>NC_072423.2:166386875-166699531 GCF_028878055.3 Symphalangus syndactylus | reverse complement strand
TCTCTTCAATGAAGAAATCTCCATAATTGAATGATCTAAATTTCAATGATTAAAAGTACTATTAAAAGAAAATATTTATAGAAAAGCTTTCCTTTAACAATTTTTACGTCCAAAATATGATTTATTTTTTCATGAAATGGGAATATGAATGATCATACATTCTTTTACACACACTTCATAAATTAAAAAGTTCTCAATCTATTTTAAAAACCCATATGTAAACAACAGTGTCATAGGATGTGTTAAGAACTACAGCAGTCAGAAAAAGTTAACAACCCTTGAAATGGCACAGGAAAGGACAGGATGTCTTCCAGGAAGAGGTGCCAATTCTGTTTAAAATTAAGAGACAACGGAGTAATGCAAATACTAACTTTACCCTGCAAATTGCAACATTTATCATCTAGCATCAAATGTGTATGCTGGGACTGACACATGCACGCATAGATGGTTTGTGTTCCATAATAAAGTTAATTGGTGAAATAAAATAATGGGTTTAATTTCTAGCAAAGAAATGCTTGGTTAATCTAAATTAGTAATGTTTGCTTATGGAATTTCCTACCCCAATTATTTCAGATGCTGTCCTTGAGATTCTTTTTGTTAAACTGCATGATACACATTTTGCGTGAAGTATTTTTAAAACTTAGGGTATCTCCTTATTTTCTGATTAAAGTAAAATTTCTCAGTGTTTCTGTAAGGACTTTGGCAAATACTCTTTCTGCTTTATAAAGCAAAATATAAGAACCAGAAATCTTTGTAATCCTTCACTATGTTGATGTCTTTTTACAGCAGATTTCTCAGGAATTATTGTTTGTGGTTCCAAATTGAAATTTTCCCTGCATAATCTAACATTCATATCTTCAGATCTGATGTGATAAACTGACCAATCTCTTTGTAAGTGATATTTTGTAAAACTCATTCTGTGTTTCGGACAAGGGAACACAAAGTTGTCACCTTCAAAATAGCTAATGGTCATATCACATGTTAAATTGACTGGGGAAATTCTAAACATTGAAAGTGTTCAAGTCTGGATTTTTCCTCAGGAAATATAACCTTTGGTTATTTATATTTGAAAGAAGCTAGTTTTATGAATTAAGCTTTAATTCTGAGATAATTATATGTTCATAGGCAGTTATAAGAAATAATACAGAGATATTTTATTGCCACTTGCCTAGCTTCCCGCAGTGGTCATGTAGGCCAAACTATAGGACAGTATCGTAACAAAGATGCTGACATTGATATAATCCACTGAACTTATTCAGGGTCAGTTTTACTTTTTACGTTAAAGTACATGATTCATTTAGTTTTTGTTTTTAAAATAAAATATCTGAGGGCCAAGTCTGCTGACTTAGTTCTTTAAATTTTACAACTAATACAAAGTTACTGAGACTTACAGAGCTTTGAGAAGTGCACTGTTATTTCTAGAGTTAAATTTAAATAAAACACTTAAAGTCTGAGACTATTTTCTAGTTGTAAAAAGGTTAAAACTGCATTGTAGATGTTCTTTTCCTTTCATTTCAAAACCTAAACAATGTTCTATTATTTAAAGGTAGTTCATTAATAAGCAAAGATTTGTTACAACTGTGATGAGAATAACATGTATGTATATTTTAGCATTTGAATACATTCTACATGAAAACATTTCTTTATATTTAAACTATTATTTCATACAAATAGAAGTCAAAAGAAATGTTATCAGATGCTATAAAATAACTCTTCCATAATGTAGGATGCACTAGGAAAATAGTGAATACAATATCATGTGCTGTTTTGGCATTAGATTTTCCATACATGAAGATAAATGCGTTCATTAACTTCTTCCACCCACCTTTTTTATTTTGGAGATTGACTTCATATTACTGTGATAAGAGGCAAATTGAAATCCTGGCTTCCTGATGATATATCTTCTTGTATGAACTCTTGTTGATGTAGATTAAGTGGGCTAGCAGATACAGTAGTACTCATAAAATAGTTTTTCAGAGCTTTTTATAGTTTAATAAACATTTGCCTATTTCCCAAAAATATCGTGCAAACATACTAAATTTAAGTCAATAATCCGTACTTTATATATCTATTACCATTGTCTAACAATGTAATTTATCTATTTGAAACTAAATTGACCAAAGACATTAACAAACATATAGGGAAATTTAAGTTTTATGTCTTTATGGAAATATGTTTTAAGTCCTGCCTTTTTGTAATTGAGAGTTATATTTTTACTCGAATATTTAAATGTTATAAGTAATTACAATCATAAGGCAACCCCTATCATGAATGAATCCTGATTTGGTGAGGTGAAATGTCTTAGTTTATGTTTGTATAAATTGTATACAGTATTGTGTAATTTGTATAAAATATTTTATCTGAATTTAGTTCTTTAGTTCAGATTGAAAAACCTCTCCTGCCTAGCCCTACCTCCAATAATTGGAAAATCTACTTACTGACATGTCAAGTCACTTCTCTTGAGGAATAAACTTCTAAAAGTAGTAGTCATAGAGTGAGTTTAGACAGAAATTCAGAAACGTCAACTAAAGTTAACTATACCCCTGTTGTTCACTGTTATCATGACTTTCATTTTTCTATCCGGCCAAAAATACTTCTAGTTTTATTCCCTCCAAGTTTAATGCCTTCTTGTTTACATGCCTATTGCATGTTGTCACTTATAAGTAGGAGCTGAAGAGTAAGGACACATGGACATAAACAGAGATAACAGACACTGGGAATTCCAACAGGATTTGGATTATGTATTATATTATTCACATTAAGTCCTATGAGCCTATCAGTGGAGGTGCATAAAAATTATTTCAAAAATAATTTTAAACATGGAAGTTTGAAACGCATTTTTGGCATAGTTTATCAGGGAAAGTTGGAGAGAAGAGCAGAGATTTTCTAGCTGTCCTCTTGGTATGCTTGCTTATGCATTAGCTTGCATAAACTGACACATCCCGTGTCAGCCCTGAAACCCTTAAGCTGGAGTTTGGGGAGGTGAGGAATCTCTGGACATATCCTTGAGTTGATTGATTATCAGTTTGAAAGTGCAGTGTGCTAGTCTGTTCTCATGCTGCTAATAAAGACACACCCGAGACTGGGTCATTTATGAAGGAAAGAGGTTTAATGGACTCACAGTTCTACATTGCTGGAGAGGCCTCACAATCATGGCTGAAGGTGAATGAGGAGCAAAGTCACATCTTACATGGCAGCAGGGAAGAGGGCATGTGCTTTATAAAACCATCAGCTCTCATGAGACTTATTCAACATCACGAGAACAGCATGGAAAATAACCACCTCCATGATTCAGTATCTCGCACGGGGTCCCTCCCACAACCTGTGGGGATTCTGGGAGCTACAATTCAAGATGAGATTTGGGTGGGGACACAAAGCCAAACCATATCAGGCAGACCTTACTAATTGTCACCACCATCTTTTTATTGTATTTATCTTATGTCTAATTTTAGATACATAGATTATTTGTTACATGGCTATTCCATGCGTGATGGTAGGGAATGTGCTTCTAGTACACCTGTCACCCAAATGGTGAACATTATACACAATAGGCAGTTTATGAACCCTCATTCCCATCGCCCTCCCCGCTTTTGGAGTTTTCAGTGTCTGTTATCTCCATCTTTATGTCCATGTGTCCCCATTATTTAGCTCCTACTTGTGAGAATATGAAATGATTTGATTTCCTGCTTCTGGGTTTGTTCACTTAGAATAATAGCCTCTAGCTCCATCCACATTGCTGCAAAGGGCATGATTTTATTATTTTTATGACTGTATGGTATTCCATGGTGTATATATACATTTTTTAAATCTAATCAACTGTTGACTACCAGCTTTTATTTTATTTATTTATTTTTTTAATTTCATTTTTTGAGATGGAGTCTCACTCTGTTGCCAGGCTGGAGTGCAGTGGTGCCATCTCGGCTAGCTGCAACCTCCACCTCCTGGGTTCAAGCGATTTTCCTGCTTCAGCCTCCCAAGTAGCTGGGACTACAGGCACCACCACCACACCCGGCTGGACCACCAGCTTTTAAAAACAAACTTGATTGACTAATTTTACTAGTTTTTGTGACTCACGACTCATTCAACACTTTGGAGATTAAAAATACATCCTCTGGTTTTGCATCCATGGATTCAACCAAGTGCTAATTGAAAATATTTGAAAAAATGAAAAACAAAAAAAGATACAAATAACACAAATTAAAAACAATACAGTATAACAACTACATAGCATTCATATTGTATTAAGTATTATAACAACTCTGTAGATAATTTAAAGTATACGGGAGGATGTGCATAGATTATATACACATATTACACCATTTTATGTAAAGGACTTGAGTATCTGCAGATTCTGAGGAGGGTCCGTTCTGGAACAAGCGCCCCACAGGTACCAAGGGATGACTGTATTCAGACTGAAACAAAATATTCTTAAACAGAAGCCATTGGCCCATATAATATAGTTCTAATACTAACCCTGCTTTTAAAACCTTTAAATTACATGATATTTTCTTTAAAAAATGGTGACTTTTTAAAAGGCACGATCATGTTGGTTGTATTTAATTTTAACTACATGTTCTAAAAGGGTCTCCAAAATAAAATCGAAAAAAAATAACCCATTCACTTTTAAAATACTGAGGTTTTGTTGCCTGTTTATAGAGGAGGTTACCAAAAAAAAAGAAAAGAAAAAGGATCTTACATGTATCACTACACTGAAGCAATTGCCTTCAGAATACTTAGCATAGACTTAAATTTGAGTCTTGTAATATTCTGAGGAACATTTATGATGGGAGGGTTGCAGATGTTTATGGCAATTTAAGGAGGTACACATCTTAAACATACATCAGTAGATTATGAATTCAGAAGTGGTGATTGGTAGCACTTTATAATCTGCAAATTGATTTGCTAAAGTCTACCCTATAATAGAGGAAAGTGTAATGTCAGATGTAGCAAATTGCAATTTTGGGGCATATGTTAATAGTATGCAGTTTCAATCCTTCATTAAAACAAAACAAAACAGCTAAAAATTATGGTCTTTTTTAAAAAAAAATAATTATGTTGTGTATGCATGTGTATGTATTTAAAATATGTTATTTACCTAAATATTCTGTCTACTTAATTTTGGAGTTCCCCAAATTTTCTAAAGACCAGTTAGAAACAAAATGAGATCTTAAAATATTTTATCATGAGCATCTGGATTCCGTTCCTTTGTGTGTAATATTTTAAGTTACCATCATCTCTCACCTTCTAGGGCCTTTTATTTATACGTGCTTCAATCTGATACTAGGCGTATGCAGGCTTATTCAAATGTGTGCCACTCACAGCCTGCAGTGCCTATGACATTGAAGGAGTTTCTTAAAGTCATTTAGACTCTCCATCCTTGGGTTTATACGACACATTTGTTACTTCAGTAATTCAGTATGAATGATCCTCAGTACCTCAGGAGGAACAAAGCTCTTATGCTTAGAGATGTTAATATTTAGAAGCTTTGGAAGGTTCGAAATACTTTAAAGGAGACAAGCATTCTCTTAAAAAGCTAGAATATTTCCATATTTCCTTTATAAACATGTTCATGGTTGATAAATAAGTCAGTTTTGGGTCACAAAAAGGGGTTGTGCTGCACACTTCTGCATTTGGAATTATCCTCAGCATAGTAAGCTTTCAGGGTGACACGTAGATGGAACTTTTTTAGAGATATATCACTTTCTCGGGAAAGTATTGTGGAGTAGAACAGATTTATAGAGCTGGAACCGTATTATACAGAGCTGTAGATCACTGCTGCTGACCAATGAGACCAGCTTTTTTTTCCCTTTTTGCAAATATTCACCAAATGTCCTTTGTTTTATCTTTCCTTGTTGAAGTAACAATTCAATTAGTTTTTTGGTCTGAAAAATAAGATCATTCCCTGTTCTAAATCATTTTTCTTGATTTTTGTTCCTAATCTCATACCATAAACAAATGTTTTTGTTTAGCTGTGTTTGTCAGGAATGACAGATTTAACAGCAAAGCATAAATGTAGATAGGTAGTTAAAAATCCAGTACAGTAAATCACTGCTTTTACCATGTGTTTGTGAAGGGTTATGATTAAAAATGGAACCTGAGTGAGGTAGATAAAAGAAATCCAATAATGTTATTTTAGGAGGATAGTGTTGTAACTTTCAGAATTGTAATCATTATAAAGAGCTTTTTTTTTCCCCTTTTTTAAACTATACATTCACTTCTGGGACACATGTGCAGAATGTGAAGGTTTGTTACGTAGGTCTACACGTGCCATGGTGGATAGCTGCACCCATCAACCCATCACCTCCATTAGGCATTTCTCCTAATGCTCTCCCTCCCATAACTCCCACCCCTGACAGGCCCCAGTGTGTGATGTCCCCTCCCTGTGTCCACGTGTTCTAATTGTTCAACTCCCACTTAGGAGTGAGAACACGCGGTGTTTGGTTTTCTGTAGAGAATATTTTTAAAAGGAAAACAGATACTATAGTTATTACTACTGAATGTATTTAGAAGTTCTAATAAGTTCATATTATGAATGTAATACTGCCTTTTGCATGAAGCACCTAGTGGGTAATTATAAAACTCATTGCGACCTAATTGATTAAATAGGTAGAGTGACAATTTCCACTTGTTGATGAACGTTACACATGAACTATCACATGTCGAAACAGCAGAAACTCTTTTTTTTTTTTTTTGCTATTTGGTTGCAAGATGGTTTCTTTGCCTTTTTCTTTTAATTATTATTATACTTTAGGTTTTAGGGTCCATGTGCACAACGTGCAGGTTTGTTACATATGTATCCATGTGCCGTGTTGGTTTGCTGCACCCATTAACTCGTCATTTAACATTAGGTATATCTCCTAATGCTGTCCCTCTCCCCACCCCACAACAGTCCCCGGAGTGTGATGTTCCCCTTCCTGTGTCCATGTGTTCTCATTGTTCAATTCCCACCTATGAGTGAGAACATGTGGTGTTTGGTTTTTGTCCTTGTGACAGTTTACTGAGAATGATGGTTTCCAGCTTCATCCATGTCCCTACAAAGGACATGAACTCATCCTTTTTTATGGCTGCATAGTATTCCATGGTGTATATGTGCCACATTTTCTTAATCCAGTCTATCACTGATGGACATTTGGGTTGGTTCCAAGTCTTTGCTATTGTGAATAGTGCCTCAGTAAACATATGTGTGCATGTGTCTTTATAGTAGCAACGATTTATAATCCTTTGGGTATATGCCCAGTAATGGGATGGCTGGGTCAAATGGTATTTCTAGTTCTAGATCCCTGAGAAATCGCCACACTGACTTCCACAATGGTTGAACTAGTTTACAGTCCCACCAACAGTGTAAAAGTGTTCCTATTTATCCATTTATCCACATCCTCTCCAGCACCTGTTGTTTCCTGACTTTTTAATGATGGCCATTCTAACTGGTGTGAGATGGTATCTCACTGTGGTTTTGATTTGCATTTCTCTGATGGCCAGTGATGATGAGCATTTTTTCATGTGTTTTTTGGCTGCATAAATGTCTTCTTTTGAGAAGTGTCTTTTCATGTCCTTCACCCACTTTCTGATGGGGTTGTTTGTTTTTTTCTTGTAAATTTGTTTGAGTTCATTGTAGATTCTGGATATTAGCCCTTTGTCAGATGAGTAGGTTGTGAAAATTTTCTCCCTTTCTGTAGGTTGCCTGTTCACTCTGATGGTGGTTTCTTTTGCTGTGCAGAAGCTCTTGAGTTTAATTAGATCCCATTTGTCAATTTTGGCTTTTGTTGCCATTGCTTTTGGTGTTTTAGACATGAAATCCTTGCCCATGCCTATGTCCTGAATGGTATTACCTAGGTTTTCTTCTAGGGTTTGTATGGTTTTAGGTCTAACATGTAAGTCTTTAATCCATCTTGAATTAGTTTTTGTATAAGGTGTAAGGAAGGGATCCAGTTTCAGCTTTCTCCATATGGCTAGCCAGTTTTCCCAGCACCATTTATTAAATAGGGAATCCTTTCCCCATTTCTTGTTTTTGTCAGGTTTGTCAAAGATCAGATGGTTGTAGATGTGTGGTGTTATTTCTGAGGGCTCTGTTCTGTTCCATTGGTCTATATCTCTGTTTTGGTACCAGAGAAATTCTTTTATATATTTTTAAGACATTATCACATCAAGGTATTTTGGTGTGATTTCCAGCAGAATCGGCTAGAAAATGGTTTTTTTTAAAAAAAGAAAATGTGATTTGAGTATTTGATTATCATCACTGACTATAACTATAAATCATTTCCATGCTCTTATAATCCAAAAACTACCTGTGGGAAAATTATTAGCAATCACATCTATGCTGAATGTTCATTCATACATAAATTAAAAAGCATTTTCACACAGAGACCTGATTTTTGTGTACATCAGAAATAGAATAAAACCTAATATGGGTATTGTATTAATAATCCCATGTGGTGAAGGAACGATTAACTATATCTGTAACCATAATCTTGAGAAATATCTTACCTTTTAGTAAATAATAAAACCCATCTGCTGTTGCATCTCTCTGAGGTTTATAAAATTATGCTAGGGTTAGTTATTTTAATCAGCACAGGACATTTTGGCCCCGGATCTGTTGTCTTCTGGGAAAACATTGGCTTCCACAGAAGGTGGTCGTTTCGAAGGCTGGCAGCGATTTCTGCTGGTGACTGTCACCGAGGATTTTCATCCCTAACAATGGGAAGTGTAAATATAATCTGACTGCTGTGGCTAATTTGGGTCCCTTTACAACTGTAAATAACTAGTCCAAGGTTTTTGCTTAAGGTGTCACACCAATGTTACAACTCTTTTGAATTTTTTCAAGTCAGGAATAGACATCTCCTTCTTACTGCTGTGTGAAAGATAATTAATAGATCTTGTCTGTGACTCTTAACTTGGAAAAATGATTTGTTATGGGCAGAGAAATAACAGAGAATAAGAAATCTCAAACTTCGCCATCTCATGATCATCCCTGTTCCCACCTTGGAATTTGATTTAATGTTCTTTCACCTTGGACAGCGGTCAGTGTTTCAACATTAGAAATCCTAGAAGCATGTTCTTGCTATAGTTTCACCCCAAGGACAAGATTATTGCAAAACTCCACTCGATTTGAGGATTTTATTTTCCCTGGTATGATTTGCAGCCACCTGGAAAATGCCATGTTTATTTATGTTATTCTTCTTTATAAAGATTGCGAAAAATCAATGTCAAGGTGAATTCACATGTGCAAATTCTCAGCAACAAGTTAATTTAATGTCAAAGTTTAAAAAAAATGTCGTTATCATTCCTAAAACCAATTTTAGAAGCTGGAATTGTTTTACTGAATAAATTCAGGTAAAGTGCATGCTTCCTTTGAACACCTGCATCCTGCATCTCATGGTCAGCAACCAAGTTAATAATTAGGAAACACATCGCATTTCAGCTGAGTTGTTTGAGCTCTCTGTGTTTAAGTATAGTCTCATTATTCAGATTGTTTTTTTCTTTTTTTGGTAAGATGTATTTTTTACTTTTAAAGGAACCTGTAGTCATTGTTTACTCTGTAACTAAAGGTGGACACAGATATAAAATATTGCTTGCCTGTATTTTCTATATTTGACCAGGAGTTATTAACAGAGTTGTTTGATAGTAGAGACATGTTCTGTTGAAATTTGTGAAAAAAACATATTTTATCTAGATGAACCTGTTTACCAAATACTTTTTGGATATACAGCTGGAAGCACCAGAAATTTCCCTCCTGGAGAAAGTAAAGTCACACTTTTTAATTGTGTTAGTTCTATGCAGCTGCTGTAACAAATTACCTCTAATGGCTTGGTGGCTAAAACCCCAGAAATCCATTATCTTAAATTATGTATCTTAGAAATTCAACAAGGGTCTCAGTGGGCTGAAATCGAGGTATCAGCAGGACTGAATTCCTTTCTGGAGGTTCTACAGGGTCCATTTCCTTTCTTTTTCTATCCGGCAGGGGCCACCCGCATTCCTTTGGTCCCACAGCATCCTCAAAGCCAGCAACACTGCTCTCTCTGTTTCTTTCTTCCATAGTCACATCTCCCTCTGACTCTCGCTCTTCAGCTTCTCTTTCCCATTTTAAAGACCATTCTGATGTCACTGGGCTTGCTGGGATGACTCTAAATAATCTACCTATTTTGAGGCCAATTGGCTAGCAATCTTAACTTTCCCTGTGCCATGTAACCTAACATATTCACAGGTGTACAGAGATTAGAATGCGGACATTCTTGGGGGATATGGCCTAGTTCTGCCCACCACAAAGATGGAGCCAACTCTTAAAACAATCTTTGAAAGGCATAACTGATTTTTGGGTGCAACAGTAAAATTTAAATATTAATAAGATAATCAAAACAGCACGTCTAAAATAATTTGTTTTAAAAGTTAACTTACAAATTTCAATTGAAACATATTTTTTTTTATCAGAAATCCTAGCAGAGTTATATGCTGTCCGACTACTTCACTAATGTGATCCCCAAACAATTACAGGTGTACGAGTCACTGTAGTTTTACGACATTAGCAAAACTTTGTACCAGGTTTTGTCAGTCACAAAACGCGAAATTTCAAATCCAAGTTTCTCCCTCCTTCATTGATAAAAAGTGAAGTCAATACTCAGTCTTACCTGGCATTCTTCTTCTTACTTGGGTTATAGGCCTGTGTTCTAGATGCAAAGGAAATTGGGTTTTTGCTTTCATCTTAGAGAAGAATTTATAAGGTGAAATTTTCCCAGACACAGGCACAGTATTCAAAGAAATGCAGATCAAAAAGCATGAACAGTGTTAGCTATAGGGCTGTCAGAACGGAATCGTTGCTTGACCCTAGCAAATCATAGCTTTGTTCTGTTTTCCCCCAGATAATGGTGAGAAATCACAGAAAACATTTGGGGAGATTTCAAAATTGTTAAAATCATATATGTTGGAGTTAATATAGGAGAAAATTATGCCTACTGATACTAATATTTGTCTATGTCATTTTTAACAATCAGAGTTCATTTAAGTGATTTTCTATTCATAAGTAAGAAATCTATTACTGTAAGTTCTTGATTAAGCTTATTAGATTCATTCATTCTAAAAGCCTGGTTACATTTTGTCACATATCAGCTCATTTAAACAACTGATACTCAAATACTTAACCTATGTTTATGCAAGGTAACACTAACTATAGTCTTTAAAGAGGGAATGAGTCACCATACTTGGCAGCTATGCAAAAGTTTTGCATTGTTAATCATGAGCGTAATGTAATGTGGCAGAGGGCATGGGGCCTTTTGAGTTACTGGGCGAAGTCTAAAAATAGCTGCCATTCACTGAGTCCAGACCGTAGACGTTGCTCTGAGAATTTTTTTATGCTGCCCTCCTCCCCTTTTTTTTTTTTTTTTTGAGGCGGAGTCTCACTCTGTCACCCAGGTTGGAGTGCAGTGGCACAATCTTGGCTCACTGCAAACTCCACCTCCCGGGTTCACGCCATTCTCCTGCCTCAGCCTCCAAGTAGCTGGGACTACAGGCGCCACCACCACGCCCGGCTAATTTTTTTGTATTTTTAGTAGAGACGGGGTTTCACCGTGGTCTCGATCTCCTGACCTCGTGATCCGCTCGCCTCAGCCTCCCAAAGTGCTGGGATTACAAGCGTGAGCCACCGCGCCCGGCCTTTTTTTTTTTTTTTTTTGAGACAGAGTCTCACTTTGCTGCCCAGGCTGGAGTGCAGTGGTGCAACGGTGGCTGACTGCAGTCTTGACTCCCTTTGGGCTCAAGCAATCCTCCCACCTCAGACCCCCAGGTAGCTGAGACTGCAGGTGTTGCCACCACACATGACCAATTTTATTATTTTTTTTGTAGAGATGAGACCTCACTCTGCGATCCAGGCTTGTCTTGAACTCCTGGCCTCAAGCTATCCTCCCATTTCGACCTCCCAAAGTGCTGGCAATACAGGCATAAGCCACTGTACCCAGCCTGTGTTAACTTTTCTTTCTACCAAACTTTTGAGATAGGTGCTAAGCTTATTCATATACTGAGATGTAACTTGACAAAGGTCACTCAGCAGACTTATGGCAGAGTAAAATCTCTGTACATCTGTTTTGTCTCCTGTGTACATGTGCTTTGTTTAATACCCTACCTTTAAGTGGAATTGGTGTGTGTGAATATAACTAAGCAAATTATACCACAAGAGTGATCCTCTTGGGATTATTTCTTGTTACATAAGCCTCCCTTATAGCAGGCTGGAGAGTTTCCTCTAGCTTTAGAGAAGTAAGCTGCTATGTGTTGAGAGGGCCATATGGCTTGGATCTGAAGGTGGCCTCCAAGAGCTGAAAGCAACTCTCGTTGACAACCAGCAGAGAAACAGGGACGTCAGTCCTCTAACTGCAAGAAGCTGAGTTCTGCCATCAATCAGAATGAGACTGGAAAAAGACCTCCGAGTTTCATGTGAGAATTGCAGACCGGTTGACACCTTGATTTCAGACTTGTGAGACCCAGAGCAGAGGATGCAGTTGAGTCACACACTCAGATTCCTGACCCATGGAAAATGTGAAATAATACACTTGTGTTGTGTTACACTTCTAATTTTGTTGTAATCTGTTATGCAGCAAGAGGAAACTGACATATTATGAAGGTTACACAGCTGATGAGGAGTTAAGTATTTTGCTGAGGAAGCTCAGCTGCAAATCCTCTGGCCTCTCCCATTATAGATGGTTGCCTTCAAATTCGAGGACTCAGCCGTGAACCAGTCCAGGGAACTAGCACAACCCTTGTCCTCTGGGCCAAGCTCCTAGGTAGTTCCACTCTCATTAGAGAATTACGGTTTGGTCCTCTGATGACCAAATTTAAAGACAAATTATTGGTGATTTGAAATTTATCTGAATGCTAATATATGATTAGCTCTAACAATCCTTAAAAAGAAAGAAAGATTTTCTAATAATTACTTTTATTCCTTTAGCAAATATAAGTACATCTGAATCAGGTCTTTTAAACTGATTTTCTTTTAATGAAAATAAAAGTTGGGGGCCTGAAAGAATACATACAATGTAAAAGCACAATAGAGCTAAGATATTTGAGGAAGTGTCTATTCAGGGCAGCTTGAATCTATGCTCCTGGAAATAACATTTTAAAAATAAAAAAGAGAAAGATCTAAATATTTTAAAGGGTGTATGTACCTAATAATACCTATCTTTTCCAATTTTATTTCAAATGTGCCATGCTGCCATAAAATAAAGGTAAGTTTTTTTTCTTTGTTTGTTTGTGTTTGACTTGTATATCTTTATCACAGGAGTATAACAAAGATTATATGTATAGTCATTAATCAATTTGCATTCCAGATTGTTATTATATATATATTTGCATTCCAGATTGTCCATATATAGGGAAATAGATAAGTTGAAACAACTTTCAGAAAGAAATGAAGCAAAAGTGGTTAATAAATATAATAGCATAAAAATTATTGTAAGAAACCGAAAGATTTGTAGCCCGTAAAGATTTCATTAATGTGGTGAGAGACACAGGCTCCGTATCTCTCTGTTCTCAGAGTTAACTTGATTTCCTCACAAAAAAGTGCTTTCAACAATCATTGTGGTTGCTTATCCTAGAATTATAGAATATGTTTTTCTTTGCTCAATTGTAAAGTAGTAATTAGTGCTTATTCTCAGGATATTTTAAATAATGTGCGAGAACAATTTACAATCTCAAGGAAGATGACTGCAAAGCGGCTTTTAAAACACTGTGTATATGATTCAAAAATCATTGGTAAAGACATAACAATCGTGTTGTGTTGAATACTTACTTCCAAATCGATGCCAAAGATTGTTGGCCACTAGTTAACCATATTTTGAACTATAAGAAACAAAATCTTTGGCAAATTCTGTCTGTAAAAGCATCAGAAACCTAAAAAGCCTCTACTTAGAAAATGAAATTTCCCTTATAATAACCTTTCCTCCAAAGGGTTATATTTTTGTAATGTTATGGAAGAAATAAAAATTATTTGACAAAGTAAAATTTTAAATGCCTAAAAATACAGCCTGATATGAGTTTTCACATTCATACCAATTTTTAAACTAAATATAAGCATGTGTATATATATATACACTCACATATATGCTGCCATTTGTAGTTTTACTTAGACATGTTGATTCAGTGCAGTGGTTATTCCAAATTTTGTCTGAAATATTTTAGATTAACTATTTAAAGAATAGTCCCTGTATTGAAAAATTGTCCATCCCATGGCAGTGCAGATGATAAGCTTTCTGTACTTCTGTATTATTCCCTGCTCTCAACAGCTGCTCTTAATTGAACCCTAGGTACGATTTAGGATTGTTTTCTTTTGCTTTGTTGTTCTAAGAATTCTCACTTTAAATCCGTCTAAGGTTACAACAGCCTCTTATCATGTAGCTTTCGTACAAATGTGACATGGTCTCATTATATTTCTGCCAATGGATTTTATCGCTTTAATAATCCTTTGCAATATTTATAGAATGTCATGATGAATCATATTATATTTATCATATCACACAATAAATAGCATGACATGCTCATAAATCATTCCAGTTTGGAGAGTGTTGAAATTATTCTTTGTAAGCTTACATCAAAATGATTAGTCAGCATCCAGTCTCTGCATTAAATCTGTAGTCTTACACCAATTTATAACTTAGAATGGATAATGCAAATGAATACTCAAAATTATTTAATTATTTGCTAATATTTTATATAAGTTAACTTCTTTAGTTGTACAAAATACTAAATTACGGAACCAAATATTTTTTATAATGAACCATTTTCTTAAGAATAATACAATAGACATAAGTCTAATAAGACTTTGCAAAAATTGAGATGTTTGTTGAACATTTTTCAAATTAGCAAGAATAAATTTAAGAGAAAACTTTATTTTAAGGATATTAGAATCCACAGAGAAGAAAGGAATAGAGAAATATGATTTAGTCTGCCAATTTTATATGTGAAAAAACATAGGCTCACCTATGTTAAGGAATGCAATCAGTTAGACTGACAAAGAAATGAAATTAGAAATTAGGTTTTCAGACATTTATCTTAGTGGTACTTTATAATAAGTTCTTTTCTGTTCTCTTTAAAATTTCATGTTGAGTTTTAAGAATTTAAGAAATAATATATAAATATTAAAAGATAATTAAGCTGATAGATATAATCAATCAAGTTAGCTTAGATTGCATCAGAATCTTTTGGAATCCGGGTGTTATCTTCTTGGCTGCGTGTTTGAAGCCAGCAATTTCTTTTCAATTGTCTTTTGCCTTAATGTGAATTCTTTATTAGCTCTTTCAAAACAAAGACACTTTCCATGGACAAATACGAGTCTCCAGCTCGATGACTGTAGGGTTCCTGAGGTTGTGTGGCTGACACAGGAAGCCCGAGGCAATAGCTGAGCAAAGTGGTTCAGGTTGTGAATTCTGGAGTCGGCTTTTTTGGTTTGAATCCCAGATTAGACACAAATCAGAAATGTGATCACAGGCCAGTTATCTGATTTTTCTAAGCCCCAGTTCCCTTCTGTTAAAAATGGGGATAATAAAGAATACAACACAGCTCACATCTGTTGTATGATTAATTATTGTATATCAAGATCAAAGGAGGACAATATCTGCATAATAATCAGCAAATAACAGCTATTGTGTATACTAGTAACAGGGACTAAGAGGAATCTTTCTGAACAAATGTTTGGAAAACATGGTAGAGATTGGCAGCCAAATTTAGTCAAATAGTTTACAGAATTCCTGCGATTCACTGCTTTTCTTTACAATAGATACCAGAGCCTTGGAAATGTTTTTTTTTTAAAAAAACTATTGTTTACCTAAAGATCCATAAATATATCAGGCTCCGCACAATTAAGTAGAAAAAGAATCTTTTTTATATTATTATTATCCTGTAGCATTTATCTGTACTTGGTGTCATATCAAAAACCTTTGCGAGAGGGCCTGGTTTCTTCCAATTACAAAGTAGGAAATGTATTTATTTTGTAAACTTTCACCAGTGCTCTAGTTACCAGTATTTATTTTTGCCTTCTAGTCTTACGAGAAATCTCACTGAAAACTACAATACCCTCTAGTGTACATGATTGCATATAGTTTAAACATTGTTGTTTTAGGATTTTTATGCAAAGTAGTAAAAATTTGAGGTTAAGACCTAAAATATCATTTTATTCATTTATCTGGCAAACTTACTGAACATGTAATATGTGATGGATAGTAATTTAGCTGCTGGATATATAGCAGTGAACGACGGGTAAAAATTTGTGTTCTCTTAAAATCTAAAGGGGTAAGACAATTATCAAAGAAAATATTTAAAACTCTTAATATGTCGTGTATTGGTGAGTGCTAAGGAGAAGAAGTACACGTGGAGGGTGGAGGGTTACAAGGTCAGGAAAGACTTCATTAAGCAGGTGAAATGTGAGCAAAGGCACAAATGAAAAGAGAAGGCAAGCCCTGCAGAATAGCCTAGTTGTTAAGAGCACAGACTTTGCAGGTACAGAGGCGTGCAGGTGTCTGGTGTGTTTGAGGGAGGGTAAGGAGTTCTGTCTGACTGGGCTGTAGTCAGCAAAAGGACAGTGAGAGCAGAAGGGGACAGCGGGGTAATGGAGCCAAATTACATAGTTTCTTGTAGGCCTCCGTAACACCTCAGGCTTTTACTTTGAATGAGATGGAAAGCCACTGAGGAGTTTGTAACCAGCCATACCTTATGGTCTGGTTTAATACGAGAAACTGTCACTGTGGGTGCCATGGAGAAGGTGCCCTAAGAGGCCACAGTGTGTTCATAGGAAATGCTAAGCCTTCTACCTGTGTGCCAGACACTGTCACCTCTCACCTAATGCAGGAACATCATTCCCCCAACTTTTCCCTTTCTTCTGCATCATCAATTCTCCTCTTGCTAATTAATAATATTCTTCATATGCAAACATGCTACAATTATTCTTATTTTAAAATACCTTTCCACATTCTACAAATCTCTCAAGATACTGCCTCCGTTCTCTGATCCTCAGAGCAAAACTCCATGCACCCATTATACCCAAATCCTTTCATCTTGGTTTTTAAAGATTCCACCCCAATCTGCCTTCTCCTTTTCTACTGTCCAAAATTTGTTGTTGCCAAGGACAACATTGATCTCCATATTCTTCAACTTTTAGTCCTTTTCACAGAATTTGACACAGGTAATCACTGACTTCTCCTTGAAACATGTTTGTCACCTGGGTTCCAGGTCACAGTATTGTCAGTTCCATTCACCTTGTTACAGCTGCTGCTTCCTGCGTTCCTTCGTTCACCACCATCTTCCTGATTTCTCAGTTACAGCACAGAAGGGATGATTCTGGCATTTATTTACTTTATTTAAATGCATTTTCTTTTTTATCTCAGATGGTGTCATGCTTTAACTCCTATGCGTATACTGCCGATTTTCAAGTGTTTAATCCCCAGCCTTCATTGTGCTGTAGAACTCTAGAATTGTACATTGAGCCACCTAGTTGATATCACTTCTTGAAATCTAATAAGTAACTCAAGGTTATTATTTGCAAAATTGACCCTCTGATTTTCTCCCTAAACCTGGTTCTGCCGCAACTTGGCCAGCTCAATAAATGACAGTTTTATTCTTCGATAATTTAAACCAAACTCTATGAAGTTATCCTTACCTGCTATTTCTAGTTTTCCCAGATTCAATCCATCAGGAAATCCTGCAAGTCTACTTTTAAACTGAATGCCTGTTGAGGTAATTTGCACTGACACTACTTGGTATAAACCACCATCAGCTCTCAATGGAATATTGCCTTAGTTTCCTGTTTGCGTCTAGAGCTGATGAAGCCGGACAGCAGGCTGATGGCTAGTTTTTTTTTTTTCCTGAAAGAAATAAATTATTGTAATTTGGTGGGTCTTAAATAACTGACTTAGAAATTATGTAATCTCATTAAAATTTCTACACTATTTTTTAATGAAAATTAGAAACATCCTAAACTTTGTTTAGTAAAGTCTTGACAAGTTCTTTCTGTGTGAGTTTTAATGGCGAAATCTTGTTCAAGAACAAAGAACACGTTCAGACGTGTTAGGTAAGGGAAGGTCTAAGCTAAACTCAGAGAGAAGAGGCCTATTGCTTTATTTAAATTTGTGATTCTTTGAGATTCTTAATGTCACAAAAACAAGTATAAAAAGAAACCATACAAATACCTCATTAGCCATCTAGTTTTTAATATGCTGTCTAACCAAGGGTTGCATTTCTTGAGTCAAAGGTAGCATTTTATGATTCATAGTTTCTACCATTGCTAAAATTTTAAATTTGGTCTTAACATTTGATTGGTTCTCTTTCATAATTGCAATTTCAGGGCCTATAGTTTGTCTGGGTTGATAATTATTCAGATGAATGATTTATCCATTTAGATAAACATCAACTGGTTCTAATAATTTGCAGTTACTGTTTATGTCAGGTTGCTTAATCATAAATGCTTTCTTGAGACCCCCTCTTTGTCAAAACTGTTCTTTAGATTCCCACAAAACACTTTTGGAGTTAGAATTTTCCCTATCATTTCTAAAGATAAATGGAAGAACTCAGAAATTAATTTGACCTCTTTGCTGCCTTGCCATCCTGCTTAATTACTACAGAGTTAACTATAAAAGCTATTATCTCATCAGTAACTATCTAATTTATAATATCCTATATTGAGTATAAAATGTATGAACTGGTTGGGTTATCTGGCTTTATGTTACATAATTGCCCATTCAAATTTTTATTTCAACCTGGTTTATGTGCTTTGCGACATTTCGGATATATTCGTATTTTTAGGTATTTCTCGTTTTAGTAGAGACTGATGTTCTTAAATACAAGCTTTTACTTTGATTTTTATCAGCATTGTGAGCAATTTGCTCATTTTCTAATCGGACGTTTTCAGGTCATAGAAAAATTAAGGAATGATATTGTCATTTAAATTCACTAAGAGAGTTGGAAACACCAGTAGTGATTTACAAGTTAAGGAAAGTAAACAGACGCTTTAAAAATATATATTTTTTAATGATTATATTATTATTAATTGAAAGCTGATTTTTAGGAATGGAAACAAATGTAGATTTGTGGGTTCTTAATGTCAAGCTAACACCTGTTTCTGGTAGTTTAATTTACTTTGGTTCACTGTCTTCTTCATGTAAGAGTAAAAACTGTTTTGTGGAACACACTTCAGTACCAAGAAAAGCTTGTTAATAGCTGTTCTACAGTATATATTCTCAAATTCGTGTCATGCCACATCTTTTCATATGTTGTAAGTCAGTGGTTTAGGACATTAAAAAATGATGTTTCTCAAAACACTTGTTATTTTCTCACACATACTGTGTTCTAGCATTCTAGAAGTGTTTTGGTAGATTTAAAGATTGGTTTGCTCTGTCACACTATAATCTAACAAAGTTTTCTTTGGCTTTTAAATCTAATCTCTGAGGCTGGATAGTAGGCTTTCTTTCCCCCACAAAAAAACTCTTCGTTGGATTTTTTTTCCTTGAGGCATATCAAATTCTTATTTCCTTTAGGTTATAAATAAATAGAGACTCAAAACATTGTGTCAAAACTTTTTCATATTTTACCCCCTATTTTGTGGAGAAATGTTTCGAAAAGTAGCCAATGCTATATTTCTTAGTTGTATTTTATTTTTATTTTTACTTCATATTATGTTGAATATAAAATAAAACTTGAGAGATGCATTTACCAGTTTATTCAATAAGGCCTTTTCTTTATATATACTCCTAGATAAATTTTAGCAGGAAAGTCAGAAACTTGTACTAAATTAAAGCTTAGTTTTTTTTTTGTTTTTTTTTTTTAAGACCTACAAACTCCTCTTGTATCAGCACACTTCATATTATGGCTTAAGCTGTTATCAGAAATACTATTTCTTAATATCATATATTATTTTTAAAGCGCAAAAATTTAATACAGCTCTATTTATTAAGACCCTCACAGATCAAGAGCTGAGGGTGTTTATAAATGAAACATAAAAGATGACAGACATAGGGCCAGTGGTCTCGAGCAATGTCCATGAAACCCCAGTGCAGGAATGCAGGCAGGCCTCAGAGGTAGTAAAGTTATACTAAGAAGTAGAAAGTTGACAATTGTTTCTCTACCTATTCAGACCTCTGTTTCCTCATTTGTCAAATGAAATCAATAATAGAAAGTACCTCCCAGGACAAACGATGGGATGGATATAAAGCATTCTTACACTTTAGCACATAATAATTTTTCAGTGTTCCACAAGAAACCTTTATTTTGATTTATTTTATTTTGTCCCTATTCTTTCCCCAGTCACTTGAAATGTTGGAATGAAGGTGAGGGGACTGATCTGCTTACTGCTCTTGTGTTGTGGCTGAAATTTGTAGGGGAGGCTGCTCTCCATAATTAAGTCTAGTATCATTGTTTCATACGTGTGCCTTTAATATTTTTAAAACATTTATTTAAAAACTTAAGCCTAACTGATTTGTGAACTTCTCAGAATGAGTATTCTTCTGAAAATGTTAAATTAATAAGAAAATTAAGCACAATATAAGGAAGACATTTATATAAAAACTGAACAATAAGTTAAATTGGAGTGTAGTCAAAGGCACTTGGGATGCTAGAGCTGTTATAAGTGAGCTTTCAATTTATGTCAAGAGTCCTGGTAGATGGAAGATTAAGAGTCTTTGTATCTTACCATCTTATAAAGTAAGTTATACGGGTTCAACTAGAGAGATAAGCAGTGTCCTGACAAACGTGAATACGGGTTCCCTTTTAAAAACGTTTCTAATAAAGGCATTGCGTTGAGCTTGCCTCCAATGTGGCATCTCGGTGGAGACCTGAAGCTGAGGCTCCAGGTCCGTGGAGGTCATTTCTCACTCTTCAGTTCCATCAGATGATGTGCCAGGGGTTAGGAGAAGCTACACCCCGTCTCACATTTCAACTCTGCTGCAATGAGAAGGAAATAAGCCAAGGAAAATGCCTTACTGCGTTAAGGCAGGGGCAAGAGAGAAGAAGAGCACCATGGTTTGCTCATGATTAAAAAATATTCAGCCAGATGGCCCACAAGTAAATGTGGCCCAATTAATTGGTAATGTGTAATCAGATTAGAATCTCTTGCCTTCTTAGAGGAGTAAGAAATGGGCAAAGATATGGACAGAGGTGCCAAACATATCTTCTTTCTTAATTTCTCATCAGGAAAAATGTTGATTATGAGTAAAAAGGAAGGAATTAATTGAAGTTAAACTAATATTAAGTGAGATGGATCAATATGTTAGGTTAAATACTTGTCATTAATCTGGAGGAATTAGTATAAAGTAAAATATAAGACTGTTCATTGTAAAATAGTCAATAAAATGAATATAAAGGCACATAGCCCACATATGCTAGTTTTTTAATGAAAAAGGAAAGTTCTGTTTCAGATATGGCCCTTCAAAATATATGTAAAGAAGACACAAAATAAATTGATCAAAAAATGGTAAAGTAACATGTCAGATTACTTTTAAAAATTGTTCCTTTAAGCAAAAGTTAATGAAATGGTGGTAGTTGCATATAAAGAAAGAAATATGTGACAATAGGGTCTTTCATATTCACTAGAAACATACTTGGGGATGAGACTTAACCCATAAGGCATGAATACGAACAGAAATGGAAGACATTCAGACACAAGTGATCATTTGTGAGACATGAGATTGGTCGTATTTATCCTGCTGAGTTCTTTGTTGAAACGACATTGCTTCCCCACATGATATTTCCCACAGCCCGTCTGAATTATACTGTGTGGAGCCGTGTCACCCAGGCTTTCTGTGCCAGGGCCACCGTGTGATGGCTCATCCAGTATCTACTATCCACTAGCCAGTAACTTCCAAGGCTGAGAGTGGCCAGGGGAGGAAGAAAGATTATGTCATTATTACCAGGAAGGCAAGGTACACTGGTGATATCTACAGCCTGAATGTTTCTACAGGAAGAGTGTTTCAGAAAGGCTCAATCAAAAATATAGTTCAACTCTTTTAGTTGAATGCAAAGAACAGAACGAAGTTTCACAGAATGATTCTGTGTAGTTTAGATTTGAATATATTCCTTTTTCACTATTACCCTCTTAGCGCTCCGAATGTCCACTTGCATTTTCTACAGAAAGAGTGTTCAGAACTGCGCAATCAAAAGTATGGTTTAATTCTGTTAGCTGAATGCACATATCAGAAATAAGTTTCACACAATGATTCTGCGTAGTTTTTATTTGAAGATATTATTTTTCCCAACATAGGCCTCTTAGCGCTCAGAATGTCCAATTGCAGTTTCTACAGAAAGAGTGTTTCAGAACGGCAAAAATCAAAAGTAAGGTTCAACTCAGTTACTTGAATGCAAAGAACAGAAAGAAGTTTCACAGAATGCTTCTGTGTAGTTTGTATTTGAATATATCTCTTTTTCCACTACTACCCTCTTAGCGCTCCAAATGTCCAGTTGCATTTTCTACAGAAAGAGTGTTCAGAGCTGCTCAATCAAAAGTATGGTTTAATTCTGTTAGCTGAATGCACAGATCAGAAAGAAGTTTCACAGAATGATTCTGTGTAGTTGATATTTGAAGATATTACTTTTTCCACTATTACCCACTTACCGCTCCAAATGTCCAGTTGCATTTTCTACAGAAAGAGTGTTTCAGAACTGCTCAATCAAAAGTATGGTTTAACTCTGTTAGTTGAATGCAGAGATCAGAAAGAAGTTTCACAGAATGCTTCTGTGTAGTGTTTATATGAAGATATTCTTTTTACCAATATAGGCCTCTTAGCGCTCAGAATGTCCAATTGCAGTTTCTATAGAAAGAGTGTTTCAGAACGGCTCAATAAAAATAAGGTTCACCTCTTTTAGTTGAATGCACAGAACAGAAAGAAGTTTCACAGAATGCTTCTGTGTAGTATTTAGTTGAAGATATTCCTTTTTTGACTATTATCCACTTAGCGCTCCGAATGTCCACTGGCAGTTTCTACACAAAGAGTGTTTCAGAACTGCTCCTTCAAAAGTAAGGCTAAACTCTGTTAGTTGAATGCAGAGAACAGAAAGGAGTCTCAGAGAATGCTTCTGTGTAGTTTTTATTTGGAGATATTCCCTTTTCCTCTATTACAATCTTAGCGCTCCGAATGTCCACTTGCATTTTCTACAGAACGAGTGTTTCATAACTGCTCAATCAAAAGTATGGTTTAGCTCTGTTAACTGAATGCACTGATCAGAAATAAGTTTCACAGAATGCTTCTGTGTAGTTTTTATTTGAAGATATTCTTTTTAACAATGTAGGCCTCTTAGCGCTTAGAAAGTCCAATTGCAGTTTCTACAGAAAGAGTGTTTCAGAACGGCTCAATAAAATGTAAGGTTCAACTCTGTTAGTTGAATGCACAGAACAGAAAGAAGTTTCACAGAATGCTTCTGTGTACTTTTTATTTGAATATATTCCTTTTTCAACTATTACCCTCTTAGCGCTCTGAATGTCCACTTACATTTTCTACAGAAAGAGTGTTCAGAACGGCTCAATCAAAAGTATGGTTTTACTCTGTTAGTTCAATGCACAGATCCGAAAGAAGTTTCACAGAATGCTTCTGTGTAGTTTTTATTTATAGATATTATTTTTCCCAATATAGGACTTTTAGCGGTCAGAATGTCCGTTTGCAGTTTCTACAGAAAGAGTGTTTCACAATGGCTCCATCAAAAGTAAGGTTCAAATCAGTTAGTTGAATGCACAGAACTGAAAGAAGTTTCACAGAATGCTTCTGTGTAGTTTATAATTTCATATATTCCTTTTCCCACTATTACCGTATTAGCGCTCCGAATGTCCACTGGCATTTTCTACAGAAAGAGTGTTCAGAACTGCGCAATCAAAAGTATGGTTTAGCTCTGTTAGCTGAATGCACATATCAGAAATAAGTTTCACACAATGCTGCGGTGTAGTTTTTATTTGAAGATATTATTTTTCCCAATATAGGCCTCTTAGCGCTCAGAATGTCCAATTGCAGTTTCTACAGAAAGAGTGTTTCAGAACGGCTCAATCAAAAGTAAGGCTCAACTCTGTTACTTGAATGCACAGAACAGAAGGAAGTTTCATACAATGCTTCTGTGTAGTTTATATTTGAACATATTCCTTTTTCCATTATTACCCACTTAGCGCTCCGAATGTCCAGTTGCATTTTCTACAGACAGAGTGTTTCAAATCTCCACAATCAAAAGTATGCTTTAACTCTGTTAGCTGAATGCTCAGATCAGAATGAAGTTTCACAGAATGCTTCTGTGTAGCTTATATTTGAATATATTCCTTTTTCCACTACTAAACTCTTAGCGCTCCAAATGTCCAGTTGCATTTTCTACAGAAAGAGTGTTCAGAACTGCTCTATCAAAACTATGGTTTAACTCTGTTAGCTGAATGCACATATCAGAAAGAAGTTTCACAGAATGATTCTGTGTAGTATTTAGTTGAAGATATTCCTTTTTTACTATTACCCACTTAGCGCTCCGAATATCCACCGGCAGTTTCTACACAAAGAGTGTTTCAGAACTGCTCCTTCAAAAGTATGGTTTAACTCTGTTAGTTGAATGCAGAGAACAGAAAGGAGTCTCAGAGAATGCTTCTGTGTAGTTTTTATTTGGAGATATTCCCTTTTCCTCTATTACAATCTT
The DNA here is from genome assembly GCF_028878055.3 of Symphalangus syndactylus. Lineage (NCBI taxonomy): Eukaryota > Metazoa > Chordata > Mammalia > Primates > Hylobatidae > Symphalangus > Symphalangus syndactylus. The sequence continues at coordinate 166,674,919 of NC_072423.2, read as the reverse complement.
AGCGCTCCGAATGTCCACTTGCATTTTCTACAGAACGAGTGTTTCATAACTGCTCAATCAAAAGTATGGTTTAGCTCTGTTAACTGAATGCACTGATCAGAAATAAGTTTCACAGAATGCTTCTGTGTAGTTTTTATTTGAAGATATGCTTTTTAACAATGTTGGCCTCTTAGCGCTTAGAAAGTTCAATTGCAGTTTCTACAGAAAGAGTGTTTCAGAACGGCTCAATCAAAAGTAAGGTTGAACTCTGTTAGTTGAATGCACAGAACAGAAAGAAGTTTCAAAGAGTGCTTCTGTGTACTTTTTATTTGAATATATTCCTTTTTCAACTATTACCCTCTTAGCGCTCTGAATGTCCACTTACATTTTCTACAGAAAGAGTGTTCAGAACGGCTCAATCAAATGTATGGTTTTACTCTGTTAGCTGAATGCACACATCAGAAATAAGTTTCACAGAATGCTTCTGTGTAGTTTTTATTTGTAGATATTCTTTTTCCCAATGTAGGCCTTTTAGCGGTCAGAATGTCCGATTGCAGTTTCTACAGAAAGAGTGTTTCAGAACGGCTCAATCAAAAGTAAGGTTCAACTCTGTTAGTTGAATGCACAGAACAGAAAGAAGTTTCATACAATGCTTCTGTGTTGTTTATATTTGAACATATTCCTTTTTCCATTATTACCCACTTAGCGCTCCGAATGTCCAGTTGCATTTTCTACAGTCAGAGTGTTTCAAATCTCCTCAATCAAAAGTATGGTTTAACTCTGTTAGCGGAATGCTCAGATCAGAAAGAAGTTTCACAGAATGCTTCTGTGTAGCTTATATTTGAATATATTCCTTTTTCCACTAATACCCTCTTAGCGCTCCAAATGTCCAGTTGCATTTTCTACAGAAAGAGTGTTCAGAACTGTACTATCCAAAGTATGGTTTAACTCTGTTAGCTGAATGCACATATCAGAAATAAGTTTCACAGAATGATTCTGTGTAGTTTTTATTTGAAGATAATCCTTTTTCCACTATTACCCTCTTAGCGCTCCGAATCTCCACTTTCATTATCTACAGAAAGAGTGTTTCAGAACGGCTCAATCAAAACTAAGGTTCAACTCTTTTAGTTGAATGCACACAACAGAAAGAAGTTTCACAGAATGCTTCTGTGTAGTATTTAGTTGAAGATATTCCTTTTTCGACTATTACCCTCTTAGCGCTCTGAATTTCCACTGGCAGTTTCTACACAAAGAGTGTTTCAGAACTGCTCCTCCAAAAGTAAGGCTCAGCTCTGTTAGTTGAATGCAGAGAACAGAAAGGAGTTTCAGAGAATGCTTCTGTGTAGTTTTTATTTGGAGATATTCCTTTTTCCACTATTACTAACTTAGCGCTCCGAATGTCCACTTGCATTTTCTACAGAAAGAGTGTTTCAGAATGGCTCAATCAAAACTAAGGTTCAACACTTTTAGTTGAATGCACAGAACAGAAATAAGTTTCACAGAATGCTTCTGTGTAGTTTTTATTTGTAGATATTCTTTTTCCCAATATAGGCCTCTTAGCGCTCAGAATGTCCAATTGCATTTTCTACAGAAAGAGTGTTCCAGAATGGCTCAATCAAAAGCAAGGTTCAACTCAGTTAGCTGAATGCAGAGAACAGAAAGAAGTTTCACAGAATGCTTCTGTGTAGTTTATATTTGAGTATATTGCTTTTTCCACTATTACCCTCTTAGCGCTCCGAATGTCAACTTGCATTTTCTACAGAAAGAGTGTTCAGAACTGCGCAATCAAAAGTATGGTTTAACTCCGTTAGCTGAATGCACATATCAGAAATAAGTTTCACACAATACCTCTGTGTAGTTTTTATTTGAATATATTATTTTTCCCAATATAGGCCTCTTAGGGCTCCGAATGTCCAATTGCAGTTTCTACAGAAATAGTGTTTCAGAATGGCTCAATCAAAATTAAGTTTCAACTCTGTTAGTTGAATGTACAGAACAGAACGATGTTTCATACAATGCTTCTGTGTAGTTTATATTTGAACATATTCCTTTTTCCACTATTACCCACTTAGCGCTCCGAATGTCCAGTTGCATTTTCTACAGACAGAGTGTTTCAAAACTGCTCAGTCAAAAGTTTGGTTTAACTCTGTTTGCTGAATGCTCAGATCAGAAAGAAGTTTCACAGAATGCTTCCGTGTAGTTTATATTTGAATATATTCCTTTTTCCACTACTACCCTCTTATCGCTCCAAATGTCTAGTTGCATTTTCTACAGAAAGAGTGTTCAGAACTGCTCAATGAAAAGTATGGTTTAATTCTGTTAGCTGAATGCACAGATTAGAAAGAAGTTTCACAGAATGATTCTGTGTAGTTTATATTTGAAGTTATTACTTTTTCTAGTATTACCCTCTTAGCGCTCTGAATGTCCACTTGCATTTTCTACAGAAAGAGTGTTCAGAACGGCTCAATCAAAAGTATGGTTTTACTCTATTAGTTGAATGCCCATATCCGAAATAAGTTTCACAGAATGCTTCTGTGTAGTTTTTATTTGAAGATACTCTTTTTCAAAATATAGGCCTCTTAGCGCTCAGAATGTCCAATTGCAGTTTCTACAGAAAGAGCTTTTCAGAACGGCTCCATCAAAAGTAAGGTTCAACTCAGTTAGTTGAATGCACAGAACAGAAAGAAGTTTCACAGAATGCTTCTGTGTAGTTGATATTTGAATATATTCCTTTTCCAGTATTACCATCTTAGCGCTGCGAATATCCACTTGCATTTTCTAAAGAAAGAGTGTTTCAGAACGGCTCAATCAAAAATAAGGTTCAACTCTGTTAGTTAAATGCACAGAAGAGAAAGGAGTTTCATACAATGCTTCTGTGTAGTTTATATTTGAATATATTCCTTTTTCCAATACTACCCTCTTAGCGCTCCAAATGTCCAGTTGCATTTTCTACAGAAAGAGTGTTCAGAACTGCTCAATCAAAAGTATGCTTTAACTCTGTTAGCTGAATGCACAGATCAGAAAGAAGTTTCACAGAATGATTCTGTGTAGTTTATATTTGAAGATATTCCTTTTTCCACTATTACCCACTTAGCGCCCCAAATGTCCAGTAGCATTTTCTACAGAAAGAGGGTTTCAGAACTGCTCAATCCAAAGTATGGTTTAACTCTGTTAGCTGAATGCACAGATCAGAAAGAAGTTTCACAGAATGCTTCTGTGTAGTGTTTATATGAAAATATTCTTTTTACCAATATAGGCTTCTTAGTGCTCAGAATGTCCAATTGCAGTTTCTAGAGAAAGAGTGTTTCAGAACGGCTCAATGAAAAGTAAGGTTCACCTCTTTTAGTTGAATGCACAGAACAGAAAGTAGTTTCACAGAATGCTTCTGTGTAGTATTTAGTTGAAGATATTACTTTATTGACTATTACCCACTTAGAGCTCTGAATGTCCACTGGCAGTTTCTACACAAAGAGTGTTTCAGAACTGATCCTTCAAAAGTAAGGCTCAACTCTGTTAGTTGAATTCAGAGAACAGAAAGGAGTTTCAGAGAATGCTTCTGTGTGGTTTTTATTTGGAGATAATCCTTTTTCCCCTATTACAATCTTAGCGCTCCGAAAGTCCACTTATATTTTCTACACAAAGAGTGTTTCATAACTGCTCAATCAAAAGTATGGTTTAGCTCTGTTAACTGAATGCACATATCAGAAATATGATTCACAGAATGCTTCTGTGTAGTTTTTATTTGAAGATATTCTTTTTAACAATGTAGGCCTCTTAGCGCTTAGAAAGTCCAATTGCAGTTTCTACAGAAAGAGTGTTTCAGAACGGCTCAATCAAAAGTAAGGTTCAACTCTGTTAGTTGAATGCACAGAACAGAAAGAAGTTTCACAGAATGCTTCTCTGTAGTTTATATTTGAATATATTCCTTTTTCAACTATTACGCTCTTAGCGCTCCGAAAGTCCACTTGCATTTTCTACAGAAAGAGTGTTCAGAACGGCTCAATCAAAAGTATGGTTTTACTCTGTTAGTTGAATGCACAGATCCGAAAGAAATTTCACAGAATGCTTCTGTGTAGTTTTTATTTGTAGATATTCTTTTTCCCAATATAGGCCTTTTAGCGGTCAGAATGTCCAATTGCAGTTTCTACAGAAAGAGTGTTTCACAATGGCTCCATCAAAAGTAAGGTTCAACTCAGTTAGTTGAATGCACAGAACAGAAAGAAGTTTCACAGAATGCTTCTGTGTAGTTTATAATTGAATATATTACTTTTTCCACTATTACCGTATTAGCGCTCCGAATGTCCACTTGCATTTTCTACAGAAAGAGTGTTCAGAACTGCGCAATCAAAAGTATGGTTTAACTCTGTTAGCTGAATGCTCATATCAGAAAGAAGTTTCACAGAATGATTCTGTGTAGTCTATATTTGAAGATATTCCTTTTTCCACTATTACACTCTTAGCGCTCCGAATCTCCACTTGCATTTTCTACAGAAAGAGTGTTTCAGAACGGCTCAATCAAAAGTAAGGTTCAACCCTGTTAGTTGAATGCACAGAACAGAAAGTAGTTTCATACAATGCTTCTGTGTTGTTTATATTTGAACATATTCCTTTTTCCATTATTACCCACTTAGCGCTCCGAATGTCCAGTTGCATTTTCTACAGTCAGAGTGTTTCAAATCTCCTCAATCAAAAGTATGGTTTAACTCTGTTAGCGGAATGCTCAGATCAGAAAGAAGTTTCACAGAATGCTTCTGTGTAGCTTATATTTGAATATATTCCTTTTTCCAATACTACCCTCTTAGCGCTCCAAATGTCCAGTTGCATTTTCTACAGAAAGAGTGTTCAGAACTGCTCAATCAAAAGTATGGTTTAACTCTGTTAGCTGAATGCACATATCAGAAAGAAGTTTCACAGAATGATTCTGTGTAGTTCATATTTGAAGACATTCCTTTTTCCACTATCACCCTCTTAGCGCTCCGAATCTCCACTTTCATTTTCTACAGAAAGAGTGTTTCAGAACAGCTCAATCAAAACTAAGGTTCAACTCTTTTAGTTGAATGAACTGAACAGAAAGAAGTTTCACAGAATGCTTCTGTGTAGTTTTTATTTGGAGATATTCCTTTTTCCACTATTACTAACTTAGTGCTCCGAATGTCCACTTGCATTTTCTACAGAAAGAGTGTTTCAGAATGGCTCAATCAAAACTAAGGTTCAACTCTGTTAGTTGAATGTACAGAACAGAAAGGTGTTTCATACAATGCTTCTGTGTAGTTTATATTTGAACATATTCCTTTTTCCACTATTACCCACTTAGCGCTCCGAATGTCCAGTTGCATTTTCTACAGACAGAGTGTTTCAAAACTGCTCAGTCAAAAGTATGGTTTAACTCTGTTAGCTGAATGCTCAGATCAGAAAGAAGTTTCACAGAATGCTTCCGTGTAGTTTATATTTGAATATATTCCTTTTTCCACTACTACCCTCTTATCGCTCCAAATGTCTAGTTGCATTTTCTACAGAAAGAGTGTTCAGAACTGCTCAATGAAAAGTATGGTTTAATTCTGTTAGCTGAATGCACAGATCAGAAAGAAGTTTCACAGAATGATTCTCTGTAGTTTATATTTGAAGATATTACTTTTTCTAGTATTACCCTCTTAGCGCTCAGAATATCCACTTACATTTTCTACAAAAAGAGTGTTCAGAACGGCTCAATCAAAACTAAGGTTCAACTCTTTTAGTTGAATGCACACAACAGAAAGAAGTTTCACAGAATGCTTCTGTGTAGTATTTAGTTGAAGATATTCCTTTTTCGACTATTACCCTCTTAGCGCTCTGAATTTCCACTGGCAGTTTCTACACAAAGAGTGTTTCAGAACTGCTCCTCCAAAAGTAAGGCTCAGCTCTGTTAGTTGAATGCAGAGAACAGAAAGGAGTTTCAGAGAATGCTTCTGTGTAGTTTTTATTTGGAGATATTCCTTTTTCCACTATTACTAACTTAGCGCTCCGAATGTCCACTTGCATTTTCTACAGAAAGAGTGTTTCAGAATGGCTCAATCAAAACTAAGGTTCAACACTTTTAGTTGAATGCACAGAACAGAAATAAGTTTCACAGAATGCTTCTGTGTAGTTTTTATTTGTAGATATTCTTTTTCCCAATATAGGCCTCTTAGCGCTCAGAATGTCCAATTGCATTTTCTACAGAAAGAGTGTTCCAGAATGGCTCAATCAAAAGCAAGGTTCAACTCAGTTAGCTGAATGCAGAGAACAGAAAGAAGTTTCACAGAATGCTTCTGTGTAGTTTATATTTGAGTATATTGCTTTTTCCACTATTACCCTCTTAGCGCTCCGAATGTCAACTTGCATTTTCTACAGAAAGAGTGTTCAGAACTGCGCAATCAAAAGTATGGTTTAACTCCGTTAGCTGAATGCACATATCAGAAATAAGTTTCACACAATACCTCTGTGTAGTTTTTATTTGAATATATTATTTTTCCCAATATAGGCCTCTTAGGGCTCCGAATGTCCAATTGCAGTTTCTACAGAAAGAGTGTTTCAGAACGGCTCAATCAAAAGTAAGTTTCAACTCTGTTAGTTGAATGTACAGAACAGAAAGATGTTTCATACAATGCTTCTCTGTAGTTTATATTTGAACATATTCCTTTTTCCACTATTACCCACTTAGCGCTCCGAATGTCCAGTTGCATTTTCTACAGACAGAGTGTTTCAAAACTGCTCAGTCAAAAGTTTGGTTTAACTCTGTTAGCTGAATTCTCAGATCAGAAAGGAGTTTCACAGAATGCTTCCGTGTAGTTTATATTTGAATATATTCCTTTTTCCACTACTACCCTCTTATCGCTCCAAATGTCTAGTTGCATTTTCTACAGAAAGAGTGTTCAGAACTGCTCAATGAAAAGTATGGTTTAATTCTGTTAGCTGAATGCACAGATCAGAAAGAAGTTTCACAGAATGATTCTGTGTAGTTTATATTTGAAGATATTACTTTTTCTAGTATTACCCTCTTAGCGCTCAGAAAGTCCACTTGCATTTTCTACAGAAAGAGTGTTCAGAACGGCTCAATCAAAAGTATGGTTTTACTCTATTAGTTGAATGGCCATATCCGAAATAAGTTTCACAGAATGCTTCTGTGTAGTTTTTATTTGAAGATATTCTTTTTCAAAATATAGGCCTCTTAGCGCTCAGAATGTCCAATTGCAGTTTCTACAGAAAGAGCTTTTCAGAACGGCTCCATCAAAAGTAAGGTTCAACTCAGTTAGTTGAATGCACAGAACAGAAAGAAGTTTCACAGAATGCTTCTGTGTAGTTTATATTTGAATATATTCCTTTTCCAGTATTACCGTCTTAGCGCTGCGAATATCCACTTGCATTTTCTAAAGAAAGAGTGTTTCAGAACGGCTCAATCAAAAATAAGGTTCAACTCTGTTAGTTAAATGCACAGAAGAGAAAGGAGTTTCATACAATGCTTCTGTGTAGTTTATATTTGAATATATTACTTTTTCCACTACTACCCTCTTAGCGCTCCCAATGTCCAGTTGCATTTTCTACAGAAAGAGTGTTCAGAATGGCTCAATCAAAAGTATGCTTTAACTCTGTTAGCTGAATGCACAGATCAGAAAGAAGTTTCACAGAATGATTCTGTGTAGTTTATATTTGAAGATATTCCTTTTTCCACTATTACCCACTTAGCGCTCCAAATGTCCAGTAGCATTTTCTACAGAAAGAGTGTTTCAGAACTGCTCAATCCAAAGTATGGTTTAACTCTGTTAGCTGAATGCACAGATCAGAAAGAAGTTTCACAGAATGCTTCTGTGTAGTGTTTATATGAAAATATTCTTTTTACCAATATAGGCCTCTTAGCGCTCAGAATGTCCAATTGCAGTTTCTATAGAAAGAGTGTTTCAGAACGGCTCAATGAAAAGTAAGGTTCACCTCTTTTAGTTGAATGCACAGAACAGAAAGGAGTTTCACAGAATGCTTCTGTGTAGTATTTAGTTGAAGATATTCCTTTATTGACTATTACCCACTTAGCGCTCCGAATGTCCACTGGCAATTTATACACAAAGAGTGTTTCAGAACTGTTCCTTCAAAAGTAAGGCTCAACACTGTTAGTTGAATTCAGAGAACAGAAAGGAGTTTCAGAGAATGCTTCTGTGTGGTTTTTATTTGGAGATAATCCTTTTTCCTCTATTACAATCTTAGCGCTCCGAAGGTCCACTTATATTTTCTACACAAAGAGTGTTTCATAACTGCTCAATCAAATGTATGGTTTAGCTCTGTTAACTGAATGCACATATCAGAAATATGTTTCACAGAATGCTTCTGTGTAGTTTTTATTTGAAGATATTCTTTTTAACAATGAAGGCCTCTTAGCGCTTAGAAAGTCCAATTGCAGTTTCTACAGAAAGAGTTTTTCAGAACGGCTCAATCAAAAGTAAGGTTCAACTCTGTTAGTTGAATGCACAGAACAGAAAGAAGTTTCACAGAATGCTTCTGTGCAGTTTATATTTGAATATATTCCTTTTTCAACTATTACCCTCTTAGCGCTCCGAATGTCCACTTGCATTTTCTACAGAAAGAGTGTTCAGAACGGCTCAATCAAAAGTATGGTTTTACTCTGTTAGTTGAATGCACAGATCTGAAAGAAGTTTCACAGAATGCTTCTGTGTAGTTTTTATTTGTAGATATTCTTTTTCCCAATATAGGCCTTTTAGCGGTCAGAATGTCCAATTGCAGTTTCTACAGAAAGAGTGTTTCACAACGGCTCCATCAAAAGTAAGGTTCAGCTCAGTTAGTTGAATGCACAGAACAGAAAGAAGTTTCACAGAATGCTTCTGTGTAGTTTATAATTGAATATATTCCTTTTTCCACTATTACCGTATTAGCGCTCCGAATGTCCACTTGCATTTTCTACAGAAAGAGTGTTCAGAACTGCGCAATCAAAAGTATGGTTTAACTCTGTTAGCTGAATGCACATATCAGAAATAAGTTTCACACAATGCCTCTGTGTAGTTTTTATATGAATATATTATTTTTCCCAATATAGGCCTCTTAGGGCTCAGAATGTCCAATTGCAGTTTCTACAGAAAGAGTGTTTCAGAAGGGCTCAATCAAAAGTAAGGTTCAACACTGTTAGTTGAATGCATAGAACCGAAAGAAGATTCATACAATGCTTCTGTGTTGTTTATATTTGAACATATTCCTTTTTCCATTATTACCCACTTAGCGCTCCGAATGTCCAGTTGCATTTTCTACAGTCAGAGTGTTTCAAATCTCCTCAATCAAAGTATGGTTTAACTCTGTTAGCGGAATGCTCAGATCAGAAAGAAGTTTCACAGAATGCTTCTGTGTAGCTTATATTTGAATATATTCCTTTTTCCACTACTACCCTCTTAGCGCTCCAAATGTCCAGTTGCATTTCTACAGAAAGAGTGTTCAGAACTGCTCAATCAAAAGTATGGTTTAACTCTGTTAGCTGAATGCACATATCAGAAAGAAGTTTCACAGAATGATTCTGTGTAGTTTATATTTGAAGATAATACTTTTTCCACTATTACCCTCTTAGCGCTCCGAATCTCCACTTTCATTTTCTACAGAAAGAGTGTTTCAGAACGGCTCAATCAAAACTAAGTTTCAACTCTTTTAGTTGAATGCACAGAACAGAAAGAAGTTTCACAGAATGCTTCTGTGTAGTATTTAGTTGAAGATATTCCTTTTTCGACTATTACCCTCTTAGCGCTCTGAATTTCCACTGGCAGTTTCTACACAAAGAATGTTTCAGAACTGCTCCTCCAAAAGTAAGGCTCAGCTCTGTTAGTTGAATGCAGAGAACAGAAAGGAGTTTCAGAGAATGCTTCTGTGTAGTTTTTATATGGAGATATTCCTTTTTCCACTATTACTAACTTAGCGCTCCGAATGTCCACTTGCATTTTCTACAGAAAGAGTGTTTCAGAACGGCTCTATCAAAACTAAGGTTCAACACTTTTAGTTGAATGCACAGAACAGAAAGAAGTTTCACAGAATGCTTCTGTGTAGTTTTTATTTGTAGATATTATTTTTCCCAATATAGGCCTCTTAGCGCTCCGAATGTCCAATTGCATTTTCTACAGAAAGAGTGTTCCAGAACGGCTCAATCAAAAGCAAGGTTCAACTCAGTTAGTTGAATGCAGAGAACAGAAAGAAGTTTCACAGAATGCTTCTTTGTAGTTTATATTTGAGTATATTGCTTTTTCCACTATTACCCTCTTAGCGCTCCGAATTTCAACTTGCATTTTCTACAGAAAGAGTGTTCGGAACTGCGCAATCAAAAGTATGGTTTAACTCTGTTAGCTGAATGCACATATCAGAAATAAGTTTCACACAATGCCTCTGTGTAGTTTTTATTTGAATATATTATTTTTCCCAATATAGGCCTCTTAGGGCTCAGAATGTCCAATTGCAGTTTCTACAGAAATAGTGTTTCAGAATGGCTCAATCAAAATTAAGTTTCAACTCTGTTAGTTGAATGTACAGAACAGAACGATGTTTCATACAATGCTTCTGTGTAGTTTATATTTGAACATATTCCTTTTTCCACTATTACCCACTTAGCGCTCCGAATGTCCAGTTGCATTTTCTACAGACAGAGTGTTTCAAAACTGCTCAGTCAAAAGTATGGTTTAACTCTGTTTGCTGAATGCTCAGATCAGAAAGAAGTTTCACAGAATGCTTCCGTGTAGTTTATATTTGAATATATTCCTTTTTCCACTACTACCCTCTTATCGCTCCAAATGTCTAGTTGCATTTTCTACAGAAAGAGTGTTCAGAACTGCTCAATGAAAAGTATGGTTTAATTCTGTTAGCTGAATGCACAGATTAGAAAGAAGTTTCACAGAATGATTCTGTGTAGTTTATATTTGAAGTTATTACTTTTTCTAGTATTACCCTCTTAGCGCTCTGAATGTCCACTTGCATTTTCTACAGAAAGAGTGTTCAGAACGGCTCAATCAAAAGTATGGTTTTACTCTATTAGTTGAATGCCCATATCCGAAATAAGTTTCACAGAATGCTTCTGTGTAGTTTTTATTTGAAGATACTCTTTTTCAAAATATAGGCCTCTTAGCGCTCAGAATGTCCAATTGCAGTTTCTACAGAAAGAGCTTTTCAGAACGGCTCCATCAAAAGTAAGGTTCAACTCAGTTAGTTGAATGCACAGAACAGAAAGAAGTTTCACAGAATGCTTCTGTGTAGTTGATATTTGAATATATTCCTTTTCCAGTATTACCGTCTTAGCGCTGCGAATATCCACTTGCATTTTCTAAAGAAAGAGTGTTTCAGAACGGCTCAATCAAAAATAAGGTTCAACTCTGTTAGTTAAATGCACAGAAGAGAAAGGAGTTTCATACAATGCTTCTGTGTAGTTTATATTTGAATATATTCCTTTTTCCAATACTACCCTCTTAGCGCTCCAAATGTCCAGTTGCATTTTCTACAGAAAGAGTGTTCAGAACTGCTCAATCAAAAGTATGCTTTAACTCTGTTAGCTGAATGCACAGATCAGAAAGAAGTTTCACAGAATGATTCTGTGTAGTTTATATTTGAAGATATTCCTTTTTCCACTATTACCCACTTAGCGCCCCAAATGTCCAGTAGCATTTTCTACAGAAAGAGGGTTTCAGAACTGCTCAATCCAAAGTATGGTTTAACTCTGTTAGCTGAATGCACAGATCAGAAAGAAGTTTCACAGAATGCTTCTGTGTAGTGTTTATATGAAAATATTCTTTTTACCAATATAGGCTTCTTAGTGCTCAGAATGTCCAATTGCAGTTTCTAGAGAAAGAGTGTTTCAGAACGGCTCAATGAAAAGTAAGGTTCACCTCTTTTAGTTGAATGCACAGAACAGAAAGTAGTTTCACAGAATGCTTCTGTGTAGTATTTAGTTGAAGATATTACTTTATTGACTATTACCCACTTAGAGCTCTGAATGTCCACTGGCAGTTTCTACACAAAGAGTGTTTCAGAACTGTTCCTTCAAAAGTAAGGCTCAACTCTGTTAGTTGAATTCAGAGAACAGAAAGGAGTTTCAGAGAATGCTTCTGTGTGGTTTTTATTTGGAGATAATCCTTTTTCCCCTATTACAATCTTAGCGCTCCGAAAGTCCACTTATATTTTCTACACAAAGAGTGTTTCATAACTGCTCAATCAAAAGTATGGTTTAGCTCTGTTAACTGAATGCACATATCAGAAATATGATTCACAGAATGCTTCTGTGTAGTTTTTATTTGAAGATATTCTTTTTAACAATGTAGGCCTCTTAGCGCTTAGAAAGTCCAATTGCAGTTTCTACAGAAAGAGTGTTTCAGAACGGCTCAATCAAAAGTAAGGTTCAACTCTGTTAGTTGAATGCACAGAACAGAAAGAAGTTTCACAGAATGCTTCTCTGTAGTTTATATTTGAATATATTCCTTTTTCAACTATTACGCTCTTAGCGCTCCGAAAGTCCACTTGCATTTTCTACAGAAAGAGTGTTCAGAACGGCTCAATCAAAAGTATGGTTTTACTCTGTTAGTTGAATGCACAGATCCGAAAGAAATTTCACAGAATGCTTCTGTGTAGTTTTTATTTGTAGATATTCTTTTTCCCAATATAGGCCTTTTAGCGGTCAGAATGTCCAATTGCAGTTTCTACAGAAAGAGTGTTTCACAATGGCTCCATCAAAAGTAAGGTTCAACTCAGTTAGTTGAATGCACAGAACAGAAAGAAGTTTCACAGAATGCTTCTGTGTAGTTTATAATTGAATATATTACTTTTTCCACTATTACCGTATTAGCGCTCCGAATGTCCACTTGCATTTTCTACAGAAAGAGTGTTCAGAACTGCGCAATCAAAAGTATGGTTTAACTCTGTTAGCTGAATGCTCATATCAGAAAGAAGTTTCACAGAATGATTCTGTGTAGTCTATATTTGAAGATATTCCTTTTTCCACTATTACACTCTTAGCGCTCCGAATCTCCACTTGCATTTTCTACAGAAAGAGTGTTTCAGAACGGCTCAATCAAAAGTAAGGTTCAACCCTGTTAGTTGAATGCACAGAACAGAAAGTAGTTTCATACAATGCTTCTGTGTTGTTTATATTTGAACATATTCCTTTTTCCATTATTACCCACTTAGCGCTCCGAATGTCCAGTTGCATTTTCTACAGTCAGAGTGTTTCAAATCTCCTCAATCAAAAGTATGGTTTAACTCTGTTAGCGGAATGCTCAGATCAGAAAGAAGTTTCACAGAATGCTTCTGTGTAGCTTATATTTGAATATATTCCTTTTTCCAATACTACCCTCTTAGCGCTCCAAATGTCCAGTTGCATTTTCTACAGAAAGAGTGTTCAGAACTGCTCAATCAAAAGTATGGTTTAACTCTGTTAGCTGAATGCACATATCAGAAAGAAGTTTCACAGAATGATTCTGTGTAGTTCATATTTGAAGACATTCCTTTTTCCACTATCACCCTCTTAGCGCTCCGAATCTCCACTTTCATTTTCTACAGAAAGAGTGTTTCAGAACAGCTCAATCAAAACTAAGGTTCAACTCTTTTAGTTGAATGAACTGAACAGAAAGAAGTTTCACAGAATGCTTCTGTGTAGTTTTTATTTGGAGATATTCCTTTTTCCACTATTACTAACTTAGTGCTCCGAATGTCCACTTGCATTTTCTACAGAAAGAGTGTTTCAGAATGGCTCAATCAAAACTAAGGTTCAACTCTGTTAGTTGAATGTACAGAACAGAAAGGTGTTTCATACAATGCTTCTGTGTAGTTTATATTTGAACATATTCCTTTTTCCACTATTACCCACTTAGCGCTCCGAATGTCCAGTTGCATTTTCTACAGACAGAGTGTTTCAAAACTGCTCAGTCAAAAGTATGGTTTAACTCTGTTAGCTGAATGCTCAGATCAGAAAGAAGTTTCACAGAATGCTTCCGTGTAGTTTATATTTGAATATATTCCTTTTTCCACTACTACCCTCTTATCGCTCCAAATGTCTAGTTGCATTTTCTACAGAAAGAGTGTTCAGAACTGCTCAATGAAAAGTATGGTTTAATTCTGTTAGCTGAATGCACAGATCAGAAAGAAGTTTCCCAGAATGATTCTCTGTAGTTTATATTTGAAGATATTACTTTTTCTAGTATTACCCTCTTAGCGCTCAGAATATCCACTTACATTTTCTACAAAAAGAGTGTTCAGAACGGCTCAATCAAAAGTATGGTTTTACTCTATTATTTGAATGCCCATATCCGAAATAAGTTTCACAGAATGCTTCTGTGTAGTTTTTATTTGAAGATATTCTTTTTCAAAATATAGGCCTCTTAGCGCTCAGAATGTCCAATTGCAGTTTCTACAGAAAGAGCTTTTCAGAACGCCTCCATCAAAAGTAAGGTTCAACTCAGTTAGTTGAATGCACAGAACAGAAATAAGTTTCACAGAATGCTTCTGTGTAGTTTATATTTGAATATATTCCTTTTCCAGTATTACCGTCTTAGCGCTGCGAATATCCATTTGCATTTTCTAAAGAAAGAGTGTTTCAGAACGGCTCAATCAAAAATAAGGTTCAACTCTGTTAGTTAAATGCACAGAAGAGAAAGGAGTTTCATACAATTTTTCTGTGTAGTTTATATTTGAATATATTCCTTTTTCCACTACTTCCCTCTTAGTGCTCCAAATGTCCAGTAGCATTTTCTACACAAAGAGTGTTCAGAACTGCTCAATCAAAAGTATGCTTTAACTCTGTTAGCTGAATGCACAGATCAGAAAGAAGTTTCACAGAATGATTCTGTGTAGTTTATATTTGAAGATATTCCTTTTTCCACTATTACCCACTTAGCGCTCCAAATGTCCAGTAGCATTTTCTACAGAAAGAGTGTTTCAGAACTGCTCAATCCAAAGTATGGTTTAACTCTGTTAGCTGAATGCACAGATCAGAAAGAAGTTTCACAGAATGCTTCTGTGTAGTGTTTATATGAAAATATTCTTTTTACCAATATAGGCCTCTTAGCGCTCAGAATGTCCAATTGCAGTTTCTATACAAAGAGTGTTTCAGAACGGCTCAATGAAAAGTAAGGTTCACCTCTTTTAGTTGAATGCACAGAACAGAAAGTAGTTTCACAGAAGGTTTCTGTGTAGTATTTAGTTGAAGATATTCCTTTATTGACTATTACCCACTTAGCGCTCCGAATGTCCACTGGCAGTTTCTACACAAAGAGTGTTTCAGAACTGTTCCTTCAAAAGTAAGGCTCAACTCTGCTAGTTGAATTCAGAGAACAGAAAGGAGTTTCAGAGAATGCTTCTGTGTGGTTTTTATTTGGAGATAATCCTTTTTCCCCTATTACAATCTTAGCGCTCCGAAGGTCCACTTATATTTTCTACACAAACAGTGTTTCATAACTGCTCAATCAAAAGTATGGTTTAGCTCTGTTAACTGAATGCACATATCAGAAATATGTTTCACAGAATGCTTCTGTGTAGTTTTTATTTGAAGATATTCTTTTTAACAATGTAGGCCTCTTAGCGCTTAGAGAGTCCAATTGCAGTTTCTACAGAAAGAGTGTTTCAGAATGGCTCAATCAAAAGTAAGGTTCAACTCTGTTGTTGAATGCACAGAACAGAAAGAAGTTTCACAGAATGCTTCTGTGTAGTTTATATTTGAATATATTCCTTTTTCAACTATTACCCTCTTAGCGCTCCGAATGTCCACTTGCATTTTCTACAGAAAGAGTGTTCAGAACGGCTCAATCAAAAGTATGGTTTTAACTGTTAGTTGAATGCACAGATCCGAAAGAAGTTTCACAGAATGCTTCTGTGTAGTTTATATTTGAAGATAATCCTTTTTCCACTATTACCCTCTTAGCGCTCCGAATCTCCACTTTCATTTTCTACAGAAAGAGTGTTTCAGAACGGCTCAATCAAAACTAAGGTTCAACTCTTTTAGTTGAATGCACAGAACAGAAAGAAGTTTCACAGAATGCTTCTGTGTAGTATTTAGTTGAAGATATTCCTTTTTCGACTATTACCCTCTTAGCGCTCTGAATTTCCACTGGCAGTTTCTACACAAAGAGTGTTTCAGAACTGCTCCTCCAAAAGTAAGGCACAGCTCTGTTAGTTGAATGCAGACAACAGTAAGGAGTTTCAGAGAATGCTTCTGTGTAGTTTTTATATGGAGATATTCCTTTTTCCACTATTACTAACTTAGCGCTCCGAAAGTCCACTTGCATTTTCTACAGAAAGAGTGTTACAGAACGGCTCAATCAAAACTAAGGTTCAACAATTTTAGTTGAATGCACAGAACAGAAAGAAGTTTCACAGAATGCTTCTGTGTAGTTTTTATTTGTAGATATTATTTTTCCCAATATAGGCCTCTTAGCGCTCAGAATGTCCAATTGCATTTTCTACAGAAAGAGTGTTCCAGAATGGCTCAATCAAAAGCAAGGTTCAACTCAGTTAGTTGAATGCAGAGAACAGAAAGAAGTTTCACAGAATGCTTCTTTGTAGTTTATATTTGAGTATATTGCTTTTCCACTATTACCCTCTTAGCGCTCCGAATTTCAACTTGCATTTTCTACAGAAAGAGTGTTCAGAACTGCGCAATCAAAAGTATGGTTTAACTCTGTTAGCTGAATGCACATATCAGAAATAATTTTCACACAATGCCTCTGTGTAGTTTTTATTTGAATATATTATTTTTCCCAATATAGGCCTCTTAGGGCTCAGAATGTCCAATTGCAATTTCTACAGAAAGAGTGTTTCATAACGGCTCAATCAAAAGTAAGTTTCAACTCTGTTAGTTGAATGTACAGAACAGAAAGATGTTTCATACAATGCTTCTGTGTAGTTTATATTTGAACATATTCCTTTTTCCACTATTACCCACTTAGCGCTCCGAATGTCCAGTTGCATTTTCTACAGACAGAGTGTTTCAAAACTGCTCACTCAAAAGTATGGTTTAACTCTGTTAGCTGAATGCTCAGATCAGAAAGAAGTTTCACAGAATGCTTCCGTGTAGTTTATATTTGAATATATTCCTTTTTCCATTACTACCCTCTTATCGCTCCAAATGTCTAGTTGCATTTTCTACAGAAAGAGTGTTCAGAAATGCTCAATGAAAAGTATGGTTTAATTCTGTTAGCTGAATGCACAGATCAGAAAGAAGTTTCACAGAATGATTCTCTGTAGTTTATATTTGAAGATATTACTTTTTCTAGTATTACCCTCTTAGCGCTCAGAATGTCCACTTGCATTTTATACAGAAAGAGTGTTCAGAACGGCCCAATCAAAAGTATGGTTTTACTCTATTAGTTGAATGCCCATATCCGAAATAAGTTTCACAGAATGCTTCTGTGTAGTTTTTATTTGAAGATATTCTTTTTCAAAATATAGGCCTCTTAGGGCTCAGAATGTCCAATTGCAGTTTCTACAGAAAGAGATTTTCAGAACGACTCCATCAAAAGTAAGGTTCAACTCAGTTAGTTGAATGCACAGAACGGAAAGAAGTTTCACAGAATGCTTCTGTGTAGTTTATATTTGAATATATTCCTTTTCCAGTATTGCCGTCTTAGCGCTGCGAATATCCACTTGCATTTTCTAAAGAAAGAGTGTTTCAGAACGGCTCAATCAAAAATAAGGTTCAACTCTGTTCGTTAAATGCACAGAAGAGAAAGGAGTTTCATACAATGCTTCTGTGTAATTTATATTTGAATATATTACTTTTTCCACTACTACCCTCTTAGCGCTCCAAATGTCCAGTTGCATTTTCTACACAAAGAGTGTTCAGAACTGCTCAATCAAAAGTATGCTTTAACTCTGTTAGCTGAATGCACAGATCAGAAATAAGTTTCACAGAATGATTCTGTGTAGTTTATATTTGAAGATATTCCTTTTTCCACTATTACCCACTTAGCGCTCCAAATGTCCAGTAGCATTTTCTACAGAAAGAGTGTTTCAGAACTGCTCAATCCAAAGTATGGTTTAACTCTGTTAGCTGAATGCACAGATCAGAAAGAAGTTTCACAGAATGCTTCTGTGTAGTGTTTATCTGAAAATATTCTTTTTACCAATATAGGCCTCTTAGCGCTCAGAATGTCCAATTGCAGTTTCTATAGAAAGAGTGTTTCAGAACAGCTCAATGAAAAATAAGGTTCACCTCTTTGAGTTGAATGCACAGAACAGAAAGTAGTTTCACAGAATGCTTCTGTGTAGTATTTAGTTGAAGATATTCGTTTATTGACTATTACCCACTTAGCGCTCCGAATGTCCACTGGCAGTTTCTACACAAAGAGAGTTTCAGAACTGTTCCTTCAAAAGTAAGGCTCAACTCTGTTAGTTGAATTCAGAGAACAGAAAGGAGTTTCAGAGAATGCTTCTGTGTGGTTTTTATTTGGAGATAATCCTTTTTCCCCTAATACAATCTTAGCGCTCCGAAGGTCCACTTATATTTTCTACACAAAGAGTATTTCATAACTGCTCAATCAAAAGTATGGTTTAGCTCTGTTAACTGAATGCACATATCAGAAATATGTTTCACAGAATGCTTCTGTGTAGTTTTTATTTGAAGATATTCTTTTTAACAATGTAGGCCTCTTAGCGCTTAGAAAGTCCAATTGCAGTTTCTACAGAAAGAGTGTTCCAGAACGGCTCAATCAAAACTAAGGTTCAACTCTGTTAGTTGAATGCACAGATCCGAAAGAAGTTTCACAGAATGCTTCTGTGTAGTTTTTATTTGTAGATATTCTTTTTCCCAATATAGGCCTTTTAGCGGTCAGAATGTCCAATTGCAGTTTCTACAGAAAGAGTGTTTCACAACGGCTCCATCAAAAGTAAGGTTCAACTCTGTTAGTTGAATGCACAGAACAGAAAGAAGTTTCACAGAATGCTTCTGTGTAGTTTATAATTGAATATATTCCTTTTTCCACTATTACCGTATTAGCGCTCCGAATGTACACTTGCATTTTCTACAGAAAGAGTGTTCAGAACTGCGCAATCAAAAGTATGGTTTAACTCTGTTAGCTGAATGCACATATCAGAAATAAGTTTCACACAATGCTGCTGTGTAGTTTTTATTTGAAGATATTATTATTCCCAATATAGGCCTCTTAGAGCTGAGAATGTCCAATTGCAGTTTCTACAGAAAGAGTGTTTCAGAACGGCTCAATCAAAAGTAAGGTTCAACTCTGTTAGTTGAATGCACAGAACAGAAAGAAGTTTCATACAATGCTTCTGTGTTGTTTATATTTGAACATATTCCTTTTTCCATTATTACCCACTTAGCGCTCCGAATGTCCAGTTGCATTTTCTACAGTCAGAGTGTTTCAAATCTCCTCAATCAAAAGTATGGTTTAACTCTGTTAGCGGAATGCTCAGATCAGAAAGAAGTTTCACAGAATGCTTCTGTGTAGCTTATATTTGAATATATTCCTTTTTCCAATACTACCCTCTTAGCGCTCTAAATGTCCAGTTGCATTTTCTACAGAAAGAGTGTTCAGAACTGCACTATCAAAATTATGGTTTAACTCTGTTAGCTGAATGCACATATCAGAAAGAAGTTTCACAGAATGATTCTGTGTAGTTTATATTTGAAGATAATCCTTTTTCCACTATTACCCTCTTAGCGCTCCGAATCTCCACTTTCATTTTCTACAGAAAGAGTGTTTCAGAACGGCTCAATCAAAACTAAGGTTCAACTCTTTTAGTTGAATGCACAGAACAGAAAGAAGTTTCACAGAATGCTTCTGTGTAGTACTTAGTTGAAGATATTCCTTTATTGACAATTACCTACTTAGCGCTCCGAATGTCCAATGGCAGTTTCTACACAAAGTGTGTTTCAGAACTGTTCCTTCAAAAGTAAGGCTAAACTCTGTTAGTTGAATACAGAGAAAAGAAAGGAGTTTCAGAGAACGCTTCTGTGTGGTTTTTATTTGGAGATATTCCTTTATCCTCCATTACAATCTTAGCGCTCCGAAAGTCCACTTGCATTTTCTACACAAAGAGTGTTTCATAACTGCTCAATCAAAAGTATGGTTTAGCTCTGTTAACTGAATGCACAGATCAGAAATAAGTTTCACAGAATGCTTCTGTGTAGTTTTTATTTGAAGATATTCTTTTTAACAATGTAGGCCTCTTAGCGCTTAGAAAGTCCAATTGCAGTTTCTACAGAAAGAGTGTTTCAGAATGGCTCAATCAAAAGTAAGTTTCAATTCTGTTAGTTGAATGCACAGAACAGAAAGAAGTTTCACAGAATGATTCTGTGTAGTTTATATTTGAAGATATTACATTTTCCACTACTACCCTCTTAGTGCTCCAAATCTCCACTTTCATTTTCTACAGAAAGAGTGTTTCAGAACGCATCAATCAAAACTAAGGTTCAACTCTTTCAGTTGAATGCACAGAACAGAAAGGAGTTTCACAGAATGCTTCTGTGTAGTATTTAGTTGAAGATATTCCTTTTTCGACTATCACCCTCTTAGCGCTCTGAATTTCCACTGGCAGTTTCTACAGAAAGAGTGTTTCAGGACGGCTCCATCAAAAGTAAGGCTCAGCTCTGTTAGTTGAATGCAGAGAACAGAAAGCAGTTTCAGAGAATGCTTCTGTGTAGTTTTTATTTGGAGATATTCCTTTTTCCACTATTACTATCTTAGCGCTCCGAATGTCCACTTGCATTTTCTACAGAAAGAGAGTTTCAGAACGGCTCAATGAAAACTAAGGTTCAACACGTTTAGTTGAATGCACAGAACAGAAAGAAGTTTCACAGAATGCTTCTGTGTAGTTTTTATTTGCAGATATTCTTTTTCCCAATATAGGCCTCTTAGCGCTCAGAATGTCCAATTGCATTTTCTACAGAAAGAGTGTTCCAGAACGGCTCAATCAAAAGCAAGGTTCAACTCAGTTAGTTGAATGCAGAGAACAGAAAGAAGTTTCACAGAATGCTTCTGTGTAGTTTATATTTGAGTATATTGCTTTTTCCACTATTACCCTCTTAGCGCTCCGAATGTCAACTTGCATTTTCTACAGAAAGAGTGTTCAGAACTGCGCAATCAAAAGTATGGTTTAACTCTGTTAGCTGAATGCACATATCAGAAATAAGTTTCACGCAATGCTTCTGTGTAGTTTTTATTTGAATATATCATTTTTCCCAATATGGGCCTCTTAGGGCTCAGAATGTCCAATTGCAGTTTCTATAGAATGAGTGTTTCAGAACGGCTAAATCAAAAGTAAGGTTCAACTCTGTTAGTTGAATGTACAGAACAGAAAGATGTTTCATACAATGCTTCTGTGTAGTTTATATTTGAACATATTCCTTTTTCCACTATTACCCAATTAGCGCTCCGAATGTCTAGTTGCATTTTCTACAGACAGTGTGTTTCAAAATTTCTCAGTCAATAGTATGGTTTAAATCTGTTAGCTGAATGCTCAGATCAGAAAGAAGTTTCACAGAATGCTTCTGTGTAGTTTATATTTGAATATATTCCTTTTTCCACTACTACCCTCTTAGCGCTCCAAATGTCCAGTTGCATTTTCTACAGAAAGAGTATTTCAGAACGGCTCAATCAAAAGTAAGGTTCAACTCTGTTAGTTGAATGCACAGAACAGGAATAAGTTTCATACAATGCTTCTGTGTAGTTTATATTTGAACATATTCCTTTTTCCATTATTACCCACTTAGCGCTCCGAATGTCCAGTTGCATTTTCTACAGACAGAGTGTTTCAAATCTCCTCAATCAAAAGTATGGTTTAACTCTGTTCGCTGAATGCTCAGATCAGAAAGAAGTTTCACAGAATGCTTCTGTGTAGCTTATATTTGAATATATTCCTTTTTCCACTACTACCCTCTTAGCGCTCCAAATGTCCAGTTGCATTTGCTACAGAAAGAGTGTTCAGAACTGCTCTATCAGAAGTATGGTTTAACTCTGTTAGCTGAATGCACATATCAGAAAGAAGTTTCACAGAATGATTCTGTGTAGTTTATATTTGAAGATAATCCTTTTTCCACTATTACCCTCTTAGCGCTCCGAATCTCCACTTTCATTTTCTACAGAAAGAGTGTTTCAGAACGGCTCAATCAAAACTAAGGTTCAACTCTTTTAGTTGAATGCACAGAACAGAAAGAAGTTTCACAGAATGCTTCTGTGTAGTTTATAATTGAATATATTCCTTTTTCCACTATTAACGTATTAGCGCTCCGAATGTCCACTTGCATTTTCTACAGAAAGAGTGTTCAGAACTGCGCAATCAAAAGTAGGGTTTAACTCTGTTAGCTGAATGCACATATCAGAAGTAAGTTTCACACAATGCTGCTATGTAGTTTTTATTTGAAGATATTATTTTTCCCAATATAGGCCTCTTAGAGCTCAGAATGCGCAATTGCAGTTTCTACAGAACGAGTGTTTCAGAACCGCTCAATCAAAAGTAAGGTTCAACTCTGTTACTTGAATGCACAGAACAGAAAGAAGTTTCATACAATGCTTCTGTGTAGTTTATATTTGAACATATTCTTTTTCCATTATTACCCACTTAGCGCTCCGAATGTCTAGTTGCATTTTCTACAGACAGAGTGTTTCAAATCTCCTCAATCAAAAGTATGGTTTAAATCTGTTAGCTGAATGCTCAGATCAGAAAGAAGTTTCACAGAATGCTTCTGTGTAGCTTATATTTGAATATATTCCTTTTTCCACTACTACCCTCTTAGCGCTCCAAATGTCCAGTTGCATTTTCTACAGAAAGAGTGTTCAGAACTGCTCTATCAAAAGTATGGTTTAACTCTGTTAGCTGAATGCACATATCAGAAAGAAGTTTCACAGAATGATTCTGTGTAGTTTATATTTGAAGATAGTCCTTTTTCCACTAATACCCTCTTAGCGCTCCGACTCTCCAATTTCATTTTCTACAGAAAGAGTGTTTCAGAACGGCTCAATCAAAACTAAGGTTCAACTCTTTTAGTTGAATGCACAGAACAGAAAGGAGTTTCACAGAATGCTTCTGTGTAGTATTTAGTTGAAGATATTCCTTTTTCGACTATCACCCTCTTAGCGCTCTGAATTTCCACTGGCAGTTTCTACAGAAAGAGTGTTTCAGAACGGCTCCATCAAAAGTAAGGCTCAGCTCTGTTAGTTGAGTGCAGAGAACAGAAAGGAGTTTCAGAAAATGCTTCTGTGTAGTTTTTATTTGGAGATATTCCTTTTTCCACTATTACTATCTTAGCGCTCCGAATGTCCACTTGCATTTTCTACAGAAAGAGAGTTTCAGAACGGCTCAATAAAAACTAAGGTTCAACACGTTTAGTTGAATGCCCATATCAGAAATAAGTTTCACAGAATGATTCTGTGTAGTTTTTATTTGTAGATATTCTTTTTCCCAATATAGGCCTCTTAGCGCTCAGAATGTCCAATTGCAGTTTCTACAGAAAGAGTGTTTCAGAAAGGCTCAATCAAAAGTAAGGTTCAACTCTGTTAGTTGAATGCACAGAACAGAAAGAAGTTTCATACAATGCTTCTGTGTAGTTTATATTTGAACATAATCTTTTTTCCACTATTACCCACTTAGCGCTACGAATGTCCAGTTGCATTTTCTACAGACAGAGGGTTTCAAAACTGCTCAATCAAATGTATGGTTTAACTCTGTTAGCTGAATGCTCAGATCAGAAAGAAGTTTCACAGAATGCTTCTGTGTAGTTTATATTTGAATATATTCCTTTTTCCACTACTACGCTCTTAGCGCTCCAAATGTCCACTTGCATTTTCTACAGAAAGAGTGTTCAGAACTGCGCAATCAAAAGTATGTTTTAACTCTGTTAGCTGAATGCACATATCAGAAATAAGTTTCACACAATGATTCTGTGTAGTTTTTATTTGAATATATCTTTTTTCCCAATATGGGCCTCTTAGGGCTCAGAATGTCCAATTGCAGTTTCTACAGAAAGAGTGTTTCAGAACGGCTAAATCAAAAGTAAGGTTCAACTCTGTTAGTTGAATGTACAGAACAGAAAGTTGTTTCATACAATGCTTCTGTGTAGTTTATATTTGAACATATTCCTTTTTCCACTATTACCCAATTAGCACTCCGAGTGTCCAGTTGCATTTTTTACAGGCAGAGTGTTTCAAAACTTCTCAGTCAAAAGTATGGTTTAACTCTGTTAGCTGAATGCTCAGATCAGAAATAAGTTTCACAGAATGCTTCTGTGTAGTTTATATTTGAATGTATTCCTTTTTCCACTACTACCCTCTTAGCGCTCCAAATGTCCAGTTGCATTTTCTACAGAAAGAGTGTTCAGAACTGCTGAATGAAAAGTATGGTTTAATTCTGTTAGCTGAATGCACAGATCAGAAAGAAGTTTCACAGAATGATTCTGTGTACTTTATATTTGTAGATATTACTATTTCCAGTATTACCCTCTTAGAGCTCCCAATGTCCACTTGCATTTTCTACAAAAAGAGTGTTCAGAACGACTCAATCAACAGTATGGTTTTACTCTATTAGTTGAATGCCCATATCAGAACTAAGTTTCACAGAATGCTTCTGTGTAGTTTTTATTTGTAGATATTCTTTTTCCCAATATAGGCCTCTTAGCGCTCAGAATGTCCAATTGCAGTTTCTACAGAAAGAGTGTTTCAGAACGGCTCCATCAAAAGTAAGGTTCAACTCAGTTAGTTGAATGCACAGAACAGAAAGAAGTTTCACAGAATGCTTCTGTGTAGTTTATATTTGAATATATTCCTTTTCCAGTATTACCGTCTTGGGGCTCTGAATATCCACGTGCATTTTCTACAGAAAGAGTGCTTCAGAACGGCTCAATCAAAAATAAGGTTCAACTCTGTTAGTTGAATGCACAGAAGAGAAAGAAGTTTCATACAATGCTTCTGTGAAGTTTATATTTGAATATATTCCTTTTTCCACTACTACCCTCTTAGCGCTCCAAATGTCCAGTTGCATTTTCTACAGAAAGAGTGTTCAGAACTGCTCAATCAAAAGTATGGTTTAACTATGTTAGCTGAATGCACAGATCAGAAAGATGTTTCACAGAATGATTCTGTTTAGTTTATATTTGAAGATATTCCTTTTTCCACTATTACCCACTTAGTGCTCCAAATGTCCAGTAGCATATTCTACAGAAAGAGTGCTTCAGAACTGCTCAATCAAAAGTATGGTTTAACTCTGTTAGCTGAATGCACAGATCAGAAAGAAGTTTCACAGAATGCTTCTGTGTAGTGTTTATATGAAAATATTCTTTTTACCAATATAGGCCTCTTAGCGCTCAGAATGTCCAATTGCAGTTTCTATAGAAAGAGTGTTTCAGAACGGCTCAATGAAAAGTAAGGTTCACCTCTTTTAGTTGAATGCACAGAACAGAAAGAAGTTTCACAGAATGCTTCTGTGTAGTATTTAGTTGAAGATATACCTTTATTGACTATTACCCACTTAGCGCTCCGAATGTCCACTGGCAGTTTCTACACAAAGAGTGTTTCAGAACTGCTCCTTCAAGAGTAAGGCTGAACTCTGTTGTTTGAATTCAGAGAACAGAAAGGAGTTTCAGAGAATGCTTCTGTGTGGTTTTTATTTGGAGATATTCCTTTTTCCTCTATTACAATCTTTGCGCTCCGAAGGTCCACTTGCATTTCCTACACAAAGAGTGTTTCATAACTGCTTAATCAAAAGTATGGTTTAGCTCTGTTAACTGAATGCACAGATCAGAAATAAGTTTCACAGAATGCTTCTGTGTAGTTTTTATTTGAAGATATTCTTTTTAACAGTGTAGGCCTCTTAGCGCTTAGAAAGTCCAATTGCAGTTTCTACAGAAAGAGTGTTTCAGAACGGCTCAATCAAAAGTAAGGTTCAACTCTGTTAGTTGAATGCACAGAACAGAAAGAAGTTTCACAGAATGCTTCTGTGTAGTTTATATTTGAATATATTCCTTTTTCAACTATTAAGCTCTTAGCGCTCCGAATGTCCACTTGCATATTCTACAGAAAGAGTCTTCAGAACGGCTCAATCAAAAGTATGGTTTTACTCTGTTAGTTGAATGCACAGATCCGAAAGAAGTTTCACAGAATGCTTCTGTGTAGTTTTTATTTGTAGATATTCTTTTTCCCAGTATAGGCCATATAGCGGTCAGAAGGTCCAATTGCAGTTTCTACAGAAAGAGTGTTTCACAACGGCTCCATCAAAAGTAAGGTTCAACTTAGTTAGTTGAATGCACAGAACAGAAAGAAGTTTCACAGAATGCTTCTGTGTAGTTTATAATTGAATATATTCCTTTTTCCACTACTACCGTATTAGCGCTCCGAATGTCCACTTGCATTTTCTACAGAAAGAGTGTTCAGAACTGCGCAATCAAAAGTATGGTTTAACTCTGTTAGCTGAATGCACATATCAGAAATAAGTTTCACACAATGCTGCTGTGTAGTTTTTATTTGAAGATATTATTTTTCCCAATATAGGCCACTTAGAGCTCAGAATGTCCAATTGCAGTTTCTACAGAAAGAGTGTTTCAGAACGCCTCAATCGAAAGTAAGGTTCAACTCTGTTAGTTGAATGCACAGAACAGAAAGAAGTTTCATACAATGCTTCTGTGTAGTTTATATTTGAACATATTCCTTTTTCCATTATTACCCACTTAGCTCTCCGAATGTCCAGTTGCATTTTCTACAGACAGAGTGTTTCAAATCTCCTCAATCAAAAGTATGGTTTAACTCTGTTAGCTGAGTGCTCAGATCAGAAAGAAGTTTCACAGAATGCTTCTGTGTAGCTTATATTTGAATATATTCCTTTTTCCATTACTACCCTCTTAGCGCTCCAAATGTCCAGTTGCATTTTCTACAGAAAGAGTGTTCAGAACTGCACTATCAAAACTATGGTTTAACTCTGTTAGCTGAATACACATATCAGAAAGAAATTTCACAGAATGATTCTGTGTAGTTTACATTTGAATATAATCCTTTTTCCACTATTATCCTCTTAGCGCTACGAATTTCCACTGTCCTTTTCTACAGAAAGAGTGTTTCAGAACGGCTCAATCAAAACTAAGTTTCAACTCCTTTAGTTGAATGCACAGAACAAAAAGCAGTTTCACAGAATGCTTCTGTGTAGTATTTAGTTGAAGATATTCCTTTTTCGACTATTACCCACTTAGCGCTCTGAATTTCCACCGGCAGTTTCTACACAAAGTGTGTTTCAGAACTTCTCCTTCAAAAGTAAGGCTCAGCTCTGTTAGTTGAATGCAGAGAACAGAAAGGAGTTTCAGAGAATGCTTCTGTGTAGTTTTTATTTGGAGATATTCCTTTTTTCTCTATTACTATCTTAGCGCTCGGAATGTCCACATGCATTTCCTACAGAAAGAGTGTTTCAGAACGGCTCAATCAAAACTAAGGTTCAACACTTTTAGTTGAATGCACAGAATAGAAAGAAGTTTCACAGAATGCTTCTGTGTAGTTTTTATTTGTAGATATTCTTTTTCCCAATATAGGCCTCTTAGCGCTCAGAATGTCCAATTGCATTTTCTACAGAAAGAGTGTTCCAGAACGGCTCAATCAAAAGCAAGGTTCAACTCAGTTAGTTGAATGCAGAGAACAGAAAGAAGTTTCACAGAATGCTTCTGTGTAGTTTATATTTGAGTATATTGCTTTTTCCACTATTACCCTCTTAGCGCTCCGAATGTCCACTTGCATTTTCTACAGAAAGAGTGTTCAGAACTGCGCAATCAAAAGTATGGTTTAACTCTGTTAGCTGAATGCACATATCAGAAATAAGTTTCACAGAATGTTTCTGTGTAGTTTTAATTTGTAGATATTCTTTTTCCCAATATAGGCCTTTTAGCGGTCAGAATGTCCAATTGCAGTTTCTTCAGAAACAGTGTTTCACAACGGCTAAATCAAAAGTAAGGTTCAACTCTGTTAGTTGAATGCACAGAACAGAAAGAAGTTTCATACAATGCTTCTGTGTAGTTTATATTTGAACATATTCCTTTTTCCACTATTACCCACTTAGCGCTCCGAATGTCCAGTTGCATTTTCTACAGACAGAGTGTTTCAAAACTACTCAGTCAAAAGTATGGTTTAACTCTGTTAGCTGAATGCTCAGATCAGAAAGAAGTTTCACAGAATGCTTCTGTGTAGTTTATATTTGAATATATTCCTTTTTCCACTACTACCCTCTTAGCGCTCCAAATGTCCAGTTGCATTTTCTACAGAAAGAGTGTTCAGAACTGCTCAATGAAAAGTATGGTTTAATTCTGTTAGCTGAATGCACAGAACAGAAAGAAGTTTCACAGAATGATTCTGTTTAGTTTATATTTGAAGATATTACTATTTCCAGTATTACCCTCTTAGAGCTCCCAATGTCCACTTGCATTTTCTACAGAAAGAGTGTTCAGAACTCCTCAATCAAAAGTGTGGTTTTACTCTATTAGTTGAATGCACATATCAGAAATAAGTTTCACAGAATGCTTCTGTGTAGTTTTTATTTGAAGATATTCTTTTTCCCAATATAGGCCTCTTAGCGCTCAGAATGTCCAATTGCAGTTTCTACAGAAAGAGTGTTTCAGAACGGCTCCATCAAAAGTAAGGTTCAACTCAGTTAGTTGAATGCACAGAACAGAAAGAAGTTTCACAGAATGCTTCTGTGTAGTTTATATTTGAATATATTCCTTTTCCAGTATTACCGTCTTAGCGCTCTGAATATCCACTTGCATTTTCTACAGAAAGAGTGTTTCAGAACGGCTCAATCAAAAATAAGGTTCAACTCTGTTAGTTGAATGCGCAGAAGAGAATGAAGTTTCATACAATGCTTCTGTGTAGTTTATATTTGAATATATTCCTTTTTCCACTACTACTCTTTTAGCGCTCCAAATGTCCAGTTGCATTTTCTACAGAAAGAGTGTTCAGAAGTGCTCCATCAAAAGTATGGTTTAACTCTGTTAGCTGAATGCACAGATCAGAAAGAAGTTTCACAGAATGATTCTGTGTAGTTTATATTTGAAGATATTCCTTTTTCCACTATTACCCACTTAGCGCTCCAAATGTCCAGTATCACTTTCTACAGAAAGAGTGTTTCAGAACTGCTCAATCTAAAGTATGGTTTAACTCTGTTTGCTGAATGCACAGATCAGAAAGAAGTTTCACAGAATGCCTCTGTGTAGTGTTTATATGAAAATATTCTTTTTACCAATATAGGTCTCTTAGCGCTCAGCATGTCCAATTGCAGTTTCTATAGAAAGAGTGTTTCAGAACGGCTCAATGAAAAGTAAGGTTCACCTCTTTTAGTTGAATGCACAGAACAGAAAGAAGTTTCACAGAATGCTTCTGTTTAGTATTTAGTTGAAGGTATTCCTTTATTGACTATTACCCACTTAGTGCTCCGAATATCCAATGGCAGTTTCTACACAAAGAGTGTTTCAGAACTGTTCCTTCAAAAGTAAGGCTAAACTCTGTTAGTTGAATTCAGAGAACAGAAAGTAGTTTCAGAGAATGCTTCTGTGTGGTTTTTATTTGGAGATAATCCTTTTTCCTCTATTACAATCTTAGCGCTCCGAAGGTCCACTTGCATTTTCTACACAAAGAGTTTTTCATAACTGCTCAATGAAAAGTATGGTTTAGCTCTGTTAACTGAATGCACATATCAGAAATAAGTTTCACAGAATGTTTCTGTGTAGTTTTTATTTGAAGATATTCTTTTTAACAATGTAGGCCTCTTAGCGCTTAGAAAGTCCAATTGCAGTTTCTACAGAAAGTGTGTTTCAGAACGGCTCAATCAAAAGTAAGGTTCAACTCTGTTAGCTGAATGCACAGAACAGAAAGAAGTTTCACAGAATGCTTCTGTGTAGTTTATATTTGAATATATTCCTTTTTCAACTATTACCCTCTTAGCGCTCTGAATGTCCAGTTGCATTTTCTACAGAAAGGGTGTTCAGAACGGCTCAATCAAAAGTATTTTTTTACTCTGTTAGTTGAATGCACTGATCCGAAAGAAGTTTCACAGAATGCCTCTGTGTAGTTTTTATTTGTAGATATTCTTTTTCCCAATATAGGCCTTTTAGTGGTCAGAATGTCCAGTTGCAATTCCTAGAGAAAGAGTGTTTCACAACGGCTCCATCAAAAGTAAGGTTCAACTCAGTTAGTGGAATGCACAGAACAGAAAGAAATTTCACAGAATGATTCTGTGTAGTTTATAATTGAATATATTAATTTTTCCACTATTACCGTATTAGCGCTCCGAATGTCCACTTGCATTTTCTACAGAAAGAGTGTTCAGAACTGCGCAATCAAAAGTATGGTTTAACTCTGTTAGCTGAATGCTCAGATCAGAAAGAAGCTTCACAGAATGCTTCTGTGTAGCTTATATTTGAATATATTCCTTTTTCCACTACTACCCTCTTAGCGCTCCAAATGTCCAGTTGCATTTTCTACAGAAAGAGTGTTCAGAACTGCACTATCAAAAGTATGGTTTAACTCTGTTAGCTGAATGCACATATCAGAAAGAAGTTTCACAGAATGATTCTGTGTAGTTTATATTTGAAGATAATCTTTTTTCCACTATTACCCTCTTAGCGCTCCGAATCTCCACTTTCATTTTCTACAGAAAGAGTGTTTCAGAACGGCTCAATCAAAACTAAGGTTCAGCTCTTTTAGTTGAATGCACAGAACAGAAAGAAGTTTCACAGAATGCTTCTGTGTAGTATTTAGTTGAAGATATTCCTTTTTCGACTATTAACCTCTTAGCGCTCTGAATTTCCACTGGCAGTTTCTACACAAAGAGTGTTTCAGAACTGCTCCTTCAAAAGTAAGGCTCAGCACTGTTAGTTGAATGCAGAGAACAGAAAGGAGTTTCAGAGAATGCTTCTGTGTAGTTTTTATTTGGATATATTCCTTTTGCCACTATTACTATCTTAGCGCTCCGAATGTCCTCTTGCATTTTCTACAGAAAGAGTGTTTCAGAAAGGCTCAATCAAAACTAAGGTTCAACACTTTTAGTTGAATACACAGAACAGAAAGAAGTTTCACGGAATGATTCTGTGTAGTTTTTATTTGTAGATATTCTTTTTCCCAATATAGGCCTCTTAGCGCTCAGAATGTCCAATTGCATTTTCTACAGAAAGAGTGTTCCAGAACGGCTCAATCAAAAGCAAGGTTCAACTCAGTTAGTTGAATGCAGAGAACAGAAGGAAGTTTCACAGAATGCTTCTGTGTAGTTTATATTTGAGTATATTGCTTTTTCCACTATTACCCTCTTAGCGCTCCGAATGTCCACTTGCATTTTCTACAGAAAGAGTGTTCAGAACTGCGCAATCAAAAGTATGGTTTAACTCTGTTAGCTGAATGCACATATCAGAAGTAAGTTTCACACAATGCTTCTCTGTAGTTTTTATTTGAATATATTATTTTTCCCAATATAGGCCTCTTTGGGCTCATAATGTCCAAATGCAGTTTCTACAGAAAGAGTGTCAGAACGGCTCAATCAAAAGCAAGGTTCAACTCAGTTAGTTGAATGTACAGAACAGAAAGATGTTTCATACAATGATTCTGTGTAGTTTATATTTGAACATATTCCTTTTTCCACTATTACCAACTTAGCGCTCCGAATGTCCAGTTGCATTTTCTACAGACAGAGTGTTTCAAAACTGCTCAGTCAAAAGTATGGTTTAACTCTGTTAGCTGAATGCTCAGATCAGAAAGAACTTTCACAGAATGCTTCTGTGTAGTTTATATTTGAATATATTTCTTTTTCCACTACTACCCTCTTAGCGCTCCAAATGTCCAGTTGCATTTTCTACAGAAAGAGTGTTCAGAACTGCTGAATCAAAAGTATGGTTTAATTCTGTTAGCTGAATGCACAGATCAGAAAGAAGTTTCACAGAATGATTCTGTGTAGTTTATATTTGAAGATATTACTATTTCCAGTATTACCCTCTTAGAGCTCCGAATGTACACTTGCATTTTCTACAGAAAGAATGTTCAGAACTGCTCAATCAAAAGTATGGTTTTACTCTGTTAGTTGAATGCCCATATCAGAAATAAGTTTCACAGAATGCTTCTGTGTAATTTTTATTTGAAGATATTTTTTTTCCCAATATAGGCCTCTTAGCTCTCAGAATGTCCAATTGCAGTTTCTACAGAAAGAGTGTTTCAGAACCCCTCCATCAAAAGTAAGGTTCAACTCAGTTATTTGAATGCACAGAACAGAAAGAAGTTTCACAGAATGCTTCTGTGTAGTTTATATTTGAATATATTCCTTTTCCAGTATTGCCGTCTTAGCGCTCCGAATATCCACTTGCATTTTCTACAGAAAGAGTGTTCCAGAACGGCTGAATCAAAAATAAGGTTCAACTCTGTTAGTTGAATGCACAGAAGTGAATGAAATTTCATACAATGCTTCTGTGTAGTTTATATTTGAATATATTCCTTTTTCCACTACTACCCTTTTAGCGCTCCAAATGTCCAGTTGCATTTTCCACAGAAAGAGTGTTCAGAACTGCTCAATCAAAATTATGGTTTAACTCTGTTAGCTGAATGCACAGATCAGAAATAAGTTTCACAGAATGATTCTGTGTAGTTGATATTTGAAGATATTCCTTTTTCCACTATTACCCACTTAGCGCTCCAAATGTCCTGTAGCATTTTCTACAGAAAGAGTGTTTCAGAACTGCTCAATCAAAAGTATGGTTTAGCTCTGTTAGCTGAATGCCCAGATCAGAAAGAAGTTTCACAGAATGCTTCTGTGTAGTGTTTATATGAAAATATTCTTTTTACCAATATAGGCCTATTAGCGCTCGGAATGTCCAATTGCAGTTTCTATAGAAAGAGTGTTTCAGAACGGCTCAATGAAAAGTAAGGTTCACCTCTTTTAGTTGAATGCACAAAACAGGAAGAAGTTTCACAGAATGCTTCTGTGTAGTATTTAGTTGAAGATATCCCTTTATTGACTATTACACACTTAGCGCTCCGAATGTCCACTGGCAGTTTCTACACAAAGAGTGTTTCAGAACTGTTCCTTCAAAAGTAAGGCTAAACTCTGTTAGTTGAATTCAGAGAACAGAAAGTGTTTCAAAGAATGCTTCTGTGTGGTTTTTATTTGGAGATAATCGTTTTTCCTCTATAAAAATCTTAGCGCTCCGAAGGTCCACTTGCATTTTCTACACAAAGAATGTTTCATAACTGCTCAATCAAAAGTATGGTTTAGCTCTGTTAACTGAATGCACATATCAGAAATAAGTTTCACAGAATGCTTCTGTGTAGTTTTTATTTGAAGATATTCTTTTTAACAATGTAGGCCTCTTAGCGCTTAGAAAGTCCAATTGCAGTTTCTACAGAAAGAGTGTCTCAGAACGGCTCAATCAAAAGTAAGATTCAACTCTGTTAGTTGAATGCACAGCAGAGAAAGAAGTTTCACAGAATGCTTCTGTGTAGTTTATATTTGAATATATTCCTTTTTCAACTATTACCCTCTTAGCGCTCCGAATGTCCACTTGCATTTTCTACAGAAAGAGTGTTCAGAACGACTCAATCAAAATTATGGTTTTACTCTGTTAGTTGAATGCACAGATCCGAAAGAAGTTTCACAGAATGCTTCTGTGTAGTTTTTATTTGTAGATATTCTTTTTCCCAATATAGGCCTTTTAGCGGTCAGAATGTCCAATTGCAATTTCTAGAGAAAGAGTGTTTCACAACGGCTCCATCAAAAGTAAGGTTCAACTCAGTTAGTTGAATGCACAGAACAGAAAGAAGTTTCACAGAATGCTTCTGTGTAGTTTAAAATTGAATATATTCCTTTTTCCACTATTACCGTATTAGCGCTGCGAATGTCCACTTGCATTTTCTACAGAAAGAGTGCTCAGAACTGCGCAATCAAAAGTATGGTTTAACTCTGTTAGCTGAATGCACAGATCAGAAATAAGTTTCACACAATGCTGCTGTGTAGTTTTTATTTGAAGATATTTTTTTTCCCAATATAGGCCTCTTAGATCTCAGAATGTCCTATTGCTGTTTCTACAGAAAGAGTGTTTCAGAACGGCTCAATCAAAAGTAAGCTTCAACTCTGTTAGTTGAATGCACAGAACAGAGAGAAGTTTCATACAATGCTTCTGTGTAGTTTATATTGAACATATTCCTTTTTCCATTATTACCCACTTAGCGCTCCGAATGTCCAGTTGCATTTTCTACAGACAGAGTGTTTCAAATCTCCTCAATCAAAAGTATGGTTTAACTCTGTTAGCTGAATGCTCAGATCAGAAAGAAGTTTCACAGAATGCTTCTGTGTAACTTATATTTGAATATATTCCTTTTTCCACTACTACCCTCTTAGCGCTCCAAATGTCCAGTTGCATTTTCTACAGAAAGAGTGTTCAGAACTGCTCTATCAAAAGTATGCTTTAACTCTGTTAGCTGAATGCACATATCAGAAAGAAGTTTCACAGAATGATTCTGTGTAGTTTATATTTGAAGATAATCCTTTTTCCACTATTACCCTCTTAGCGCTCCGAATCTCCACTTTCATTTTCTACAGAAAGAGTGTTTCAGAACGGCTCAATCAAAACTAAGTTTCAACTCTTTTAGTTGAATGCAAAGAACAGAAAATAGTTTCACAGAATGCTTCTGTGTAGTATTTAGTTGAAGATATTCCTTTTTCGACTATTACCGTCGTAGCGCTCCGAATGTCCACTGGCAGTTCCTATGCAAAGAGTGTTTCAGAACTGCTCCTTCAAAACTCAGACTCAGCTCTGTTAGTTGAATGCAGAGAACAGAAAGGAGTTTCAGAGAATGCTTCTTTGTAGTTTTTATTTGGAGATATTCCTTTTTCCACTATTACAATCTTAGCACTCCGAATGTCCACTTGCATTTTCTACAGAAAGAGTGTTTCAGAACGGCTCAATCAAAACTAAGGTTCAACACTTTTAGTTGAATGCACAGAACAGAAAGAAGTTTCACAGAATGCTTCTCTGTAGTTTTTATATGTAGATATTCTTTTTCCCAATATAGGCCTCTTAGCGCTCAGAATGTCCAATTGCATTTTCTACAGAAAGAGTGTTTCAGAACGGCTCAATCAAAAGCAAGGTTCAACTCAGTTAGTTGAATGCAGAGAACAGAAAGAAGTTTCACAGAATGCTTCTGTGTAGTTTACATTTGGATATATTGCTTTTTCCACTATTACCCTCTTAGCGCTCGGAATGTCCACTTGCATTTTCTACAGAAAGAGTGTTCAGAAC
Organism: Symphalangus syndactylus; assembly: GCF_028878055.3. Taxonomy (NCBI): domain Eukaryota; kingdom Metazoa; phylum Chordata; class Mammalia; order Primates; family Hylobatidae; genus Symphalangus; species Symphalangus syndactylus. The sequence continues at coordinate 166,639,722 of NC_072423.2, read as the reverse complement.
TGTGCAATCAAATGTATGGTTTAACTCTGTTAGCTGAATGCACATATCACAAATAAGTTTCACACAATGATTCTGTGTAATTTTTATTTGAATATATTATTTTTCACAATATAGGCCTCTTAGCGCTCAGAATGTCCAATTCCAGTTTCTACAGAAAGAGTGTTTAAGAACGGCTCAATCAAAAGTAAGGTTCAACTCTTTTAGTTGAATGTACAGAAGAGAAAGATGTTTCATACAATGCTTCTGTGTAGTTTATATCTGAACATATTCCTTTTTCCACTATTACCCACTTAGAACTCCGAATGTCCAGTTGCATTTTCTACAGACAGAGTGTTTCAAAACTGCTCAGTCAAAAGAATGGTTTAACTCTGTTAGCTGAATGCTAAGATCAGAAAGAAGTTTCACAGAATGCTTCTCTGTAGTTTATATTTGAATATATTCTTTTTCCACTAGTACCTTCTTAGCGCTCCAAATGTCCAGTTGCATTTTCTACAGAAAGAGTGTTCGGAACTTCTCAATCAATAGTATGGTTTAACTCTGTTAGCTGAATGCACAGATCAGGAAGAAATTTCACAGAATGATTCTGTGTAGTTTATATTTGAAGATATTACTTTTTCCAGTATTACCCTCTTAGCGCTCCGAATGTCCACTTGCATTTTCTACAGAAAGTGTGTTCAGAACGGCTCAATCAAAAGTATTGTTTTACTCTATTAGTTGAATGCCCATATCAGAAATAAGTTTCACAGAATGCTTCTGTGTAGTTTTTATTTGAAGATATTCTTTTTCCCAATATAGGCCTCTTAGCGCTCAGAATATCCAATTGCAGTTTCTACAGAAAGAGTGTTTCAGAACGGCTCCATCAAAGTAAGGTTCAACTCAGTTGCTTGAATGCACAGAACAGAAAGAAGTTTCACAGAATGCTTCTGTGTAGTTTATATTTGAACATATTCCTTTTTCCACTATTACCCACTTAGCGCTCCAAATGTCCAGTAGCATTTTCTACAGAAAGAGTGTTTCAGAACTGCTCAATCAAAAGTATGGTTTAACTCTGTTAGCTGAATGCACAGATCAGAGAGAAGTTTAACAGAATGCTTCTGTGTAGTGTTTATATGAAAATATTCTTTTTACCAATATATGCCTCTTAGCGCTCAGAATGTCCAATTGCAGTTTCTATAGAAAGAGTGTTTCAGAACGGCTCAATGAAAAGTAAGGTTCACTTCTTTTAGTTGAATGCACAGAACAGAAAGAAGTTTCACAGAATGCTTCTGTGTAGTATTTAGTTGAAGATATTCCTTTATTGACTATTACCCACTTAGCGCTCCGAATGTCCACTGGCAGTTTCTACACAAAGAGTGTTTCAGAACTGTTCCTTCAAAAGTAAGGCTAAACTCTGTTAGTTGAATTCAGAGAACAGAAAGGAGTTTCTGAGAATGCTTCTGTGTAGTTTTTATTTGGAGATATTCCTTTTTCCTCTATTACAATCTTAGTGCTCCGAAGGTCCCCTTGCATTTTCTACACAAAGAGTGTTTCATAACTGCTCAATCAAAAGTATGGTTTACATCTGTTAACTGAATGCACAGATCAGAAATAAGTTTCAGAGAATGCTTCTGTCTAGTTTTTATTTGGAGATATTCCTTTTTCCACTAATACAATCTTAGCGCTCCGAAAGTCCACTTTCATTTTCTACAGAAAGAGTGTTTCAGAACGGCTCAATCAAAACAAAGGTTCAACACTTTTAGTTGAAAGCACAGAACAGAAAAAGTTTCACAGAAGGCTTCTGTGTAGTTTTTATGTGTAGATATTCTTTTTCCCAATATAGGCCTCTTAGCGCTCAGAATGTCCAATTGCATTTTCTACAGAAAGAGAGTTTCAGAACGGCTCAATCAAAAGCAAGGTTTAACTCAGTTAGTTGAATGCAGAGATCAGAAAGAAGTTTCACAGAATGCTTCTGTGTAGTTTATATATGAATATATTGCTTTGTCCACTATTACCCTCTTAGCGCTCCGAATGTCCACTTGCATTTTCTACAGAAAGAGTGTTCAGAACTGTGCAATCAAATGTATGGTTTAACTCTGTTAGCTGAATGCACATATCACAAATAAGTTTCACACAATGCTTCTGTGTAGTTTTTATTTGAATATATTATTTTTCGCAATATAGGCCTCCTAGCGCTCAGAATGTCCAATTACAGTTTCTACAGAAACAGTGTTTAAGAACGGCTCAATCAAAAGTAAGGTTCAACACTGTTAGTTGAATGTACAGAACACAAAGTTGTTTCATACAATGCTTCTGTGTAGTTTATATTTGAACATATTCCTTTTTCCACTATTACCCACTTAGCGCTCCGAATGTCCAGTTGCATTTTCTACAGACAGAGTGTTTCAAAACTGCTCAATCAAAAGTATGGTTTAACTCTGTTAGCTGAATGCTCAGATCAGAAAAAGTTTCACAGAATGTTTCTCTGTAGTTTATATTTGAATATATTCTTTTTCTACTACTACCCTCTTAGCGCTCCAAATGTCCAGTTGCATTTTCTACAGAAAGAGTGTTCAGAAATGCTCAATCAAAAGTATGTTTTAACTCTGTTAGCTGAATGCACATATCAGAAATAAGTTTCACACAATGCTGCTGTGTAATTTTTATTTTAAGATATTATTTTTCCCAATATAGGCCTCTTAGCGCTCAGAATGTCCAATTGCAGTTTCTACAGAAAGTGTTTCAGAACGGCTCAATAAAAAGTAAGTTTCAAATCTGTTAGTGGAATGCACAGAACAGAAAGAAGTTTCATACAATGCTTCTGTGTAGTTTATATTTGAACATATTCCTTTTTCCATTATTACCCACTTAGCGCTCCGAATGTCCAATTGCATTTTCTACAGACAGAGTTTTTCAAAACTGCTCAATCAAAAGTATGGTTTAACTCTGTTAGCTGAATGCTCAGATCAGAAAGAAGTTTCACAGAATGCTTCTGTGTAGTTTATATTTGTATATACACCTTTTTCCACTACTACCCTCTTAGCGCTCCAAATGTCCAGTTGCATTTTCTACAGAAAGAGTGTTCAGAACTGCTCAATCAAAAGTATGTTTTAACTCTGTTACCTGAATGCTCAGATCAGAAAGAAGTTTCACAGAATGATTCTGTGTAGTTTATATTTGAAGATATTCCTTTTTCCACTATTACACTGTTAGCGCTCCAAATCTCCACTTTCATTTTCTACAGAAAGAGTGTTTCAGAACGGCTCAATCAAAACTAATGTTCAACTCTTTTTGTTGAATGCACAGAACAGAAAGAAGTTTCACAGAATGCTTCTGTGTAGTATTTAGTTGAAGATATTCCTTTTTCGACTATTACCGTCTTAGCGCTCCGAATGTCCACTGGCAGTTCCTACACAAAGAGTGTTTCAGAACTGCTCCTTCAAAAGTAAGGCTCAGCTATGTTAGTTGAATGCAGAGAACAGAAAGGATTTTCAGAGAATGCTTCTGTGTAGTTTTTATTTGGAGATATTCCTTTTTTCACTATTACAATCTTAGCGCTCCGAATGTCCACTTGCATTTTCTACAGAAAGAGTGTTTCAGAACGGCTCATTCAAAACTAAGGTTCAACACTTTTAGTTGAATTCACAGAACAGAAAGAAGTTTCACAGAATGCTTCTGTGTAGTTTTCATGTGTAGATATTCTTTTTCCCAATATAGGCCTCTTAGCGCTCAGAATGTCCAATTGCAATTTCTACAGAAATAGTGTTTCAGAACGGCTCAATCAAAAGCAAGTTTTAACTCAGTTAGTTGAATGCAGAGATCAGAAAGAAGTTTCACAGAATGCTTCTGTGCAATTTATAATTGAATATATTCCTTTTTCCAGTATTACCCTCTTAGCGCTTCGAAAGTCCACTTGCATTTTCTACAGAAAGAGTGTTCAGAACTGTGCAATCAAATGTACGGTTTAAATCTGTTAGCTGAATGCACATATCAGAAATAGGTTTCACACAATGCTTCTGTGTAGTTTTTATTTGAATATATTATTTTTCGCAATATAGGCCTCCTAGCGCTCAGAATGTCCAATTACAGTTTCTACAGAAACAGTGTTTAAGAACGGCTCAATCAAAAGTAAGGTTCAACTCTGTTAGTTGAATGTACAGAACAGAAAGTTGTTTCATACAATGCTTCTGTGTAGTTTATAATTGAATATATTCCTTTTTCCACTATTACCCTATTAGCGCTCCGAATGTCCACTTGCATTTTCTACAGAAAGAGTGTTCAGAACTGCGCAATCAAAAGTATGATTTAACTCTGTTAGCTGAATGCACATATCAGAAATAAGTTTCACACAATGCTGCTGTGTAGTTTTTATTTGAAGATATTCTTTTTCCCAATATATGCCTCTTAGCGCTCAGAATATCCAATTGCAGTTTCTACACAAAGAGTGTTTCAGAACGGCTCAATCAAAAGTAAGGTTCAACTCTGTTAGTTGAATGCACAGAACATAAAGAAGTTTCATACAATGCTTCTGTGTAGTTTATATTTGAACATATTCCTTTTTCCATTATTACCCACTTAGCGCTCCGAATGTAAAGTTGCATTTTCTACAGACAGAGTGTTTCAAATCTCCTCAATCAAAAGTATGGTTTAACTCTGTTAGCTGAATTCTCAGATCAGAAAGAAGTTTCACAGAATGCTTCTGTGTAGCTTATATTTGAATATATTCCTTTTTCCACTACTACCCTCTTAGCGCTCAAAATGTCCAGTTCCATTTTCTACAGAAAGAGTGTTCAGAACTGCTCTATCAAAAGTATGGTTTAATTCTGTTAGTTGAATGCACAGATCAGCAAGAAGTTTAACAGAATGATTCTGTGTAGTTTATATTTGAAGATATTACTTTTTCCAGTATTACCCTCTTAGCGCTCCGAAGGTCCACTTGCATTATCTACAGAAGGAGTGTTCACAACGGCTCAATCAAAAGTATGGTTTTACTCTATTAGTTGAATGCCCATATCAGAAATAAGTTTCACAGAATGCTTCTGTGTAGTTTTTATTTGAAGATATTCCTTTTCCCAATATAGGCCTCTTAGCGCTCAGAATGTCCAATTGCAGTTTCTACAGAAAGAGTGTTTGAGAACGGCTCCATCAAAAGTAAGGTTCAACTCAGTTATTTGAATGCACAGAACAGAAAGAAGTTTCACAGAATGCTTCTGTGTAGTTTATATTTGAACATATTCCTTTTTCCACTATTACCCACTTAGCGCTCCAAATGTCCAGTAGCATTTTCTACAGAAAGAGTGTTTCAGAACTGCTCAATCAAAAGTATGGTTTAACTCTGTTAGCTGAATGCACAGATCAGAGAGAAGTTTAACAGAATGCTTCTGTGTAGTGTTTATATGAAAATATTCTTTTTACCAATATATGCCTCTTAGCGCTCAGAATGTCCAATTGCAATTTCTATAGAAAGAGTGTTTCAGAACGGCTCAATGAAAAGTAAGGTTCACTTCTTTTAGTTGAATGCACAGAACAGAAAGAAGATTCACAGAATGCTTCTGTGTAGTATTTAGTTGAAGATATTCCTTTATTGACTATTACCCACTTAGCGCTCCGAATGTCCACTGGCAGTTTCTACACAAAGAGTGTTTCAGAACTGTTCCTTCAAAAGTAAGGCTAAAGTCTGTTAGTTGAATTCAGAGAACAGAAAGGAGTTTCTGAGAATGCTTCTGTGTAGTTTTTATTTGGAGATATTCCTTTTTCCTCTATTACAATCTTAGCGCTCCGAAGGTCCCCATGCATTTTCTACACAAAGAGTGTTTCATAACTGCACAATCAAAAGTATGGTTTACATCTGTTAACTGAATGCACAAATCAGAAATAAGTTTCAGAGAATTCTTCTGTGTAGTTTTTATTTGGAGATATTCCTTTTTCCACTAATACAATCTTAGCGCTCCGAATGTCCACTTTCATTTTCTACAGAAAGAGTGTTTCAGAACGGCTCAGTCAAATCAAAGGTTCAACACTTTTAGTTGAATGCACTGAACAGAAAAAGTTTCACAGAATGCTTCTGTGTAGTTTTTATGTGTAGATATTCTTTTTCCCAATATAGGCCTCTTAGCGCTCAGAATGTCCAATTGCATTTTCTACAGAAAGAGAGTTTCAGAACGGCTCAATCAAAAGCAAGGTTTAACTCAGTAAGTTGAATGCAGAGATCAGAAAGAAGTTTCACAGAATGCTTCTGTGTAGTTTACATATGAATATATTGCTTTTTCCACTATTACCCTCTTAGCGTTCCGAATGTCCACTTGCATTTTCTACAGAAAGAGTGTTCTGAACTGCGCAATCAAATGTATGGTTTAAATCTGTTAGCTGAATGCACATATCAGAAATAAGTTTCACACAATGCTTCTGTGTAGTTTTTATTTGAATATATTATTTTTCGCAATATAGGCCTCCTAGCGCTCAGAATGTCCAATTACAGTTTCTACAGAAACAGTGTTTAAGAACGGCTCAATCAAAAGTAAGGTTCAACTCTGTTAGTTGAATGTACAGAACACAAAGTTGTTTCATACAATGCTTCTGTGTAGTTTATATTTGAACATATTCCTTTTTCCACTATTACCCAATTAGCGCTCCGAATGTCCAGTTGCATTTTCTACAGACAGAGTGTTTCAAAACTGCTCAATCAAAAGTATGGTTTAACTCTGTTAGCTGAATGCTCATATCAGAAAGAAGTTTCACAGAATGTTTCTGTGTAGTTTATATTTGAATATATTCTTTTTCCACTACTACCCTCCTAGCGCTCCAAATGGCCAGTTGCATTTTCTACAGAAAGAGTGTTCAGAACTGCTCAATCAAAAGTGCGGTTTAACTCTGTTAGCTGAATGCACAGATCAGAAAGAAATTTCACAGAATGATTCTGTGTAGTTCATATTTGAAGATATTACTTTTTCCAGTATTACCCTCTTAGCGCTCCGAATGTCCACTTGCATTTTCTACAGAAAGAGTGTTCAGAAAGGCTCAATCAAAAGTATGGTTTTACTCTATTAGTTGAATGCCCATATCAGAAATAAGTTTCACAGAATGCTTCTGTGTAGTTTTTATTTGAAGATATTGTTTTTCCGAATATAGGCCTCTTAGCGCTCAGAATGTCCAATTGCAGTTTCTACAGAAGGAGTGTTTCAGAACGGCTCCATCAAAAGTAAGGTTCAATTCAGTTAGTTGAATGCACAGAACAGAAAGAAGTTTCACAGAATGCTTCTGTGCAGTTTATATTTGAATATATTCCTCTTCCAGTATTACCGTCTTAGCGCACCGAATATCCACTTGCATTTTCTACAGAAAGAGTGTTTCAGAAGGGCTCAATCAAAAATAAGGTTCAAATCTGTTAGTTGAATGCCAGAACAGAAAGAAGTTTCATACAATGCTTCTGTGTAGTTTATATTTGAATATATTCCTTTTTCCACTACTACCCTCTTAGCGCTCCATATATCCAGTTGCATTCTCTACAGAAAGAGTGTTCAGAACTGCTCAATCAAAAGTATGTTTTAACTCTGTTAGCTTAATGCACAGATCAGAAATAAGTTTCACAGAATTATTCTGTGTAGTTTATATTTGAAGATATTCCTTTTTCCACTATTACCCACTTAGCGCTCCAAATGTCCAGTTGCATTTTCTACAGAAAGAGTGTTTCAGAACTGCTCAATCAAAAGTATGGTTTAACTCTGTTAGCTGAATGCACATATCAGAAAGAAGTTTCACAGAATGCTTCTGTGTAGTTTATATTTGAATATATTCTTTTTCCACTACTACCCTCTTAGCGCTCCAAATGTCCAGTTGCATTTTCCACAGAGAGAGTGTTCAGAACTGCTCAATCAAAAGTATGGTTTAACTCTGTTAGCTGAATGCACAGATCAGAAAGAAGTTTCACAGAATGCTTCTGTGTAGTTTTCATGTGTAGATATTCTTTTTCCCAATATAGGCCTCTTAGCGCTCAGAATGTCCAATTGCATTTTCTACAGAAATAGTGTTTCAGAACGGCTCAATCAAAAGCAAGTTTTAACTCAGTTAGTTGAATGCAGAGATCAGAAAGAAGTTTCACAGAATGCTTCTGTGTAATTTATATTTGAATATATTCCTTTTTCCACTATTACCCTCTTTGCGCTCCGAAAGTCCACTTGCATTTTCTACAGAAAGAGTGTTCAGAACTGTGCAATCAAATGTATGGTTTAAATCTGTTAGCTGAATGCACATATCAGAAATAAGTTTCACACAATGCTTCTGTGTAGTTTTTATTTGAATATATTATTTTTCGCAATATAGGCCTCCTAGCGCTCAGAATGTCCAATTACAGTTTCTACAGAAACAGTGTTTAAGAACGGCTCAATCAAAAGTAAGGTTCAACTCTGTTAGTTGAATGTACAGAACACAAAGTTGTTTCATACAATGCTTCTGTGTAGTTTATATTTGAACATATTCCTTTTTCCACTATTACCCAATTAGCGCTCCGAATGTCCAGTTGCATTTTCTACAGACAGAGTGTTTCAGAACTGCTCAATCAAAAGTATGGTTTAACTCTGTTAGCTGAATGCTCATATCAGAAAGAAGTTTCACAGAATGTTTCTGTGTAGTTTATATTTGAATATATTCTTTTTCCACTACTACCCTCCTAGCGCTCCAAATGGCCAGTTGCATTTTCTACAGAAAGAGTGTTCAGAACTGCTCAATCAAAAGTGCGGTTTAACTCTGTTAGCTGAATGCACAGATCAGAAAGAAATTTCACAGAATGATTCTGTGTAGTTCATATTTGAAGATATTACTTTTTCCAGTATTACCCTCTTAGCGCTCCGAATGTCCACTTGCATTTTCTACAGAAAGAGTGTTCAGAAAGGCTCAATCAAAAGTATGGTTTTACTCTATTAGTTGAATGCCCATATCAGAAATAAGTTTCACAGAATGCTTCTGTGTAGTTTTTATTTGAAGATATTCTTTCTCCGAATATAGGCCTCTTAGCGCTCAGAATGTCCAATTGCAGTTTCTACAGAAGGAGTGTTTCAGAACGGCTCCATCAAAAGTAAGGTTCAATTCAGTTAGTTGAATGCACAGAACAGAAAGAAGTTTCACAGAATGCTTCTGTGCAGTTTATATTTGAATATATTCCTCTTCCAGTATTACCGTCTTAGCGCACCGAATATCCACTTGCATTTTCTACAGAAAGAGTGTTTCAGAAGGGCTCAATCAAAAATAAGGTTCAAATCTGTTAGTTGAATGCACAGAACAGAAAGAAGTTTCATAGAATGCTTCTGTGTAGTTTATATTTGAATATATTCCTTTTTCCACTACTACCCTCTTAGCGCTCCATATATCCAGTTGCATTCTCTACAGAAAGAGTGTTCAGAACTGCTCAATCAAAAGTATGGTTTAACTCTGTTAGCTTAATGCACAGATCAGAAATAAGTTTCACAGAATTATTCTGTGTAGTTTATATTTGAAGATATTCCTTTTTCCACTATTACCCACTTAGCGCTCCAAATGTCCAGTTGCATTTTCTACAGAAAGAGTGTTTCAGAACTGCTCAATCAAAAGTATGGTTTAACTCTGTTAGCTGAATGCACATATCAGAAAGAAGTTTCACAGAATGCTTCTGTGTAGTTTATATTTGAATATATTCTTTTTCCACTACTACCCTCTTAGCGCTCCAAATGTCCAGTTGCATTTTCCACAGAAAGAGTGTTCAGAACTGCTCAATCAAAAGTATGGTTTAACTCTGTTAGCTGAATGCACAGATCAGAAAGAAGTTTCACAGAATGATTCTGTGTAGTTTATATTTGAAGAAATTACTTTTTCCAGTATTACCCTCTTAGCGCTCCGAATGTCCACTTGCATTTTCTACAGAAAGAGTGTTGAGAACGGCTCAATCAAAAGTATGGTTTTACTCTATTAGTTGAATGCCCATATCCGAAATAAGTTTCACAGAATGCTTCTGTGTAATTTTTATTTGAAGATATTCTTTTTCCCAATATAGGCCTCTTAGCGCTCAGAATGTCCAATTGCAGTTTATACAGAAAGAGTGTTTCAGAACGGCTCCATCAAAAGTAAAGTTCAACTCAGTTAGTTGAATGCACAGAATAGAAAGAAGTTTCACAGAATGCTTCTGTGTAGTTTATAGTTGCATATATTCTTTTTCCAGTATTACCGTCTTAGCCCTCCGAATATCCACTTGCATTTCCTGCAGAAAGAGTGTTTCAGAACGGCTCAATCAAAAATAAGGTTCAACTCTGTTAGTTGAATGCACAGAACAGAAAGAAGTTTCATACAATGCTTCTGTGTAGTTTATATTTGAATATATTCCTTTTTCCACTACTACCCACTTAGCGCTCCTAATATACATTTGCATTTTCTACAGAAAGAGTGTTCAGAACTGCTCAATCAAAAGTATGGTTTAATTCTGTTAGCTGAATGCACAGATCAGAAATAAGTTTCACAGAATGATTCTGTGTAGTTTATATTTGAAGATATTCCTTTTTCCACTATTACCCACTTAGCGCTCCAAATGTCCAGTTGCATTTTCTACAGAAAGAGTGTTTCAGAACTGCTCAATCAAAAGTATGGTTTAACTCTGTTAGCTGAATGCACAGATCAGAAAGAAGTTTCACAGAATGCTTCTGTGTAGTCTTTATATGAAGATATTCTTTTTACCAATATAGGCCTCTTAGCGCTCAGAATGTCCAATTGCAGTTCCTATAGAAAGAGTGTTTCAGAACGGCTCAATCAAAAGTAAGGTTCACCTCTTTTAGTTGAATGCACAGTACAGAAAGAAGTTTCACAGAATGCTTCTCTGTAGAATTTAGTTGAAGATATTACTTTTTTGACTATTACCCACTTAGCACTCCGAATATCCACTTCCAGTTTCTACACAAAGAGTGTTTCAGAACTGCTCCTTCAAAAGTAAGGCTAAACTCTGTTAGTTGAATGCAGAGAACAGAAAGGGGTTTCAGAGAATGCTTCTGTGTAGTTTTTATTTGGAGATATTCCTTTTTCCTCTATTACAATCTTAGCACTCCGAAGGTCCACTTGCATTTTCTACACAAAGAGTCTTTCATAACTGCTCAATCAAAAGTATGGTTTAGCTCTGTTAACTGAATGCACAGATCAGAAATAAGTTTCACAGAATGCTTCTGTGTAGTTTTTATTTGAAGATATTCTTTTTCCCAATGTAGGCCTCTTACCTCTCAGAATGTACAATTCCAGTTTCTACAGAAAGAGTGTTTCAGAACGGCTCAATCAAAAGTAAGTTTCAACTCTGTTAGTTGAATGCACATAGCCGAAAGAAGTTTCATACAATGCTTCTGTGTAGTTTATATTTGAACATATTCTTTTTTCCACTATTACCCACTTAGCGCTACGAATGTCCAGTTGCATTTTCTACAGACAGAGTGTTTCAAAACTGCTCAATCAAAAGTATGGTTTAACTCTGTTAGCTGAATGCTCAGATCAGAAAGAAGTTTCACAGAATGCTTCTGTGTAGTTTTAATGTGTAGATATTCTTTTACCCAATATAGGCCTCTTAGCGCTCAGAATATCCAATTGCATTTTCTACAGAAAGAGTGTTTCAGAAGGGCTCAATCAAAAGCAAGGTTTATCTCAGTTAGTTGAATGCAGAGATCAGAAAGAAGTTTCACAGAATGCTTCTGTGTAGTTTATGTTTGAATATATTGCTTTTTCCACTATTACCCTCTTAGCGCTCCGAATCTCCACTTTCATTTTCTACAGAAAGAGTGTTTCAGAACGGCTCAACCAAAACTAAGGTTCAACTCTTTTAGTTGAATGCACAGAACAGAAAGAAGTTTCACAGAATGCTTCTGTGTAGTATTTAGTTGAAGATAATCCTTTTTCGACTATTACCGTCTTAGCGCTCCGAATGTCCACTGGCAGTTCCTACACAAAGAGTGTTTCAGAACTGCTCCTTCAAAAGTAAGGTTCAGCTCTGTTAGTTGAATGCAGAGAACAGAAAGGAGTTTCAGAGAATGCTTCTGTGTAGTTTTTATTTGGAGATATTCCTTTTTCCACTATTACAATCTTAGCGCTCCGAATGTCCACTTGCATTTTCTACAGAAAGAGTGTTTCAGAACGGCTCAATCAAAACTAAGGTTCAACACTTTTAGTTGAATGCACAGAACAGAAAGAAGTTTCACAGAATGCTTCTGTGTAGTTTTTATGTGTAGATATTCTTTTTCCCAATATAGGCCTCTTAGCGCTCAGAATGTCCAATTGCATTTTCCACAGAAAGAGTGTTTCAGAACGGCTCAATCAAAAGCAAGGTTTATCTCAGTTAGTTGAATGCAGAGATCAGAAAGAAGTTTCACAGAATGCTTCTGTGTAGTTTATATTTGAAGATATTGCTTTATCCACTATTACCCTCTTAGCGCTCCGAATGTCCACTTGCATTTTCTACAGAAGGAGTGTTCAGAACTGCGCAATCAAATGTATGGTTTAACTCTGTTAGCTGAATGCACATATCACAAATAAGTTTCACACAATGCTTCTGTGTAGTTTTTATTTGAATATATTATTTTTCGCAATATAGGCCTCCTAGCGCTCACAATGTCCAATTACAGTTTCTACAGAAAGAGAGTTTAAGAACGGCTCAATCAAAAGTAAGGTTCAACGCTCTTAGTTGAATGTACAGAACAGAAATATGTTTCATACAATGCCTCTGTGTAGTTTATATTTGAACATATTCCTTTTTCCACTATTACCCACTTAGCGCTCCGAATGTCCAGTTGCATTTTCTACAGACAGAGTGTTTCAAAACTGCTCAATCAAAAGTATGGTTTCACTCTGTTAGCTGAATGCTCAGATCAGAAAGAAGTTTAACAGAATGCTTCTGTGTATTTTATATTTGAATATATTCTTTTTCCACTACTACCCTCTTAGCGCTCCAAATGTCCAGTTGCATTTTCTACAGAAAGACGGTTCAGAACTGCTCAATCAAAAGTATGGTTTAACTCTGTTAGCTGAATGCACAGATCAGAAAGAAATTTCACAGAATGATTCAGTGTAGTTCATATTTGTAGGTATTACTTTTTCCAGTATTACCCACTTAGCGCTCCGAATGTCCACTTGCATTTTCTACAGAAAGAGTGTTCAGAACGGCTCAATCAAAAGTATGGTTTTACTGTATTATTTGAATGCCCATATCAGAAATAAGTTTCACAGAATTCTTCCGTGTATTTTTTATTTGAAGATATTCTTTTTCCCAATATAAGCCTCTTAGCTCTCAGAATGTCCAATTGCAGTTTCTACAGAAAGAGTGTTTCAAAACGGCTCCATCAAAAGTAAGGTTCAACTCAGTTAGTTGAATGCACAGAACAGAAAGAAGTTTCACAGAATGCTTCTGTGTAGTTTATAGTTGAATATATTCTTTTTCCAGTATTACCGTCTTAGCGCTCCGAATATCCACTTGCATTTTCTACAGAAAGAGTGTTTCAGAACGGCTCTATCAAAAATAAGGTTGAACTCTGTTAGTAGAATGCACAGAACAGAAAGAAGTTTCATACAATGCTTCTGTGAAGTTTATATTTGAATATATTACTTTTTCCACTATTACCCACTTAGCGATCCTAATATCCAGTTGCATTTTCTACAGAAAGAGTGTTCAGAACTGCTCATTCAAAAGTATGGTTTAATTCTGTAAGCTGAATGCACAGATAAGAAACAAGCTTCACAGAATTATTCTGTGTAGTTTATATTTGACGATATTCCTTTTTACACTATTACCCACTTAGCGCTCCAAATGTCCAGTTGCATTTTCTACAGAAAGAGTGTTTCAGAACTGCTCAATCAAAAGTATGGTTTAACTCTGTTAGCTGAATGCACAGATCAGAAAGAAGTTTCACAGAATGCTTCTGTGTAGTGTTTATATGAAAATATTCTTTTTACCAATATAGGCCTCTTAGCGCTCAGAATGTCCAACTGCAGTTTCTATAGAAAGAGTGTTTCAGAACGGCTCAATGAAAAGTAAGGTTCACCTCTTTTAGTTGAATGCACAGTACAGAAAGAAGTTTCACAGAATGCTTCTCTGTAGAATTTAGTTGAAGATATTACTTTTTTGACTATTACCCACTTAGCACTCCGAATATCCACTTCCAGTTTCTACACAAAGAGTGTTTCAGAACTGCTCCTTCAAAAGTAAGGCTAAACTCTGTTAGTTGAATGCAGAGAAAAGAAAGGGGTTTCAGAGAATGCTTCTGTGTAGTTTTTATTTGGAGATATTCCTTTTTCCTCTATTACAATCTTAGCGCTCCGCAGGTCCACTTGAATTTTCTACACAAAGAGTCTCTCATAACTGCTCAATCAAAAGTATGGTTTAGCTCTGTTAACTGAATGCACAGATCAGAAATAAGTTTCACAGAATGCTTCTGTGTAGTTTTTATTTGAAGATATTCTTTTTCCAAATGTAGGCCTCTTAGCTCTCAGAATGTCCAATTGCAGTTTCTACAGAAAGAGTGTTTCAGAACGGCTCAATCAAAAGTAAGTTTCAACTCTGTTAGTTGAATGCACAGAACAGAAAGAAGTTTCATACAATGCTTCTGTGTAGTTTATATTTGAACATATTGCTTTTTCCATTATTACCCACTTAGAGCTCCGAATGTCCAATTGCATTTTCTGTAGACAGAGTGTTTCAAAACTGCTCAATCAAAAGTATGGTTTAACTCTGTTAGCTGAATGCTCAGATTAGAAAGAAGTTTCACAGAATGCTTCTGTGTAGTTTATATTGAATATATACCTTTTTCTACTACTACCCTCATAGCGCTCCAAAAGTCCAATTGCATTTTCTACAGAAAGAGTGTTCAGAACTGCTCAATCAAAAGTATGTTTTAGCTCTGTTACCTGAATGCACAGATCATAAAGTAGTTTCACAGAATGATTCTGTGTAGTTTATATTTGAAGATATTCCTTTTTCCACTATTACCCACTTAGCGCTCCGAATCTCCACTTTCATTTTCTACAGAAAGAGTGTTTCAGAACGGCTCAATCAAAAGTAAGGTTCAACTCTGTTAGTTGAATGCACTGAACAGAAAGAAGTTTCATACAATGCTTCTGTGTAGTTTATATTTGAACATATTCTTTTTTCCACTATTACCCACTTAGCGCTACGAATGTCCAGTTGCATTTTCTACAGACAGAGTGTTTCAAAACTGCTCAATCAAAATTATGGTTTAACTCTGTTAGCTGAATGCTCAGATCAGAAAGATGTTTCACAGAATGCTTCTGTGTAGTTTATATTTGAATATATTCCTTTTTCCACTACTACGCTCTTAGCGCTCCAAATGTCCAGTTGCATTTTCTACAGAAAGAGTGTTCAGATCTGCTCAATCAAAAGTATGGTTTAACTCTGTTAGCTGAATGCACAGATCAGAAAGAAGTTTCACCGAATGATTCTGTGTAGTTTATATTTGAAGACCTTCCGTTTTCCACTATTACCCGCTTAGCGCTCCGAATCTCCACTTGCATTTTCTACAAAAAGAGTGTTTCATAACTGCTCAATCAAAAATATGTTTTATCTCTGTTTACTGAATTTACAGATCAGAAATAAGTTTCACAGAATGCATCTGTGTAGTTTTTATTTGAAGATATTCTTTTTCCCAATATAGGCCTCTTAGCGCTTAGCATGTCCAATTGCAGTTTCTACAGAAAGAGTGTTTCAGAACGGCTCAATCAAAAGTAAGGTTCAATTCTGTTAGTTGAATGCACAGAAAAGAAAGAATTTTCACAGAATGCTACTGTGTAGTTTATATTTGAATATATTCCTTTTTCCACTATTACCCTCTTAGCGCTCCGAATGTCCACTTGAATTTTCTACAGAAAGAGTGTTCAGAACTGCGCAATCAAAAGTATGGTTTAACTCTGTTAGCTGAATGAACATATCAGAAATAAGTTTCACACAATGCTTCCGTGTAGTTTTTATTTGAAGATATTTTTTTTCCCAATAGAGGCCTCTTAGTGCTCAGAATGTCCAATTGCAGTTTCTACAGAAAGAGTGTTTCAGAAAGGCTCAATCAAAAGTAAGGTTCAACTCTGTTAGTTGAATGCACAGAACAGAAAGAAGTTTCATACAATGTTTCTGTGTAGTTTATATTTGAACATATTCTTTTTTCCACTAATACCCACTTAGCGCTACGAATGTCCAGTTGCATTTTCTACAGACAGAGTGTTTCAAAACTGCTCAATCAAAAGTATGGTTTAACTCTGTTAGCTGAATGCTCAGATCAGAAAGAAGTTTCACAGAATGCTTCTGTGTAGTTTATATTTGAATATATTCCTTTTTCCACTACGACTCTCTTAGCGCTCCAAATGTACAGTTGCATTTTCTACAGAAAGATTGTTCAGATCTGCTCAATCAAAAATATGGTTTAACCCTGTTAGCTGAATGCACAGATCAGAAAGAAGTTTCACAGAATGATTCTGTGTAGTTTATATTTGGAGACATTCCTTTTTCCACTATTACCCTCTTAGCGCTCCGAACCTCCACTTGCATTTTCTACAGAAAGAGTGTTTCAGAACGGCTCAATCAAAACTAAGGTTCAACTCTTTTAGTTGAACAAACAGAACAGAAAGAAGTTTCACACAATTCTTCTGTGTAGTTTTTATTTGTAGACATTCTTTTTCCCAATATAGGCCTCTTAGCGCTCAGAATGTCCAATTGCAGTTTCTACAGAAAGAGTGTTTCAGAACGGCTCAATCAAAAGTAAGGTTCAACTCTGTTAGTTGAATGCACAGAACAGAAAGATGTTTCATACAATGCTTCTGTGTAGTTTATATTTGAACATATTCTTTTTTCCACTATTACCCACTTAGCGCTACGAATGTCCAGTTGCATTTTCTACAGACAGAGTGTTTCAAAACTGCTCAATCAAAAGTATGGTTTAACTCTGTTAGCTGAATGCTCAGATCAGAAAGAAGTTTCACAGAATGCTTCTGTGTAGTTTATATTTGAATATATTCCTTTTTCCACTACTACGCTCTTAGCGCTCCAAATGTCCAGTTGCATTTTCTACAGAAAGAGTGTTCAGATCTGCTCAATCAAAAGTATGGTTTAACTCTGTTAGCTGAATGCACAGATCAGAAAGAAGTTTCACCGAATGATTCTGTGTAGTTTATATTTGAAGACATTCCTTTTTCCACTATTACCCTCTTAGCGCTCCGAATCTCCACTTGCATTTTCTACAAAAAGAGTGTTTCATAACTGCTCAATCAAAAATATGATTTATCTCTGTTAACTGAATTTACAGATCAGAAATAAGTTTCACAGAATGCATCTGTGTAGTTTTTATTTGAAGATATTCTTTTTCCCAATGTAGGCCTCTTAGCGCTTAGCATGTCCAATTGCAGTTTCTACAGAAAGAGTGTTTCAGAACGGCTCAATCAAAAGTAAGGTTCAACTCTGTTAGTTGAATGCACAGAACAGAAAGAATTTTCACAGAATGCTACTGTGTAGTTTATATTTGAATATATTACTTTTTCCACTATTACCCTCTTAGCGCTCTGAATGTCCACTTGCATTTTCTACAGAAAGAGTGTTCAGAACTGCGCAATCAAAAGTATGGTTTAACTCTGTTAGCTTAATGAACATATCAGAAATAAGTTTCACACAAGACTTCTGTGTAATTTTTATTTGAAGATATTATTTTTCCCAATAGAGGCCTCTTAGCGCTCAGAATGTCCAATTGCAGTTTCTACAGAAAGAGTGTTTCAGAAAGGCTCAATCAAAAGTAAGGTTCAACTCTGTTAGTTGAATGCACAGAACAGAAAGAAGTTTCGTACAATGCTTCTGTGTAGTTTATATTTGAACATATTCTTTTTTCCACTATTACCCACTTAGCGCTACGAATGTCCAGTTGCATTTTCTACAGACAGAGTGTTTCAAAACTGCTCAATCAAAAGTATGGTTTAACTCTGTTAGCTGAATGCTCAGATCAGAAAGAAGTTTCACAGAATGCTTCTGTGTAGTTTATATTTGAATATATTCCTTTTTCCACTACTACTCTCTTAGCGCTCCAAATGTCCAGTTGCATTATCTACAGAAAGAGTGTTCAGATCTGCTCAATCAAAAGTATGGTTTAACCCTGTTAGCTGAATGCACAGAACAGAAAGAAGTTTCACAGAATGATTCTGTGTAGTTTATATTTGGAGACATTCCTTTTTCCACTATTACCCTCTTAGCGTTCCGAATCTCCACTTGCATTTTCTACAGAAAGAGTGTTTCAGAACGGCTCAATCAAAACTATGGTTCAACTCTTTTAGTTGAACAAACAGAACAGAAAGAAGTTTCACACAATTCTTCTGTGTAGTTTTTATTTGTAGACATTATTTTTCCCAATATAGGCCTCTTAGCGCTCAGAATGTCCAATTGCAGTTTCTACAGAAAGAGTGTTTCAGAACGGCTCAATCAAAAGTAAGGTTCAACTCTGTTAGTTGAATGCACAGAACAGAAAGCAGTTTCATACAATGCTTCTGTGTAGTTTATATTTAAACATATTCTTTTTTCCACTATTACCCACTTAGCGCTACGAATGTCCAGTTGCATTTTCTACAGACAGAGTGTTTCAAAACTGCTCAATCAAAAGTATGGTTTAACTCTGTTAGCTGAATGCTCAGATCAGAAAGAAGTTTCACAGAATGCTTCTGTGTAGTTTATATGTGAATATATTCCTTTTTCCACTACTACGCTCTTAGCGCTCCAAATGTCCAGTTGCATTTTCTACAGAAAGAGTGTTCAGATCTGCTCAATCAAAAGTATGGTTTAACTCTGTTAGCTGAATGCACAGATCAGAAAGAAGTTTCACCGAATGATTCTGTGTAGTTTATATTTGAAGACATTCCTTTTTCCACTATTACCCTCTTAGCGCTCCGAATCTCCACTTGCATTTTCTACAAAAAGAGTGTTTCATAACTGCTCAATCAAAAATATGTTTTATCTCTGTTAACTGAATTTACAGATCAGAAATAAGTTTCACAGAATGCATCTGTGTAGTTTTTATTTGAAGATATTCTTTTTCCCAATATAGGCCCCTTAGCGCTCAGAATGTCCAATTGCAGTTTCTACAGAAAGAGTGTTTCAGAACGGCTCAATCAAAAGTAAGGTTCAACTCTGTTAGTTGAATGCACAGAACAGAAAGAAGTTTCATACAATGCTTCTGTGTAGTTTATATTTGAACATATTCTTTTTTCCACTATTACCCACTTAGCGCTACGAATGTCCAGTTGCATTTTCTACAGACAGAGTGTTTCAAAACTGCTCAATCAAAAGTATGGTTTAACTCTGTTAGCTGAATGCTCAGATCAGAAAGAAGTTTCACAGAATGCTTCTGTGTAGTTTATATTTGAATATATTCCTTTTTCCACTACTACGCTCTTAGCGCTCCAAATGTCCAGTTGCATTTTCTACAGAAAGAGTGTTCAGATCTGCTCAATCAAAAGTATGGCTTAACTCTGTTAGCTGAATGCACAGATCAGAAAGAAGTTTCACCGAATGATTCTGTGTAGTTTATATTTGAAGACATTCATTTTTCCACTATTACCCTCTTAGCGCTCCGAATCTCCACTTGCATTTTCTACAAAAAGAGTGTTTCATAACTGCTCAATCAAAAATATGTATTATCTCTGTTAACTGAATTTACAGATCAGAAATAAGTTTCACAGAATGCATCTGTGTAGATTTTATTTGAAGATATTCTTTTTCCCAATGTAGGCCTCTTAGCGCTTAGCATGTCCAATTGCAGTTTCTACAGAAAGAGTGTTTCAGAACGGCTCAATCAAAAGTAAGGTTCAACTCTGTTAGTTGAATGCACAGAACAGAAAGAATTTTCACAGAATGCTACTGTGTAGTTTATATTTGAATATATTCCTTTTTCCACTATTAACCTCTTAGCGCTCCGAATGTCCACTTGCATTTTCTACAGAAAGAGTGTTCAGAACTGCGCAATCAAAAGTATGGTTTAACTCTGTTAGCTTAATGAACATATCAGAAATAAGTTTCACACAATGCTTCTGTGTAGTTTTTATTTGAAGATATTATTTTTCCCAATAGAGGCCTCTTAGCGCTCAGAATGTCCAATTGCAGTTTCTACAGAAAGAGTGTTTCAGAAAGTCTCAATCAAAAGTAAGGTTCAACTCTGTTAGTTGAATGCACAGAACAGAAAGAAGTTTCATACAATGCTTCTGTGTAGTTTATATTTGAACATATTCTTTTTTCCACTATTACCCACTTAGCGCTCCGAATGTCCAGTTGCATTTTCTACAGACAGAGTGTTTCAAAACTGCTCAATCAAAAGTATGGTTTAACTCTGTTAGCTGAATGCTCAGATCAGAAAGAAGTTTCACAGAATGCTTCTGTGTAGTTTATATTTGAATATATTCCTTTTTCCACTACTACTCTCTTAGCGCTCCAAATGTCCAGTTGCATTTTCTACAGAAAGAGTGTTCAGATCTGCTCAATCAAAAGTATGGTTTAACTCTGTTAGCTGAATGCACAGATCAGAAAGAAGTTTCACAGAATGATTCTGTGTAGTTTATATTTGGAGACATTCCTTTTTCCACTATTACCCGCTTAGCGCTCCGAATCTCCACTTGCATTTTCTACAGAAAGAGTGTTTCAGAACGGCTCAATCAAAACTAAGGTTCAAATCTTTTAGTTGAACAAACAGAACAGAAAGAAGTTTCACACAATTCTTCTGTGTAGTTTTTATTTGTAGACATTCTTTTTCCCAATATAGGCCTCTTAGCGCTCAGAATATCCAATTGCAGTTTCTACAGAAAGAGTGTTTCAGAACGGCTCAATCAAAAGTAAGGTTCAACTCTGTTAGTTGAATGCACAGAACAGAAAGAAGTTTCATACAATGCTTCTGTGTAGTTTATATTTGAACATATTCTTTTTTCCACTATTACCCACTTAGCGCTACGAATGTCCAGTTGCATTTTCTACAGACAGAGTGTTTCAAAACTGCTCAATCAAAAGTATGGTTTAACTCTGTTAGCTGAATGCTCAGATCAGAAAGAAGTTTCACAGAATGCTTCTGTGTAGTTTATATTTGAATATATTCCTTTTTGCACTACTACGCTCTTAGCGCTCCAAATGTCCAGTTGCATTTTCTACAGAAAGAGTGTTCAGATCTGCTCAATCAAAAGTATGGTTTAACTCTGTTAGCTGAATGCACAGATCAGAAAGAAGTTTCACCGAATGATTCTGTGTAGTTTATATTTGAAGACATTCCTTTTTCAACTATTACCCTCTTAGCGCTCCGAATCTCCACTTGCATTTTCTACAAAAAGAGTGTTTCATAACTGCTCAATCAAAAATATGTTTTATCTCTGTTAACTGAATTTACAGATCAGAAATAAGTTTTACAGAATGCATCTGTGTAGTTTTTATTTGAAGATATTATTTTTCCCCATGTAGGCCTCTTAGCGCTTAGCATGTCCAATTGCAGTTTCTACAGAAAGAGTGTTTCAGAACGGCTCAATCAAAAGTAAGGTTCAACTCTGTTAGTTGAATGCACAGAACAGAAAGAATTTTAACAGAATGCTACTGTGTAGTTTATATTTGAATATATTCCTTTTTCCACTATTACCCTCTTAGCGCTCCGAATGTCCACTTGCATTTTCTACAGAAAGAGTGTTCAGAACTGCGCAATCAAAAGTATGGTTTAAATCTGTTAGCTTAATGAACATATCAGAAATAAGTTTCACACAATTCTTCTGTGTAGTTTTTATTTGTAGACATTCTTTTTCCCAATAGAGGCCTCTTAGCGCTCAGAATGTCCAATTGCAGTTTCTACAGAAAGAGTGTTTCAGAATGGCTCAATCAAAAGTAAGGTTCAACTCTGTTAGTTGAATGCACAGAACAGAAAGAAGTTTCATACAATGCTTCTGTGTAGTTTATATTTGAACATATTCTTTTTTCCACTATTACCCACTTAGCGCTACGAATGTCCAGTTGCATTTTCTACAGAAAGAGTGTTACAAAACTGCTTAATCAAAAGTATGGTTTAACTCTGTTAGCTGAATGCTCAGATCAGAAAGAAGTTTCACAGAATGCTTCTGTGTAGTTTATATTTGAATATATTCCTTTTTCCACTACTACGCTGTTAGCGCTAAAATGTCCAGTTGCATTTTCTACAGAAAGAGTGTTCAGATCTGCTCAATCAAAAGTATGGTTTAACTCTCTTAGCTTAATGCACAGATCAGAAAGAAGTTTCACCGAATGATTCTGTGTAGTTTATATTTGAAGACATTCCTTTTTCCCCTATTACCCCCTTAGCGCTCCGAATCTCCACTTGCATTTTCTACAAAAAGAGTGTTTCATAACTGCTCAATCAAAAATATGTTTTATCTCTGTTAACTGAATTTACAGATCAGAAATAAGTTTCACAGAATGCATCTGTGTAGTTTTTATTTGAAGATATTCTTTTTCCCCATGTAGGCCTCTTAGCGCATAGCATGTCCAATTGCAGTTTCTACAGAAAGAGTGTTTCAGAACGGCTCAATCAAAAGTAAGGTTCAACTCTGTTAGTTGAATGCACAGAACAGAAAGAAGTTTCATACAATGCTTCTGTGTAGTTTATATTTGAACATATTCTTTTTTCCACTATTACCCACTTAGCTCTACGAATGTCCAGTTGCATTTTCTACAGACAGAGTGTTTCAAAACTTCTCAATCAAAAGTATGGTTTAACTCTGTTAGCTCAATGCTCAGATGAGAAAGAAGTTTCACAGAATGCTTCTGTGTAGTTTATATTTGAATATATTCCTTTTTCCACTACTACGCTCTTAGCGCTAAAATGTCCAGTTGCATTTTCTACAGAAAGAGTGTTCAGATCTGCTCAATCAAAAGTATGGTTTAACTCTGTTAGCTTAATGCACAGATGAGAAAGAAGTTTCACCGAATGATTCTGTGTAGTTTATATTTGAAGACATTCCTTTTTCCCCTATTACCCTCTTAGCGCTCCGAATCTCCACTTGCATTTTCTACAAAAAGTGTGTTTCATAACTGCTCAATCAAAAATATGTTTTATCTCTGTTAACTGAATTTACAGATCAGAAATAAGTTTCACAGAATGCATCTGTGTAGTTTTTATTTGAAGATATTATTTTTCCCCAAGTAGGCCTCTTAGCGCATAGCATGTCCAATTGCAGTTTCTACAGAAAGAGTGTTTCAGAACGGCTCAATCAAAAGTAAGGTTCAACACTGTTAGTTGAATGCACAGAACAGAAAGAATTTTCACAGAATGCTACTGTGTAGTTTATATTTGAATATATTACTTTTTCCACTATTACCCTCTTAGCGCTCCGAATGTCCACTTGCATTTTCTACAGAAAGAGTGTTCAGAACGGCGCAATCAAAAGTATGGTTTAACTCTGTTAGCTTAATGAACATATCAGAAATAAGTTTCACACAATGCTTCTGTGTAGTTTTTATTTGAAGATATTATTTTTCCCAATAGAGGCCTCTTAGCGCTCAGAATGTCGAATTGCAGTTTCTACAGAAAGAGTGTTTCAGAAAGGCTCAATCAAATGTAAGATTCAACTCTGTTAGTTGAATGTACAGAACAGAAAGGAGTTTCATACAATGCTTCTGTGTAGTTTATATTTGAACATATTCTTTTTTCCACTATTACCCACTTAGCGCTACGAATGTCCAGTTGTATTTTCTACAGACAGAGTGTTTCAAAACTGCTCAATCAAAAGTATGGTTTAACTCTGTTAGCTGAATGCTCAGATCAGAAAGAAGTTTCACAGAATGCTTCTGTGTAGTTTATATTTGAATATATTCCTTTTTCCACTACTACTCTCTTAGCGCTCCAAATGTCCAGTTGCATTTTCTACAGAAAGAGTGTTCAGATCTGCTCAATCAAAAGTATGGTTTAACTCTGTTAGCTGAATGCACAGATCAGAAAGAAGTTTCACAGAATGATTCTGTGTAGTTTATATTTGGAGACATTCCTTTTTCCACAATTACCCTCTTAGCGCTCCGAATTTCCACTTGCATTTTCTACAGAAAGAGTGTTTCAGAACGGCTCAATCAAAACTAAGGTTCAACTCTTTTAGTTGAACAAACAGAACAGAAAGAAGTTTCACA
Organism: Symphalangus syndactylus; assembly: GCF_028878055.3. Classification (NCBI taxonomy): domain Eukaryota; kingdom Metazoa; phylum Chordata; class Mammalia; order Primates; family Hylobatidae; genus Symphalangus; species Symphalangus syndactylus. The sequence goes on along the minus strand of NC_072423.2, from coordinate 166,615,610 downwards.
CAATTCTTCTGTGTAGTTTTTATTTGTAGACATTCTTTTTCCCAATATAGGCCTCTTAGCGCTCAGAATGTCCAATTGCAGTTTCTACAGAAAGAGTGTTTCAGAATGGCTCAATCAAAAGTAAGGTTCAACTCTGTTAGTTGAATGCACAGAACAGAAAGAAGTTTCATACAATGCTTCTGTGTAGTTTATATTTGAACATATTTTTTTTCCACTATTACCCACTTAGCGCTACGAATGTCCAGTTGCATTTTCTACAGACACAGTGTTTCAAAACTGCTCAATCAAAAGTATGGTTTAACTCTGTTAGCTGAATGCTCAGATCAGAAAGAAGTTTCACAGAATGCTTCCGTGTAGTTTATATTTGAATATATTCCTTTTTCCACTACTACGCTCTTAGCGCTCCAAATGTCCAGTTGCATTTTCTACAGAAAGAGTGTTCAGATCTGCTCAATCAAAAGTATGGTTTAACTCTGTTAGCTGAATGCACAGATCAGAAAGAAGTTTCACCGAATGATTCTGTGTAGTTTATATTTGAAGACATTCCTTTTTCCACTATTAACCTCTTAGCGCTCCGAATCTCCACTTGCATTTTCTACAAAAAGAGTGTTTCATAACTGCTCAATCAAAAATATGTTTTATCTCTGTTAACTGAATTTACAGATCAGAAATAAGTTTCACAGAATGCATCTGTGTAGTTTTTATTTGAAGATATTCTTTTTCCCAATGTAGGCCTCTTAGCGCTTAGCATGTCCAATTGCAGTTTCTACAGAAAGAGTGTTTCAGAACGGCTCAATCAAAAGTAAGGTTCAACTCTGTTAGTTGAATGCACAGAACAGAAAGAATTTTCACAGAATGCTACTGTGTAGTTTATATTTGAATATGTTCCTTTTTCCACTATTACCCTCTTAGCGCTCCGAATGTCCACTTGCATTTTCTACAGAAAGGGTGCTCAGAACTGCGCAATCAAAACTATGGTTTAACTCTGTTAGCTTAATGAACATATCAGAAATAAGTTTCACACAATGCTTCTGTGTAGGTTTTATTTGAAGATATTATTTTTCCCAATATAGGCCTCTTAGCGCTCAGAATGTCGAATTGCAGTTTCTACAGAAAGAGTGTTTCAGAAAGGCTCAATCAAATGTAAGATTCAACTCTGTTAGTTGAATGCACAGAACAGAAAGGAGTTTCATACAATGCTTCTGTGTAGTTTATATTTGAATATATTCTTTTTTCCACTATTACCCACTTAGCGCTACAAATGTCCAGTTGCATTTTCTACAGACAGAGTGTTTCAAAACTGCTCAATCAAAAGTATGGTTTAACTCTGTTAGCTGAATGCTCAGATCAGAAAGAAGTTTCACAGAATGCTTCTGTGTAGTTTATATTTGAATATATTCCTTTTTCCACTACTACTCTCTTAGCGCTCCAAATGTCCAGTTGCATTTTCTACAGAAAGAGTGTTCAGATCTGCTCAATCAAAAGTATGGTTTAACTCTGTTAGCTGAATGCACAGATCAGAAAGAAGTTTCACAGAATGATTCTGTGTAGTTTATATTTGGAGACATTCCTTTTTCCACAATTACCCTCTTAGCGCTCCGAATTTCCACTTGCATTTTCTACAGAAAGAGTGTTTCAGAACGGCTCAATCAAAACTAAGGTTCAAATCTTTTAGTTGAACAAACAGAACAGAAAGAAGTTTCACACAATTCTTCTGTGTAGTTTTTATTTGTAGACATTCTTTTTCCCAATCTAGGCCTCTTAGCGCTCAGAATGTCCAATTGCAGTTTCTACAGAAAGAGTGTTTCAGAACGGCTCAATCAAAAGTAAGGTTCAACTCTGTTAGTTGAATGCACAGAACAGAAAGAAGTTTCATACAATGCTTCTGTGTAGTTTATATTTGAACATATTCTTTTTTCCACTATTACCCACTTAGCGCTACGAATGTCCAGTTGCATTTTCTACAGACAGAGTGTTTCAAAACTGCTCAATCAAAAGTATGGTTTAACTCTGTTAGCTGAATGCTCAGATCAGAAAGAAGTTTCACAGAATGCTTCTGTGTAGTTTATATTTGAATATATTCCTTTTTCCACTACTACGCTCTTAGCGCTAAAATGTCCAGTTGCATTTTCTACAGAAAGAGTGTTCAGATCTGCTCAATCAAAAGTATGGTTTAACTCTGTTAGCTTAATGCACAGATGAGAAAGAAGTTTCACCGAATGATTCTGTGTAGTTTATGTTTGAAGACATTCCTTTTTCCCCTATTACCCTCTTAGCGCTCCGAATCTCCACTTGCATTTTCTACAAAAAGAGTGTTTCATAACTGCTCAATCAAAAATATGTTTTATCTCTGTTAACTGAATTTACAGATCAGAAATAAGTTTCACAGAATGCATCTGTGTAGTTTTTATTTGAAGATATTATTTTTCCCCAAGTAGGCCTCTTAGCGCATAGCATGTCCAATTGCAGTTTCTACAGAAAGAGTGTTTCAGAACGGCTCAATCAAAAGTAAGGTTCAACACTGTTAGTTGAATGCACAGAACAGAAAGAATTTTCACAGAATGCTACTGTGTAGTTTATATTTGTATATATTCCTTTTTCCACTATTACCCTCTTAGCGCTCCGAATGTCCACTTGCATTTTCTACAGAAAGAGTGTTCAGAACGGCGCAATCAAAAGTATGGTTTAACTCTGTTAGCTTAATGAACATATCAGAAATAAGTTTCACACAATACTTCTGTGTAGTTTTTATTTGAAGATATTATTTTTCCCAATAGAGGCCTCTTAGCGCTCAGAATGTCGAATTGCAGTTTCTACAGAAAGAGTGTTTCAGAAAGGCTCAATCAAATGTAAGATTCAACTCTGTTAGTTGAATGCACAGAACAGAAAGGAGTTTCATACAATGCTTCTGTGTAGTTTATATTTGAACATATTCTTTTTTCCACTATTACCCACTTAGCGCTACGAATGTCCAGTTGCATTTTCTACAGACAGAGTGTTTCAAAACTGCTCAATCAAAAGTATGGTTTAACTCTGTTAGCTGAATGCTCAGATCAGAAAGAAGTTTCACAGAATGCTTCTGTGTAGTTTATATTTGAATATATTCCTTTTTCCACTACTACTCTCTTAGCGCTCCAAATGTCCAGTTGCATTTTCTACAGAAAGAGTGTTCAGATCTGCTCAATCAAAAGTATGGTTTAACTCTGTTAGCTGAATGCACAGATCAGAAAGAAGTTTCACAGAATGATTCTGTGTAGTTTATATTTGGAGACATTCCTTTTTCCACAATTACCCTCTTAGCGCTCCGAATTTCCACTTGCATTTTCTACAGAAAGAGTGTTTCAGAACGGCTCAATCAAAACTAAGGTTCAATTCTTTAAGTTGAACAAACAGAACAGAAAGAAGTTTCACACAATTCTTCTGTGTAGTTTTTATTTGTAGACATTCTTTTTCCCAATATAGGCCTCTTAGCGCTCAGAATGTCCAATTGAAGTTTCTACAGAAAGAGTGTTTCAGAACGGCTCAATCAAAAGTAAGGTTCAACTCTGTTAGTTGAATGCACAGAACAGAAAGAAGTTTCATACAATGCTTCTGTGTAGTTTATATTTGAACATATTTTTTTTCCACTATTACCCACTTAGCGCTACGAATGTCCAGTTGCATTTTCTACAGACACAGTGTTTCAAAACTGCTCAATCAAAAGTATGGTTTAACTCTGTTAGCTGAATGCTCAGATCAGAAAGAAGTTTCACAGAATGCTTCTGTGTAGTTTATATTTGAATATATTCCTTTTTCCACTACTACGCTCTTAGCGCTCCAAATGTCCAGTTGCATTTTCTACAGAAAGAGAGTTCAGATCTGCTCAATCAAAAGTATGGTTTAACTCTGTTAGCTGAATGCACAGATCAGAAAGAAGTTTCACCGAATGATTCTGTGTAGTTTATATTTGAAGACATTCCTTTTTCCACTATTAACCTCTTAGCGCTCCGAATCTCCACTTGCATTTTCTACAAAAAGAGTGTTTCATAACTGCTCAATCAAAAATATGTTTTATCTCTGTTAACTGAATTTACAGATCAGAAATAAGTTTCACAGAATGCATCTGTGTAGTTTTTATTTGAAGATATTTTTTTCCCAATGTAGGCCTCTTAGCGCTTAGCATGTCCAATTGCAGTTTCTACAGAAAGAGTGTTTCAGAACGGCTCAATCAAAAGTAAGGTTCAACTCTGTTAGTTGAATGCACAGAACAGAAAAAATTTTCACAGAATGCTACTGTGTAGCTTATATTTGAATATATTCCTTTTTCCACTATTACCCTCTTAGCGCTCCGAATGTCCACTTGCATTTTCTACAGAAAGAGTGTTCAGAACTGCGCAATCAAAACTATGGTTTAACTCTGTTAGCTTAATGAACCTATCAGAAATAAGTTTCACACAATGCTTCTGTGTAGTTTTTATTTGAAGATATTATTTTTCCCAATATAGGCCTCTTAGCGCTCAGAATATCCAATTGCAGTTTCTACAGAAAGAGTGTTTCAGAAAGGCTCAATCAAAAGTAAGGTTCAACTCTGTTAGTTGAATGCACAGAACAGAAAGAAGTTTCATACAATGCTTCTGTGTAGTTTATATTTGAACATATTCTTTTTTCCACTATTACCCACTTAGCGCTACGAATGTCCAGTTGCATTTTCTAAAGACAGAGTGTTTCAAAACTGCTCAATCAAAATTATGGTTTAACTCTGTTAGCTGAATGCTCAGATCAGAAAGAAGTTTCACAGAATGCTTCTGTGTAGTTTATATTTGAATATATTCCTTTTTCCACTACTACTCTCTTAGCGCTCCAAATGTCCAGTTGCATTTTCAACAGAAAGAGTGTTCAGATCTGCTCAATCAAAAGTATGGTTTAACTCTGTTAGCTGAATGCACAGATCAGAAAGAAGTTTCACAGAATGATTCTGTGTAGTTTATATTTGGAGACATTCCTTTTTCCACTATTACCCTCTTAGCGCTCCGAATCTCCAGTTGCCTTTTCTACAGAAAGAGTGTTTCAGAACGGCTCAATCAAAACTAAGGTTCAATTCTTTTAGTTGAACAAACAGAAGAGAAAGAAGTTTCACACAATTCTTCTGTGTAGTTTTTATTTGTAGACATTCTTTTTCCCAATCTAGGCCTCTTAGCGCTCAGAATGTCCAATTGCAGTTTCTACAGAAAGAGTGTTTCAGAACGGCTCAATCAAAAGTAAGGTTCAACTCTGTTAGTTGAATGCACAGAACAGAAAGATGTTTCATACAATGCTTCTGTGTAGTTGATATTTGAACATATTCTTTTTTCCACTATTACCCACTTAGCGCTACGAATGTCCAGTTGCATTTTCTACAGACAGAGTGTTTCAAAACTGCTCAATCAAAAGTATGGTTTAACTCTGTTAGCTGAATGCTCAGATCAGAATGAATTTTCACAGAATGCTTCTGTGTAGTTTATATTTGAATATATTCCTTTTTCCACTACTACGCTCTTAGCGCTCCAAATGTCCAGTTGCATTTTCTACAGAAAGAGTGTTCAGATCTGCTCAATCAAAAGTATGGTTTAACTCTGTTAGCTGAATGCACAGATCAGAAAGAAGTTTCACCTAATGATTCTGTGTAGTTTATATTTGAAGACATTCCTTTTTCCACTATTACCCTCTTAGCGCTCCGAATCTCCACTTGCATTTTATACAAAAAGAGCGTTTCATAACTGCTCAATCAAAAATATGTTTTATCTCTGTTAACTGAATTTACAGATCAGAAATAAGTTTCACAGAATGCATCTGTGTAGTCTTTATTTGAAGATATTCTTTTTCCCAATGTAGGCCTCTTAGCGCTTAGCATGTCCAATTGCAGTTTCTACAGAAAGAGTGTTTCAGAACGGCTCAATCAAAAGTAAGGTTCAACTCTGTTAGTTGAATGCACAGAACAGAAAGAATTTTCACAGAATGCTACTGAGTAGTTTATATTTGAATATATTCCTTTTTCCACTATTACCCTCTTAGCGCTCCGAATGTCCAGTTGCATTTTCTACAGAAAGAGTGTTTCAAAACTGCTCAATCAAAAGTATGGTTTAACTCTGTTAGCTGAATTCTCAGATCAGAAAGAAGTTTCACAGAATGCTTCTGTGTAGTTTATATTTGAATATATTCCTTTTTCCACTACTACGCTCTTAGCGCTAAAATGTCCAGTTGCATTTTCTACAGAAAGAGTGTTCAGATCTGCTCAATCAAAAGTATGGTTTAACTCTGTTAGCTTAATGCACAGATCAGATAGAAGTTTCACCGAATGATTCTGTGTAGTTTATATTTGAAGACATTCCTTTTTCCCCTATTACCCTCTTAGCGCTCCGAATCTCCACTTGCATTTTCTACAAAAAGAGTGTTTCATAACTGCTCAATCAAAAATATGTTTTATCTCTGTTAACTGAATTTACAGATCAGAAATAAGTTTCACAGAATGCATCTGTGTAGTTTTTATTTGAAGATATTATTTTTCCCCATGTAGGCCTCTTAGCGCATAGCATGTCCAATTGCAGTTTCTACAGAAAGAGTGTTTCAGAACGGCTCAATCAAAAGTAAGGTTCAACTCTGTTAGTTGAATGCACAGAACAGAAAGAATTTTCACAGAATGCTACTGTGTAGTTTATATTTGAATATATTCCTTTTTCCACTATTACCCTCTTAGCGCTCTGAATGTCCACTTGCATTTTCTACAGAAAGAGTGTTCAGAACGGCGCAATCAAAAGTATGGTATAACTCTGTTAGCTTAATGAACATATCAGAAATAAGTTTCACACAATGCTTCTGTGTAGTTTTTATTGGAAGATATTATTTTTCCCAATAGAGGCCTCTTAGCGCTCAGAATGTCCAATTGCAGTTTCTACAGAAAGAGTGTTTCAGAAAGGCTCAATCAAATGTAAGATTCAACTCTGTTAGTTGAATGCACAGAACAGAAAGGAGTTTCATACAATGCTTCTGTGTAATTTATATTTGAACATATTCTTTTTTCCACTATTACCCACTTAGCGCTACGAATGTCCAGTTGCATTTTCTACAGACAGAGTGTTTCAAAACTGCTCAATCAAAAGTATGGTTTAACTCTGTTAGCTGAAGGCTCAGATCAGAAAGATGTTTCACAGAATGCTTCTGTGTAGTTTATATTTGAATATATTCCTTTTTCCACTACTACTCTCTTAGCGCTCCAAATGTCCAGTTGCATTTTCTACAGAAAGAGTGTTCAGATCTGCTCAATCAAAAGTATGGTTTAACTCTGTTAGCTGAATGCACAGATCAGAAAGAATTTTCACAGAATGATTCTGTGTAGTTTATATTTGGAGACATTCCTTTTTCCACAATTACCCTCTTAGCGCTCCGAATCTCCACTTGCATTTTCTACAGAAAGAGTGTTTCAGAACGGCTCAATCAAAACTAAGGTTCAACTCTTTTATTTGAACAAACAGAACAGAAAGATGTTTCACACAATTCTTCTGTGTAGTTTTTATTTGTAGACATTCTTTTTCCCAATATAGGCCTCTTAGCGCTCAGAATGTCCAATTGCAGTTTCTACAGAAAGAGTGTTTCAGAACGGCTCAATCAAAAGTAAGGTTCAACTCTGTTAGTTGAATGCACAGAACAGAAAGAAGTTTCATACAATGCTTCTGTGTAGTTTATATTTGAACATATTCTTTTTTCCACTATTACACACTTAGCGCTACGAATGTCCAGTTGCATTTTCTACAGACAGAGTGTTTCTAAACTGCTCAATCAAAAGTATGGTTTAACTCTGTTAGCTGAATGCTCAGATCAGAAAGAAGTTTCACAGAATGCTTCTGTGTAGTTTATATTTGAATATATTCCTTTTTCCACTACTACGCTCTTAGCGCTCCAAATGTCCAGTTGCATTTTCTACAGAAAGAGTGTTCAGATCTGCTCAATCAAAAGTATGGTTTAACTCTGTTAGCTGAATGCACAGATCAGAAAGAAGTTTCACCGAATGATTCTGTGTAGTTTATATTTGAAGACATTCCTTTTTCCACTATTACCCTCTTAGCGCTCCGTATCTCCACTTGCATTTTCTACAAAAAGAGTGTTTCATAACTGCTCAATCAAAAATATGTTTTATCTCTGTTAACTGAATTTACAGATCAGAAATAAGTTTCACAGAATGCATCTGTGTAGTTTTTATTTGAAGATATTCTTTTTCCCAATGTAGGCCTCTTAGCGCTTAGCATGTCCAATTGCAGTTTCTACAGAAAGAGTGTTTCAGAACGGCTCAATCAAAAGTAAGGTTCAACTCTGTTAGTTGAATGCACAGAACAGAAAGAATTTTCACAGAATGCTACTGTGTAGTTTATATTTGAATATATTCCTTTTTCCACTATTACCCTCTTAGCGCTCCGAATGTCCACTTGCATTTTCTACAGAAAGAGTGTTCAGAACTGCGCAATCAAAAGTATGGTTTAACTCTGTTAGCTTAATGAACATATCAGAAATAAGTTTCACACAATGCTTCTGTGTAGTTTTTATTTGAAGATATTATTTTTCCCAATATAGGCCTCTTAGTGCTCAGAATGTCCAATTGCAGTTTCTACAGAAAGAGTGTTTCAGAAAGGCTCAATCAAAAGTAAGGTTCAACTCTGTTAGTTGAATGCACAGAACAGAAAGTAGTTTCATAAAATGCTTCTGTGTAGTTTATATTTGAACATATTCTTTTTTCCACTATTACCCACTTAGCGCTACGAATGTCCAGTTGCATTTTCTACAGACAGAGTGTTTCAAAACTGCTCTATCAAAAGTATGGTTTAACTCTGTTAGCTGAATGCTCAGATCAGAAAGAAGTTTCACAGAATGCTTCTGTGTAGTTTATATTTGAATATATTCCTTTTTCCACTACTACTCTCTTAGCGCTCCAAATGTCCAGTTGCATTTTCTACAGAAAGAGTGTTCAGATCTGCTCAATCAAAAGTATAGTTTAACTCTGTTAGCTGAATGCACAGATCAGAAAGAAGTTTCACAGAATGATTCTGTGTAGTTTATATTTGGAGACATTCCTTTTTCCACTATTACCCTCTTAGCGCTCCGAATCTCCACTTGCATTTTCTACAGAAAGAGTGTTTCAGAACGGCTCAATCAAAACTAAGGTTCAACTCTTTTAGTTGAACAAACAGAACAGAAAGAATTTTCACACAATTCTTCTGTGTAGTTTTTATTTCTAGACATTCTTTTTCCCAATCTAGGCCTCTTAGCGCTCAGAATGTCCAATTGCAGTTTCTACAGAAAGAGTGTTTCAGAACGGCTCAATCAAAAGTAAGGTTCAACTCTGTTAGTTGAATGCACAGAACAGAAAGAAGTTTCATACAATGCTTCTGTGTAGTTTATATTTGAACATATTCTTTTTTCCACTATTACCCACTTAGCGCTACGAATGTCCAGTTGCATTTTCTACAGACAGAGTGTTTCAAAACTGCTCAATCAAAAGTATGGTTTAACTCTGTTAGCTGAATGCTCAGATCAGAAGGAAGTTTCACAGAATGCTTCTGTGTAGTTTATATTTGAATATATTCCTTTTTACACTACTACGCTCTTAGCGCTCAAAATGTCCAGTTGCATTTTCTACAGAAGGAGTGTTCAGATCTGCTCAATCAAAAGTATGGTTTAACTCTGTTAGCTGAATGCACAGATCAGAAAGAAGTTTCACCTAATAATTCTGTGTAGTTTATATTTGAAGACATTCCTTTTTCCACTATTACCCTCTTAGCGCTCCGAATCTCCACTTGCATTTTCTACAAAAAGAGTGTTTCATAACTGCTCAATCAAAAATATGTTTTATCTCTGTTAACTGAATTTACAGATCAGAAATAAGTTTCACAGAATGCATCTGTGTAGTTTTTATTTGAAGATATTCTTTTTCCCAATGTAGGCCTCTTAGCGCTTAGCATGTCCAATTGCAGTTTCTACAGAAAGAGTGTTTCAGAACGGCTCAATCAAAAGTAAGGTTCAACTCTGTTAGTTGAATGCACAGAACAGAAAGAATTTTCACAGAATGCTACTGTGTAGTTTATATTTGAATATATTCCTTTTTCCACTATTACCCTCTTAGCGCTCCGAATGTCCACTTGCATTTTCTACAGAAAGAGTGTTCAGAACTGCGCAATCAAAAGTATGGTTTAACTCTGTTAGCTTAATGAACATATCAGAAATAAGTTTCACACAATGCTTCTGTGTAGTTTTTATTTGTAGACATTCTTTTTCCCAATAGAGGCCTCTTAGCGCTCAGAATGTCCAATTGCAGTTTCTACAGAAAGAGTATTTCAGAAAGGCTCAATCCAAAGTAAGGTTCAACTCTGTTAGTTGAATGCACAGAACAGAAAGAAGTTTCATACAATGCTTCTGTGTAGTTTATATTTGAACATATTCTTTTTTCCACTATTACCCACTTACCGCTACGAATGTCCAGTTGCATTTTCTACAGACAGAGTGTTTCAAAACTGCTCAATCAAAAGTATGGTTTAACTCTGTTAGCTGAATGCTCAGATCAGAAAGATGTTTCACAGAATGATTCTGTGTAGTTTATATTTGAATATATTCCTTTTTCCACTACTACTCTCTTAGCGCTCCAAATGTCCAGTTGCATTTTCTACAGAAAGAGTGTTCAGATCTGCTCAATCAAAAGTATGGTTTAACTCTGTTAGCTGAATGCACAGATCAGAAAGAAGTTTCACCGAATGATTCTGTGTAGTTTATATTTGGAGACATTCCTTTTTCCACTATTACCCTCTTAGCGCTCCGAATCTCCACTTGCATTTTCTACAAAAAGAGTGTTTCATAACTGCTCAATCAAAAATATGTTTTATCTCTGTTAACTGAATTTACAGATCAGAAATAAGTTTCACAGAATGCATCTGTGTAGTTTTTATTTGAAATATTCTTTTTCCCAATGTAGTCCTCTTAGCGCTTAGCATGTCCAATTGCAGTTTCTACAGAAAGAGTGTTTCAGAACGGCTCAATCAAAAGTAAGGTTCAACTCTGTTAGTTGAATGCACAGAACAGAAAGAATTTTCACAGAATGCTACTGTGTAGTTTATATTTGAATATATTCCTTTTTCCACTATTACCCTCTTAGCGCTCTGAATGTCCACTTGCATTTTCTACAGAAAGAGTGTTCAGAACGGCGCAATCAAAAGTATGGTATAACTCTGTTAGCTTAATGAACATATCAGAAATAAGTTTCACACAATGCTTCTGTGTAGTTTTTATTGGAAGATATTATTTTTCCCAATAGAGGCCTCTTAGCGCTCAGAATGTCCAATTGCAGTTTCTACAGAAAGAGTGTTTCAGAAAGGCTCAATCAAATGTAAGATTCAACTCTGTTAGTTGAATGCACAGAACAGAAAGGAGTTTCATACAATGCTTCTGTGTAATTTATATTTGAACATATTCTTTTTTCCACTATTACCCACTTAGCGCTACGAATGTCCAGTTGCATTTTCTACAGACAGAGTGTTTCAAAACTGCTCAATCAAAAGTATGGTTTAACTCTGTTAGCTGAAGGCTCAGATCAGAAAGATGTTTCACAGAATGCTTCTGTGTAGTTTATATTTGAATATATTCCTTTTTCCACTACTACTCTCTTAGCGCTCCAAATGTCCAGTTGCATTTTCTACAGAAAGAGTGTTCAGATCTGCTCAATCAAAAGTATGGTTTAACTCTGTTAGCTGAATGCACAGATCAGAAAGAATTTTCACAGAATGATTCTGTGTAGTTTATATTTGGAGACATTCCTTTTTCCACAATTACCCTCTTAGCGCTCCGAATCTCCACTTGCATTTTCTACAGAAAGAGTGTTTCAGAACGGCTCAATCAAAACTAAGGTTCAACTCTTTTATTTGAACAAACAGAACAGAAAGATGTTTCACACAATTCTTCTGTGTAGTTTTTATTTGTAGACATTCTTTTTCCCAATATAGGCCTCTTAGCGCTCAGAATGTCCAATTGCAGTTTCTACAGAAAGAGTGTTTCAGAACGGCTCAATCAAAAGTAAGGTTCAACTCTGTTAGTTGAATGCACAGAACAGAAAGAAGTTTCATACAATGCTTCTGTGTAGTTTATATTTGAACATATTCTTTTTTCCACTATTACACACTTAGCGCTACGAATGTCCAGTTGCATTTTCTACAGACAGAGTGTTTCAAAACTGCTCAATCAAAAGTATGGTTTAACTCTGTTAGCTGAATGCTCAGATCAGAAAGAAGTTTCACAGAATGCTTCTGTGTAGTTTATATTTGAATATATTCCTTTTTCCACTACTACGCTCTTAGCGCTCCAAATGTCCAGTTGCATTTTCTACAGAAAGAGTGTTCAGATCTGCTCAATCAAAAGTATGGTTTAACTCTGTTAGCTGAATGCACAGATCAGAAAGAAGTTTCACCGAATGATTCTGTGTAGTTTATATTTGAAGACATTCCTTTTTCCACTATTACCCTCTTAGCGCTCCGTATCTCCACTTGCATTTTCTACAAAAAGAGTGTTTCATAACTGCTCAATCAAAAATATGTTTTATCTCTGTTAACTGAATTTACAGATCAGAAATAAGTTTCACAGAATGCATCTGTGTAGTTTTTATTTGAAGATATTCTTTTTCCCAATGTAGGCCTCTTAGCGCTTAGCATGTCCAATTGCAGTTTCTACAGAAAGAGTGTTTCAGAACGGCTCAATCAAAAGTAAGGTTCAACTCTGTTAGTTGAATGCACAGAACAGAAAGAATTTTCACAGAATGCTACTGTGTAGTTTATATTTGAATATATTCCTTTTTCCACTATTACCCTCTTAGCGCTCCGAATGTCCACTTGCATTTTCTACAGAAAGAGTGTTCAGAACTGCGCAATCAAAAGTATGGTTTAACTCTGTTAGCTTAATGAACATATCAGAAATAAGTTTCACACAATGCTTCTGTGTAGTTTTTATTTGAAGATATTATTTTTCCCAATATAGGCCTCTTAGTGCTCAGAATGTCCAATTGCAGTTTCTACAGAAAGAGTGTTTCAGAAAGGCTCAATCAAAAGTAAGGTTCAACTCTGTTAGTTGAATGCACAGAACAGAAAGTAGTTTCATAAAATGCTTCTGTGTAGTTTATATTTGAACATATTCTTTTTTCCACTATTACCCACTTAGCGCTACGAATGTCCAGTTGCATTTTCTACAGACAGAGTGTTTCAAAACTGCTCAATCAAAAGTATGGTTTAACTCTGTTAGCTGAATGCTCAGATCAGAAAGAAGTTTCACAGAATGCTTCTGTGTAGTTTATATTTGAATATATTCCTTTTTCCACTACTACTCTCTTAGCGCTCCAAATGTCCAGTTGCATTTTCTACAGAAAGAGTGTTCAGATCTGCTCAATCAAAAGTATAGTTTAACTCTGTTAGCTGAATGCACAGATCAGAAAGAAGTTTCACAGAATGATTCTGTGTAGTTTATATTTGGAGACATTCCTTTTTCCACTATTACCCTCTTAGCGCTCCGAATCTCCACTTGCATTTTCTACAGAAAGAGTGTTTCAGAACGGCTCAATCAAAACTAAGGTTCAACTCTTTTAGTTGAACAAACAGAACAGAAAGAATTTTCACACAATTCTTCTGTGTAGTTTTTATTTCTAGACATTCTTTTTCCCAATCTAGGCCTCTTAGCGCTCAGAATGTCCAATTGCAGTTTCTACAGAAAGAGTGTTTCAGAACGGCTCAATCAAAAGTAAGGTTCAACTCTGTTAGTTGAATGCACAGAACAGAAAGAAGTTTCATACAATGCTTCTGTGTAGTTTATATTTGAACATATTCTTTTTTCCACTATTACCCACTTAGCGCTACGAATGTCCAGTTGCATTTTCTACAGACAGAGTGTTTCAAAACTGCTCAATCAAAAGTATGGTTTAACTCTGTTAGCTGAATGCTCAGATCAGAAGGAAGTTTCACAGAATGCTTCTGTGTAGTTTATATTTGAATATATTCCTTTTTACACTACTACGCTCTTAGCGCTCAAAATGTCCAGTTGCATTTTCTACAGAAGGAGTGTTCAGATCTGCTCAATCAAAAGTATGGTTTAACTCTGTTAGCTGAATGCACAGATCAGAAAGAAGTTTCACCTAATAATTCTGTGTAGTTTATATTTGAAGACATTCCTTTTTCCACTATTACCCTCTTAGCGCTCCGAATCTCCACTTGCATTTTCTACAAAAAGAGTGTTTCATAACTGCTCAATCAAAAATATGTTTTATCTCTGTTAACTGAATTTACAGATCAGAAATAAGTTTCACAGAATGCATCTGTGTAGTTTTTATTTGAAGATATTCTTTTTCCCAATGTAGGCCTCTTAGCGCTTAGCATGTCCAATTGCAGTTTCTACAGAAAGAGTGTTTCAGAACGGCTCAATCAAAAGTAAGGTTCAACTCTGTTAGTTGAATGCACAGAACAGAAAGAATTTTCACAGAATGCTACTGTGTAGTTTATATTTGAATATATTCCTTTTTCCACTATTACCCTCTTAGCGCTCCTAATGTCCACTTGCATTTTCTACAGAAAGAGTGTTCAGAACTGCGCAATCAAAAGTATGGTTTAACTCTGTTAGCTTAATGAACATATCAGAAATAAGTTTCACACAATGCTTCTGTGTAGTTTTTATTTGTAGACATTCTTTTTCCCAATAGAGGCCTCTTAGCGCTCAGAATGTCCAATTGCAGTTTCTACAGAAAGAGTATTTCAGAAAGGCTCAATCCAAAGTAAGGTTCAACTCTGTTAGTTGAATGCACAGAACAGAAAGAAGTTTCATACAATGCTTCTGTGTAGTTTATATTTGAACATATTCTTTTTTCCACTATTACCCACTTACCGCTACGAATGTCCAGTTGCATTTTCTACAGACAGAGTGTTTCAAAACTGCTCAATCAAAAGTATGGTTTAACTCTGTTAGCTGAATGCTCAGATCAGAAAGATGTTTCACAGAATGATTCTGTGTAGTTTATATTTGAATATATTCCTTTTTCCACTACTACTCTCTTAGCGCTCCAAATGTCCAGTTGCATTTTCTACAGAAAGAGTGTTCAGATCTGCTCAATCAAAAGTATGGTTTAACTCTGTTAGCTGAATGCACAGATCAGAAAGAAGTTTCACCGAATGATTCTGTGTAGTTTATATTTGGAGACATTCCTTTTTCCACTATTACCCTCTTAGCGCTCCGAATCTCCACTTGCATTTTCTACAAAAAGAGTGTTTCATAACTGCTCAATCAAAAATATGTTTTATCTCTGTTAACTGAATTTACAGATCAGAAATAAGTTTCACAGAATGCATCTGTGTAGTTTTTATTTGAAATATTCTTTTTCCCAATGTAGTCCTCTTAGCGCTTAGCATGTCCAATTGCAGTTTCTACAGAAAGAGTGTTTCAGAACGGCTCAATCAAAAGTAAGGTTCAACTCTGTTAGTTGAATGCACAGAACAGAAAGAATTTTCACAGAATGCTACTGTGTAGTTTATATTTGAATATATTCCTTTTTCCACTATTACCCTCTTAGCGCTCCGAATGTCCACTTGCATTATCTACAGAAAGAGTGTTAGGAACTGCGCAATCAAAAGTATGGTTTAACTCTGTTAGCTTAATGAACATATCAGAAATAAGTTTCACACAATGCTTCTGTGTAGTTTTTATTTGTAGACATTCTTTTTCCCAATAGAGGCCTCTTAGCGCTCAGAATGTCCAATTGCAGTTTCTACAGAAAGAGTGTTTCAAAACGGCTCAATCAAAAGTAAGGTTCAACTCTGTTAGTTGAATGCACAGAACAGAAAGAAGTTTCATACAATGCTTCTGTGTAGTTTATATTTGAACATATTCTTTTTTCCACTATTACCCACTTAGCACTACGAATGTCCAGTTGCATTTTCTACAGACAGAGTGTTTCAAAACTGCTCAATCAAAAGTATGGTTTAACTCTGTTAGCTGAATGCTCAGATCAGAAAGATGTTTCACAGAATGCTTCTGTGTAGTTTATATTTGAATATATTCCTTTTTCCACTACTACTCTCTTAGCGCTCCAAATGTCCAGTTGCATTTTCTACAGAAAGAGTGTTCATATCTGCTCAATCAAAAGTATGGTTTAACTCTGTTAGCTGAATGCACAGATCTGAAAGAAGTTTCACCGAATGATTCTGTGTAGTTTATATTTGGAGACATTCCTTTTTCCACTATTACCCTCTTAGCGCTCCGAATCTCCACTTGCATTTTCTACAAAAAGAGTGTTTCATAACTGCTCAATCAAAAATATGTTTTATCTCTGTTAACTGAATTTACAGATCAGAAATAAGTTTCACAGGATGCATCTGTGTAGTTTTTATTTGAAGATATTCTTTTTCCCAATGTAGGCCTCTTAGCGCTTAGCATGTCCAATTGCAGTTTCTACAGAAAAAGTGTTTCAGAACGGCTCAATCAAAAGTAAGGTACAACTCTGTTAGTTGAATGCACAGAACAGAAAGAATTTTAACAGAATGCTACTGTGTAGTTTATAATTGAATATATTCCTTTTTCCACTATTACCCTCTTAGCGCTCCGAATGTCCACTTGCATTTTCTACAGAAGGAGTGTTCAGAACTGCGCAATCAAAAGTATGGTTTAACTCTGTTTGCTTAATGAACATATCAGAAATAAGTTTCACACAATGCTTCTGTGTAGTTTTAATTTGAAGATATTATTTTTCCGAATATAAGCCTCTTAGCGCTCAGAATGTCCAATTGCAGTTTCTACAGAAAGAGTGTTTCAGAAAAGCTCAATCAAAAGTAAGGTTCAACTATGTTAGTTGAATGCACAGAACAGAAAGAAGTTTCATACAATGCTTCTGTGTAGTTTATATTTGAACATATTCTTTTTTCCACTATTACCCACTTAGCGCTACGAATGTCCAGTTGCATTTTCTACAGACAGAGTGTTTCAAAACTGCTCAATCAAAAGTATGGTTTAACTCTGTTAGCTGAATGCTCAGATCAGAAAGAAGTTTCACAGAATGCTTCTGTGTAGTTTATATTTGAATATATTCCTTTTTCCACTACTACTCTCTTAGCGCTCCAAATGTCCAGTTGCATTTTCTACAGAAAGAGTGTTCAGATCTGCTCAATCAAAAGTATGGTTTAACACTGTTAGCTGAATGCACAGATCAGAAAGAAGTTTCACATAATGATTCTGTGTAGTTTATATTTGGAGACATTCCTTTTTCCAATATTACCCTCTTAGCGCTCCGCATCTCCACTTGCATTTTCTACAGAAAGAGTGTTTCAGAACGGCTCAATCAAAACTAAGGTTCAACTCTTTTAGTTGAACAAACAGAACAGAAAGAAGTTTCACACAATTCTTCTGTGTAGTTTTTATTTGTAGACATTCATTTTCCCAATATAGGCCTCTTAGCGCTCAGAATGTCCAATTGCAGTTTCTACAGAAAGAGTGTTTCAGAACGGCTCAATCAAAAGTAAGGTTCAACTCTGTTAGTTGAATGCACAGAACAGAAAGAAGTTTCATACAATGCTTCTGTGTAGTTTATATTTGAACATATTCTTTTTTCCACTATTACCCACTTAGCGCTACGAATGTCCAGTTGCATTTTCTACAGACAGAGTGTTTCAAAACTGCTCAATCAAAAGTATGGTTTAACCCTGTTAGCTGAATGCTCAGATCAGAAAGAAGTTTCACAGAATGCTTCTGTGTAGTTTATATTTGAATATATTCCTTTTTCCACTATTACGCTCTTAGCGCTCCGAATGTCCACTTGCATTTTCTACAGAAAGAGTGTTCAGAACTGCGCAATCAAAAGTATGGTTTAACACTGTTAGCTTAATGAACATATAAGAAATAAGTTTCACACAACGCTTCTGTGTAGTTTTTATTTGAAGATATTATTTTTCCCAATAGAGGCCTCTTAGCGCTCAGAATGTCCAATTGCAGTTTCTACAGAAAGAGGGTTTCAGAAAGGCTCAATCAAAAGTAAGGTTCAACTCTGTTAGTTGAATGCACAGAACAGAAAGAAGTTTCATACAATGCTTCTGTGTAGTTTATATTTGAACATATTCTTTTTTCCACTATTACCCACTTAGCGCTACGAATGTCCAGTTGCATTTTCTACAGACAGAGTGTTTCAAAACTGCTCAATCAAAAGTATGGTTTAACCCTGTTAGCTGAATGCTCAGATCAGAAAGAAGTTTCACAGAATGCTTCTGTGTAGTTTATATTTGAATATATTCCTTTTTCCACTACTACTCTCTTAGCGCTCCAAATGTCCAGTTGCATTTTCTACAGAAAGAGTGTTCAGATCTGCTCAATCAAAAGTATGGTTTAACTCTGTTAGCTGAATGCACAGATCAGAAAGAAGTTTCACAGAATGATTCTGTGTAGATTATATTTGGAGACATTCCTTTTTCCACTATTACCCTCTTAGCGCTCCGAATCTCCACTTGCATTTTCTACAGAAAGAGTGTTTCAGAACGGCTGAATCAAAACTAAGGTTCAACTCTTTTAGTTGTACAAACAGAACAGAAAGAAGTTTCACACAATTCTTTTGTGTAGTTTTTATTTGTAGACATTCTTTTTCCCAATATAGGCCACTTAGCGATCAGAATGTCCAATTGCAGTTTCTACAGAAAGAGTGTTTCAGAACGGCTCAATCAAAAGTAAGGTTCAACTCTGTTAGTTGAATGCACAGAACAGAAAGAAGTTTCATACAATGCTTCTGTGTAGTTTATATTTGAACATATTCTTTTTTCCACTATTACCCACTTAGCGCTACGAATGTCCAGTTGCATTTTCTACAGACAGAGTGTTTCAAAACTGCTCAATCAAAAGTATGGTTTAACTCTGTTAGCTGAATGCTCAGATCCGAAAGAAGTTTCACAGAATGCTTCAGTGTGGTTTATATTTGAATATATTCCTTTTTCCACTACTACGCTCTTAGCGCTCAAAAGGTCCAGTTGCATTTTCTACAGAAAGAGTGTTCAGATCTGCTCAATCAAAAGTATGGTTTAACTCTGTTAGCTGAATGCACAGATCAGAAAGAAGTTTCACCGAATGATTCTGTGTAGTTTATATTTGAAGACATTCCTTTTTCCACTATTACCCACTTAGCGCTCCGAATCTCCACTTGCATTTTCTACAAAAAGAGTGTTTCATAACTGCTCAATCAAAAATATGTTTTATCTCTGTTAACTGAATTTACAGATCAGAAATAAGTTTCACAGAATGCATCTGTGTAGTTTTTATTTGAAGATATTCTTTTTCCCAATGTAGGCCTCTTAGCGCTTAGCATGTCCAATTGCAGTTTCTACAGAAAGAGTGTTTCAGAACGGCTCAATCAAAAGTAAGGTTCAACTCTGTTAGTTGAATGCACAGAACAGAAAGTATTTTCACAGAATGATACTGTGTAGTTTATATTTGAATATATTCCTTTTTCCACTATTACCCTCTTAGCGCTCCGAATGTCCACTTGCATTTTCTACAGAAAGAGTGTTCAGAACTGCGCCATCAAAAGTATGGTTTAACTCTGTTAGCTTAATGAACATATAAGAAATAAGTTTCACACAATGCTTCTGTGTAGTTTTTATTTGAAGATATTATTTTTCACAATAGAGGCCTCTTAGCGCTCAGAATGTCCAATTGCAGTTTCTACAGAAAGAGTGTTTCAGAAAGGCTCAATCAAAAGTAAGGTTCAACTCTGTTAGTTGAATGCACAGAACAGAAAGAAGTTTCATACAATGCTTCTGTGTAGTTTATATTTGAACATATTCTTTTTTCCACTATTACCCACTTAGCGCTACGAATGTCCGGTTGCATTTTCTACAGACAGAGTGTTTCAAAACTGCTCAATCAAAAGTATGGTTTAACCCTGTTAGCTGAATGCTCAGATCAGAAAGAAGTTTCACAGAATGCTTCTGTGTAGTTTATATTTGAATATATTCCTTTGTCCACTACTACTCTCTTAGCGCTCCAAATGTCCAGTTGCATTTTCTACAGAAAGAGTGTTCAGATCTGCTCAATCAAAAGTATTGTTTAACTCTGTTAGCTGAATGCACAGATCAGAAAGAAGTTTCACAGAATGATTCTGTGTAGTTTATATTTGGAGACATTCCTTTTTCCACTATTACCCTCTTAGCGCTCCGAATCTCCACTTGCATTTTCTACAGAAAGAGTGTTTCAGAACGGCTCAATCATAACTAAGGTTCAACTCTTTTAGTTGAACAAACAGAACAGAAAGAAGTTTCACACGATTCTTCTGTGTAGTTTTTATTTGTAGACATTCTTTTTCCCAATATAGGCCTCTTAGCGCTCAGAATGTCCAATTGCAGTTTCTTCAGAAAGAGTGTTTCAGAACGGCTCAATCAAAAGTAAGGTTCAACTCTATTAGTTGAATGCACAGAACAGAAAGTAGTTTCATACAATGCTTCTGTGTAGTTTATATTTGAACATATTCTTTTTTCCACTATTACCCACTTAGCGCTACGAATGTCAAGTGGCATTTTCTACAGACAGAGTGTTTCAAAACTGCTCAACCAAAAGTATGGTTTAATTCTGTTAGCTGAATGCTCAGATCAGAAAGAAGTTTCACAGAATGCTTCTGTGTAGTTTATTTTTGAATATATTCCTTTTTCCACTACTACGCTCTTAGCGCTCCAAATGTCCGGTTGCATTTTCTACAGAAAGAGTGTTCAGATCTGCTCAATGAAAAGTATGGTTTAACTCTGTTAGCTGAATGCACAGATCAGAAAGAAGTTTCACCGAATGATTCAGTGTAGTTTATATTTGAAGACATTCCTTTTTCCACTATAACCCTCTTAGCGCTCCGAATCTCCACTTGCATTTTCTACAAAAAGAGTGTTTCATAACTGCTCAATCAAAAATATGTTTTATCTCTGTTAACTGAATTTACAGATCAGAAATAAGTTTCACAGAATGCATCTGTGTAGTTTTTATTTGAAGATATTCTTTTTCCCAATGTAGGCCTCTTAGCGCTTAGCATGTCCAATTGCAGTTTCTACAGAAAGAGTGTTTCAGAACGGCTCAATCAAAAGTAAGGTTCAACTCTGTTAGTTGAATGCACAGAACAGAAAGAATTTTCACAGAATGCTACTGTGTAGTTTATATTTGAAGATATTCCTTTTTCCACTATTACCCTCTTAGCGGTCCGAATGTCCACTTGCATTTTCTACAGAAAGAGTGTTCAGAACTGCGCAATCAAAAGTATGGTTTAACTCTGTTAGCTTAATGAACATATCAGAAATAAGTTTCACACAATGCTTCTGTGTAGTTTTTATTTGAAGATATTATTTTTCCCAATAGAGGCCTCTTAGCGCTCAGAATGTCCAATTGCAGTTTCTACAGAAAGAGTGTTTCAGAAAGGCTCAATCAAAAGTAAGGTTCAACTCTGTTAGTTGAATGCACAGAACAGAAAGAAGTTTCATACAATGCTTCTGTGTAGTTTATATTTGAACATATTCTTTTTTCCACTATTACCCACTTAGCGCTACGAATGTCCAGTTGCATTTTCTACAGACAGAGTGTTTCAAAACTGCTCAATCAAAAGTATGGTTTAACTCTGTTAGCTGAATGCTCAGATCAGAAAGAAGTTTCACAGAATGCTTCTGTGTAGTTTATATTTGAATATATTCCTTTTTCCACTACTACGCTCTTAGCGCTCCAAATGTCCAGTTGCATTTTCTACAGAAAGAGTGTTCAGATCTGCTCAATCAAAAGTATGGTTTAACTCTGTTAGCTGAATGCACAGATCAGAAAGAAGTTTCACCGAATGATTCTGTGTAGTTTATATTTGAAGACATTCCTTTTTCCACTATTACCCTCTTAGCGCTCCGAATCTCCACTTGCATTTTCTACAGAAAGAGAGTTTCAGAAATGCTGAATCAAAACTAAGGTTCAACTCTTTTAGTTGTACAAACAGAACAGAAAGAAGTTTCACACAATTCTTCTGTGTAGTTTTTATTTGTAGACATTCTTTTTCCCAATATAGGCCTCTTAGCGCTCAGAATGTCCAATTGCAGTTTCTACAGAAGGAGTGTTTCAGAACGGCTCAATCAAAAGTAAGGTTCAACTCTGTTAGTTGAATGCACAGAACAGAAAGAAGTTTCATACAATGCTTCTGTGTAGTTTATATTTGAACATATTTTTTTTCCACTATTACCCACTTAGCGCTACGAATGTCCAGTTGCATTTTCTACAGACAGAGTGTTTCAAAACTGCTCAATCAAAAGTATGGTTTAAGTCTGTTAGCTGAATGCTCAGATCAGATAGAAGTTTCACAGAATGCTTCTCTGTAGTTTATATTTGAATATATTCCTTTTTCCACTACTAATCTCTTAGCGCTCCAAATGTCCATTTGCATTTTCTACAGAAAGAGTGTTCAGATCTGCTCAATCAAAAGTATGCTTTAACTCTGTTAGCTGAATGCACAGATCAGAAAGAAGTTTCACAGAATGATTCTGTGTAGATTATATTTGGAGACATTCCCTTTTCCACTATTTCCCTCTTAGCGCTCCGAATCTCCACTTGCATTTTCTACAGAAAGAGTGTTTCAGAACGGCTGAATCAAAACTAAGGTTCAACTCTTTTAGTTGAACAAACAGAACAGAAAGAAGTTTCACACAATTCTTCTGTGTAGTTTTTATTTGTAGACATTCTTTTTCCCAATATAGGCCTCTTAGTGATCAGAATGTCCAATTGCAGTTTCTACAGAAAGAGTGTTTCAGAACGGCTCAATCAAAAGTAACGTTCAACTCTGTTAGTTGAATGCACAGAACAGAAAGAAGTTTCATACAATGCTTCTGTGTAGTTTATATTTGAACATATTCTTTTTTCCACTATTACCCACTTAGCGCTACGAATGTCCAGTTGCATTTTCTACAGACAGAGTGTTTCAAAACTGCTCAATCAAAAGTATGGTTTAACTCTGTTAGCTGAATGCTCAGATCAGAAAGAAGTTTCACAGAATGCTTCTGTGTAGTTTATATTTGAATATATTACTTTTTCCACTACTACGCTCTTAGCGCTCCAAATGTCCAGTTGCATTTTCTACAGAAAGAGTGTTCAGATCTGCTCAATCAAAAGTATGGTTTAACTCTGTTAGCTGAATGCACAGATCAGAAAGAAGTTTCACCGAATGATTCTGTGTAGTTTATATTTGAAGACATTCCTTTTTCCACTATTACCCTCTTAGCGCTCCGAATCTCCACTTGCATTTTCTACAGAAAGAGTGTTTCATAACTGCTCAATCAAAAATATGTTTTATCTCTGTTAACTGAAATTACAGATCAGAAATAAGTTTCACAGAATGCATCTGTGTAGTTTTTATTTGAAGATATTCTTTTTCCCAATGTAGGCCTCTTAGCGCTTAGCATGTCCAATTGCAGTTTCTACAGAAAGAGTGTTTCAGAACGGCTCAATCAAAAGTATGGTACAACTCTGTTAGTTGAATGCACAGAACAGAAAGAATTTTAACAGAATGCTACTGTGTAGTTTATAATTGAATATATTCCTTTTTCCACTATTACCCTCTTAGCGCTCCGAATGTCCACTTGCATTTTCTACAGAAGGAGTGTTCAGAACTGCGCAATCAAAAGTATGGTTTAACTCTGTTAGCTTAATGAACATATCAGAAATAAGTTTCACACAATGCTTCTGTGTAGTTTTTATTTGAAGATATTATTTTTCCGAATATAGGCCTCTTAGCGCTCAGAATGTCCAATTGCAGTTTCTACAGAAAGAGTGTTTCAGAAAGGCTCAATCAAAAGTAAGGTTCAACTATGTTAGTTGAATGCACAGAACAGAAAGAAGTTTCATACAATGCTTCTGTGTAGTTTATATTTGAACATATTCTTTTTTCCACTATTACCCACTTAGCGCTACGAATGTCCAGTTGCATTTTCTACAGACAGAGTGTTTCAAAACTGCTCAATCAAAGTATGGTTTAACTCTGTTAGCTGAATGCTCAGATCAGAAAGAAGTTTCACAGAATGCTTCTGTGTAGTTTATATTTGAATATATTCCTTTTTCCACTACTACTCTCTTAGCGCTCCAAATGTCCAGTTGCATTTTCTACAGAAAGAGTGTTCAGATCTGCTCAATCAAAAGTATGGTTTAACTCTGTTAGCTGAATGCACAGATCAGAAAGAAATTTCACAGAAGGATTCTGTGTAGTTTATATTTGGAGACATTCCTTTTTCCACTATTACCCTCTTAGCGCTCCGAATCTCCACTTGCATTTTCTACAGAAAGAGTGTTTCAGAACGGCTCAATCAAAACTAAGGTTCAACTCTTTTAGTTGAACAAACAGAACAGAAAGAAGTTTCACACAATTCTTCTGTGTAGTTTTTATTTGTAGACATTCTTTTTCCCAATCTAGGCCTCTTAGCGCTCAGAATGTCCAATTGCAGTTTCTACAGAAAGAGAGTTTCAGAAAGGCTCAATCAAAAGTAAGGTTCAACTCTGTTAGTTGAATGCACAGAACAGAAAGAAGTTTCATACAATGCTTCTGTGTAGTTTATATTTGAACATATTATTTTTTCCACTATTACCCACTTAGCGCTACGAATGTCCAGTAGCATTTTCTACAGACAGAGTGTTTCAAAACTGCTCAATCAAAAGTATGGTTTAACCCTGTTAGCTGAATGCTCAGATCAGAAAGAAGTTTCACAGAATGCTTCTGTGTAGTTTATATTTGAATATATTCCTTTTTCCACTACTTCTCTCTTAGCGCTCCAAATGTCCAGTTGCATTTTCTACAGAAAGAGTGTTCAGATCTGCTCAATCAAAAGTATGGTTTAACTCTGTTAGCTGAATGCACAGATCAGAAAGAAGTTTCACAGAATGATTCTGTGTAGTTTATATTTGTAGACATTCCTTTTTCCACTATTACCCTCTTAGCGCTCCGAATCTCCACTTGCATTTTCTACAGAAAGAGTGTTTCAGAACGGCTCAATCAAAACTAAGGTTCAACTCTTTTAGTTGAACAAACAGAACAGTAAGAAGTTTCACACAATTCTTCTGTGTAGTTTTTATTTGTAGACATTCTTTTTCCCAATATAGGCCTCTTAGCGCTCAGAATGTCCAATTGCAGTTCCTACAGAAAGAGTGTTTCAGAACGGCTCAATCTAAAGTAAGGTTCAACTCTATTAGTTGAATGCACAGAACAGAAAGAAGTTTCATACAATGCTTCTGTGTAGTTTATATTTGAACATATTCTTTTTTCCACTATTACCCACTTAGCGCTACGAATGTCAAGTTGCATTTTCTACAGACAGAGTGTTTCAAAACTGCTCAACCAAAAGTATGGTTTAACTCTGTTAGCTGAATGCTCAGATCAGAAAGAAGTTTCACAGAATGCTTCTGTGTAGTTTATATTTGAATATACTCCTTTTTCCACTACTACGCTCTTAGCGCTCCAAATGTCCAGTTGCATTATCTACAGAAAGAGTGTTCAGATCTGCTCAATCAAAAGTATGGTTTAACTCTGTTAGCTGAATGCACAGATCAGAAAGAAGTTTCACCGAATGATTCGGTGTAGTTTATATTTGAAGACATTCCTTTTTCCACTATAAACCTCTTAGCGCTCCGAATCTCCACTTGCATTTTCTACAAAAAGAGTGTTTCATAACTGCTCAATCAAAAATATGTTTTATCTCTGTTAACTGAATTTACAGATCAGAAATAAGTTTCACAGAATGCATCTGTGTAGTTTTTATTTGAAGATATTCTTTTTCCCAATGTAGGCCTCTTAGCGCTTAGCATGTCCAATTGCAGTTTCTACAGAAAGAGTGTTTCAGAACGGCTCAATCAAAAGTAAGGTTCAACTCTGTTAGTTGAATGCACAGAACAGAAAGAATTTTCACAGAATGCTACTGTGTAGTTTATATTTGAATATATTCCTTTTTCCACTATTACCCTCTTAGCGCTCCGAATGTCCACTTGCATTTTCTACAGAAAGAGTGTTCAGAACGGCTCAATCAAAACTAAGGTTCAACTCTTTTAGTTGAACAAACACAACAGAATGAAGTTTCACACAATTCTTCTGTGTAGTTTTTATTTGTAGACATTCTTTTTCCCAATATAGGCCTCCTAGCGCTCAGAAAGTCCAATTGCAGTTTCTACAGAAAGAGTGTTTCAGAACGGCTCAATCAAAAGTAAGGTTCAACTCTGTTAGTTGAATGCACTGAACAGAAAGAAGTTTCATACAATGCTTCTGTGTAGTTTATATTTGAACATATTTTTTTTCCACTGTTACCCACTTAGCGCTACGAATGTCCAGTTGCATTTTCTACAGACAGAGTGTTTCAAAACTGCTCAATCAAAACTATGGTTTAACTCTGTTAGCTGAATGCTCAGATCAGAAAGAAGTTTCACAGAATGCTTCTGTGTAGTTTATATTTGAATATATTCCTTTTTCCACTACTACTCTCTTAGCGCTCCAAATGTCCAGTTGCATTTTCTACAGAAAGAGTGTTCAGATCTGCTCAATCAAAAGTATGGTTTAACTCTGTTAGCTGAATGCACAGATCAGAAAGAAGTTTCACAGAATGATTCTGTGTAGTTTATATTTGGAGACGTTGCTTTTTCCACTATTACCATCTTAGCGCTCCGAATCTCCACTTGCATTTTCTACAGAAAGAGTGTTTCAGAACGGCTCAATCAAAACTAAGGTTCAACTCTTTTAGTTGAACAAACAGAACAGAAAGAAGTTTCACACAATTCTTCTGTGTAGTTTTTATTTGTAGACATTCTTTTTCCCAATCTAGGCCTCTTAGCGCTCAGAATGTCCAATTGCAGTTTCTACAGAAAGAGTGTTTCAGAACGGCTCAATCAAAAGTAAGGTTCAACTCTGTTAGTTGAATGCACAGAACAGAAAGAAGTTTCATACAATGCTTCTGTGTAGTTTATATTTGAACATATTCTTTTTTCCACTATTACCCACTTAGCGCTACGAATGTCCAGTTGCATTTTCTACAGACAGAGTGTTTCAAAACTGCTCAATCAAAAGTATGGTTTAACTCTGTTAGCTGAATGCTCAGATCAGAAAGAAGTTTCACAGAATGCTTCTGTGTAGTTTATATTTGAATATATTCCTTTTTCCACTACTACGCTCTTAGCGCTCCAAATGTCCAGTTGCATTTTCTACATAAAGAGTGTTCAGATCTGCTCAATCAAAAGTATGGTTTAACTCTGTTAGCTGAATGCACAGATCAGAAAGAAGTTTCACCGAATGATTCTGTGTAGTTTATATTTGAAGACATTCCTTTTTCCACTAATACCCCCTTAGCGCTCTGAATCTCCACTTGCATTTTCTACAAAAAGAGTGTTTCATAACTGCTCAATCAAAAATATGTTTTATCTCTGTTAACTGAATTTACAGATCAGAAATAAGTTTCACAGAATGCATCTGTGTAGTTTTTATTTGAAGATATTCTTTTTCCCAATGTAGGCCTCTTAGCGCTTAGCATGTCCAATTGCAGTTTCTACAGAAAGAGTGTTTCAGAACGGCTCAATCAAAAGTAAGGTTCAACTCTGTTAGTTGAATGCACAGAACAGAAAGAATTTTCACAGAATGCTACTGTGTAGTTTATATTTGAATATATTCCTTTTTCCACTATTACCCTCTTAGCGCTCCGAATGTCCACTTGCATTTTCTACAGAAAGAGTGTTCAGAATTGTGCAATCAAAAGTATGGTTTAACTCTATTAGCTTAATGAACATATCAGAAATAAGTTTCACACAATGCTTCTGTGTAGTTTTTATTTGAAGATATTATTTTTCCCAGTAGAGGCCTCTTAGCGCTCAGAATGTCCAATTGCAGTTTCTACAGAAAGAGTGTTTCAGAAAGGCTCAATCAAAAGTAAGGTTCAACTCTGTTAGTTGAATGCACAGAACAGAAAGAAGTTTCATACAATGCTTCTCTGTAGTTTATATTTGAACATATTCTTTTTTCCACTATTACCCACTTAGCGCTATGAATGTCCAGTTGCATTTTCTACAGACAGAGTGTTTCAAAACTGCTCAATCAAAAGTATGGTTTAACTCTGTTAGCTGAATGCTCAGATCAGAAAGAAGTTTCACAGAATGCTTCTGTGTAGTTTATATTTGAATATATTCCTTTTTCCACTACTACTCTCTTAGCGCTCCAAATGTCCAGTTGCATTTTCTACAGAAAGAGTGTTCAGATCTGCTCAATCAAAAGTATGGTTTAACTCTGTTAGCTGAATGCACAGATCAGAAAGAAGTTTCACAGAATGATTCTGTGTAGTTTATATTTGGAGACATTGCTTTTTCCACTATTACCATCTTAGCGCTCCGAATCTCCACTTGCATTTTCTACAGAAAGAGTGTTTCAGAACGGCTCAATCAAAACTAAGGTTCAACTCTTTTAGTTGAACAAACAGAACAGAAAGAAGTTTCACACAATTCTTCTGTGTAGTTTTTATTTGTAGACATTCTTTTTCCCAATCTAGTCCTCTTAGCGCTCAGAATGTCCAATTGCAGTTTCTACAGAAAGAGTGTTTCAGAACGGCTCAATCAAAAGTAAGGTTCAACTCTGTTAGTTGAATGCACAGAACAGAAAGAAGTTTCATACAATGCTTCTGTGTAGTTTATATTTGAACATATTCTTTTTTCCACTATTACCCACTTAGCGCTACGAATGTCCAGTTGCATTTTCTACAGACAGAGTGTTTCAAAACTGCTCAATCAAAAGTATGGTTTAACTCTGTTAGCTGAATGCTCAGATCAGAAAGAAGTTTCACAGAATGCTTCAGTGTAGTTTATATTTGAATATATTCCTTTTTCCACTACTACGCTCTTAGCGCTCCAAATGTCCAGTTGCATTTTCTACAGAAGGAGTGTTCAGATCTTCTCAATCAAAAGTATGGTTTAACTCTGTTAGCTGAATGCACAGATCAGAAAGAAGTTTCACCGAATGATTCTGTGTAGTTTATATTTGAAGACATTCCTTTTTCCACTATTACCCTCTTAGCGCTCCGAAACTCCACTTGCATTTTCTACAAAAAGAGTGTTTCATAACTGCTCAATCAAAAATATATTTTATCTCTGTTAACTGAATTTACAGATCAGAAATAAGTTTCACAGAATGCATCTGTGTAGTTTTTATTTGAAGATATTCTTTTTCCCAATGTAGGCCTCTTAGCGCTTAGCATGTCCAATTGCAGTTTCTACAGAAAGAGTGTTTCAGAACGGCTCAATCAAAAGTAAGGTTCAACTCTGTTAGTTGAATGCACAGAACAGAAAGAATTTTCACAGAATGCTACTGTGTAGTTTATATTTGAATATATTCCTTTTTCCACTATTACCCTCTTATCGCTCCGAATGTCCACTTGCATTTTCTACAGAAAGAGTGTTCAGAACTGCGCAATCAAAAGTATGGTTTAACTCTGTTAGCTTAATGAACATATAAGAAATAAGTTTCACACAATGCTTCTGTGTAGTTTTTATTTGAAGATATTATTTTCCCCAATAGAGGCCTCTTAGCGCTCAGAATGTCCAATTGCAGTTTCTACAGAAAGAGTGTTTCAGAAAGGCTCAATCAAAAGTAAGGTTCAACTCTGTTAGTTGAATGCACAGAACAGAAAGAAGTTTCATACAATGTTTCTGTGTAGTTTATATTTGAACATATTCTTTTTTCCACTATTACCCACTTAGCGCTACGAATGTCCAGTTGCATTTTCTACAGACAGAGTGTTTCAAAACTGCTCAATCAAAAGTATGGTTTAACTCTGTTAGCTGAATGCTCAGATCAGAAAGAAGTTTCACAGAATGCTTCTGTGTAGTTTATATTTGAATATATTCCTTTTTCCACTACTACTCTCTTAGCGCTCCAAATGTCCAGTTGCATTTTCTACAGAAAGAGTGTTCAGATCTGCTCAATCAAAAGTATCGTTTAACTCTGTTAGCTGAATGCACAGATCAGAAAGAAGTTTCACAGAATGATTCTGTGTAGTTTATATTTGTAGACATTCCTTTTTCCACTATTACCCTCTTAGCGCTCCGAATCTCCACTTGCATTTTCTACAGAAAGAGTGTTTCAGAACGGCTCAATCAAAACTAAGTTTCAACCCTTTTAGTTGAACAAACAGAACAGTAAGAAGTTTCACACAATTCTTCTGTGTAGTTTTTATTTGCAGACATTCTTTTTCCCAATATAGGCCTCTTAGCGCTCAGAATGTCCAATTGCAGTTTCTACAGAAAGAGTGTTTCAGAACGGCTCAATCAAAAGTAAGGTTCAACTCTGTTAGTTGAATGCACAGAACAGAAAGAAGTTTCATACAATGGTTCTGTGTAGTTTATATTTGAACATATTCTTTTTTCCACTATTACCCACTTAGCGCTACGAATGTCCAGTTGCATTTTCTACAGACAGAGTGTTTCAAAACTGCTCAATCAAAAGTATGGTTTAACTCTGTTAGCTGAATGCTCAGATCAGAAAGAAGTTTCACAGAATGCTTCTGTGTAGTTTATATTTGAATATATTCCTTTTTCCACTACTACGCTCTTAGCGCTCCAAATGTCCAGTTGCATTTTCTACAGAAAGAGTGTTCAGATCTGCTCAATCAAAAGTATGGTTTAACTCTGTTAGCTGAATGCACAGATCAGAAAGAAGTTTCACCGAATGATTCGGTGTAGTTTATATTTGAAGACATTCCTTTTTCCACTATAACCCTCTTAGCGCTCCGAATCTCCACTTGCATTTTCTACAAAAAGAGTGTTTCATAACTGCTCAATCAAAAATATGTTTTATCTCTGTTAACTGAATTTACAGATCAGAAATAAGTTTCACAGAATGCATCTCTGTAGTTTTTATTTGAAGATATTCTTTTTCAAAATGTAGGCCTCTTAGCGCTTAGCATGTCCAATTGCAGTTTCTACAGAAAGAGTGTTTCAGAACGGCTCAATCAAAAGTAAGGTTCAACTCTGTTAGTTGAATGCACAGAACAGAAAGAATTTTCACAGAATGCTACTGTGTAGTTTATATTTGAATATATTCCTTTTTCCACTATTACCCTCTTAGCGCTCCGAATGTCCACTTGCATTTTCTACAGAAAGAGTGTTCAGAACTGCGCAATCAAAAGTATGGTTTAACTCTGTTAGCTTAATGAACGTATCAGAAATAAGTTTCACACAATGCTTCTGTGTAGTTTTTATTTGAAGATATTATTTTTCCCAATATAGGCCCCTTTGCGCTCAGAATGTCCAATTGCAGTTTCTACAGAAAGAGTGTTTCAGAAAGGCTCAATCAAAAGTAAGGTTCAACTCTGTTAGTTGAATGCACAGAACAGAAAGAAGTTTCATACAATGGTTCTGTGTAGTTTATATTTGAACATATTCTTTTTTCCACTATTACCCACTTAGCGCTACGAATGTCCAGTTGCATTTTCTACAGACAGAGTGTTTCAAAACTGCTCAATCAAAAGTATGGTTTAACTCTGTTAGCTGAATGCTCAGATCAGAAAGAAGTTTCACAGAATGCTTCTGTGTAGTTTATATTTGAATATATTGCTTTTTCCACTACAACGCTCTTAGCGCTCCAAATGTCCAGTTGCATTTTCTACAGAAAGAGTGTTCAGATCTGCTCAATCAAAAGTATGGTTTAACTCTGTTAGCTGAATGCACAGATCAGAAAGAAGTTTCACCGAATGATTCTGTGTAGTTTATATTTGAAGACATTCCTTTTTCCACTATTACCCTCTTAGCGCTCCGAATCTCCACTTGCATTTTCTACAAAAAGAGTGTTTCATAACTGCTCAATCAAAAATATGTTTTATCTCTGTTAACTGAATTTTCAGATCAGAAATAAGTTTCACAGAATGCATCTGTGTAGTTTTTATTTGAAGATATTCTTTTTCCCAATGTAGGCCTCTTAGCGCTTAGCATGTCCAATTGCAGTTTCTACAGAAAGAGTTTTTCAGAACGGCTCAATCAAAAGTAAGGTTCAACTGTGTTAGTTGAATGCACAGAACAGAAAGAATTTTCACAGAATGCTACTGTGTAGTTTATATTTGAATATATTCCTTTTTCCACTATTACCCTCTTAGCGCTCCGAATGTCCACTTGCATTTTCTACAGAAAGAGTGTTCAGAACTGCGCAATCAAAAGTATGGTTTAACTCTGTTAGCTTAATGAACATATCAGAAATAAGTTTCACACAATGCTTCTGTGTAGTTTTTATTTGAAGATATTATTTTTCCCAATATAGGCCCCTTTGCGCTCAGAATGTCCAATTGCAGTTTCTACAGAAAGAGTGTTTCAGAAAGGCTCAATCAAAAGTAAGGTTCAACTCTGTTAGTTGAATGCACAGAACAGAAAGAAGTTTCATACAATGGTTCTGTGTAGTTTATATTTGAACATATTCTTTTTTCCACTATTACCCACTTAGCGCTACGAATCTCCACTTGCATTTTCTACAAAAAGAGTGTTTCATAACTGCTCAATCAAAAATATGTTTTATCTCTGTTAACTGAATTTACAGATCAGAAATAAGTTTCACAGAATGCATCTGTGTACTTTTTATTTGAAGATATTCTTTTTCCCAATGTAGGCCTCTTAGCTCTTAGCCTGTCCAATTGCAGTTTCTACAGAAAGAGTGTTTCAGAACGGCTCAATCAAAAGTAAGGTTCAACTCTGTTAGTTGAATGCACAGAACAGAAAGAAGTTTCATACAATGCTTCTGTGTAGTTTATATTTGAACATATTCTTTTTTCCACTATTACCCACTTAGCGCTACGAATG
The DNA here is from genome assembly GCF_028878055.3 of Symphalangus syndactylus. NCBI lineage: Eukaryota > Metazoa > Chordata > Mammalia > Primates > Hylobatidae > Symphalangus > Symphalangus syndactylus. The sequence goes on along the minus strand of NC_072423.2, from coordinate 166,582,775 downwards.
TCCAGTTGCATTTTCTACAGACAGAGTGTTTCAAAACTGCTCAATCAAAAGTATGGTTTAACTCTGTTAGCTGAATGCTCAGATCAGAAAGAAGTTTCACAGAATGCTTCTGTGTAGTTTATATTTGAATATATTCCTTTTTCCACTACTACGCTCTTAGCGCTCCAAATGTCCAGTTGCATTTTCTACAGAAAGAGTGTTCAGATCTGCTCAATCAAAAGTATGGTTTAACTCTGTTAGCTGAATGCACAGATCAGAAAGAAGTTTCACCGAATGATTCTGTGTAGTTTATATTTGAAGACATTCCTTTTTCCACTATTACCCTCTTAGCGCTCCGAATCTCCACTTGCATTTTCTACAGAAAGAGTGTTTCAGAACGGCTCAATCAAAACTAAGGTTCAACTCTTTTAGTTGAACAAACAGAACAGAAAGAAGTTTCACACAATTCTTCTGTGTAGTTTTTATTTGTAGACATTCTTTTTCCCAATATAGGCCTCTTAGCGCTCAGAATGTCCAATTGCAGTTTCTACAGAAAGAGTGTTTCAGAACGGCTCAATCAAAAGTAAGGTTCAACTCTGTTAGTTGAATGCACAGAACAGAAAGAAGTTTCATACAATGCTTCTGTGTAGTTTATATTTGAACATATTCTTTTTTCCACTATTACCCACTTAGCGCTACGAATGTCCAGTTGCATTTTCTACAGACAGAGTGTTTCAAAACTGCTCAATCAAAAGTATGGTTTAACTCTGTTAGCTGAATGCTCAGATCAGAAAGAAGTTTCACAGAATGCTTCTGTGTAGTTTATATTTGAATATATTGCTTTTTCCACTACAACGCTCTTAGCGCTCCAAATGTCCAGTTGCATTTTCTACAGAAAGAGTGTTCAGATCTGCTCAATCAAAAGTATGGTTTAACTCTGTTAGCTGAATGCACAGATCAGAAAGAAGTTTCACCGAATGATTCTGTGTAGTTTATATTTGAAGACATTCCTTTTTCCACTATTACCCTCTTAGCGCTCCGAATCTCCACTTGCATTTTCTACAAAAAGAGTGTTTCATAACTGCTCAATCAAAAATATGTTTTATCTCTGTTAACTGAATTTTCAGATCAGAAATAAGTTTCACAGAATGCATCTGTGTAGTTTTTATTTGAAGATATTCTTTTTCCCAATGTAGGCCTCTTAGCGCTTAGCATGTCCAATTGCAGTTTCTACAGAAAGAGTTTTTCAGAACGGCTCAATCAAAAGTAAGGTTCAACTGTGTTAGTTGAATGCACAGAACAGAAAGAATTTTCACAGAATGCTACTGTGTAGTTTATATTTGAATATATTCCTTTTTCCACTATTACCCTCTTAGCGCTCCGAATGTCCACTTGCATTTTCTACAGAAAGAGTGTTCAGAACTGCGCAATCAAAAGTATGGTTTAACTCTGTTAGCTTAATGAACATATCAGAAATAAGTTTCACACAATGCTTCTGTGTAGTTTTTATCTGAAGATATTATTTTTCCCAATATAGGCCCCTTTGCGCTCAGAATGTCCAATTGCAGTTTCTACAGAAAGAGTGTTTCAGAAAGGCTCAATCAAAAGTAAGGTTCAACTCTGTTAGTTGAATGCACAGAACAGAAAGAAGTTTCATACAATGGTTCTGTGTAGTTTATATTTGAACATATTCTTTTTTCCACTATTACCCACTTAGCGCTACGAATCTCCACTTGCATTTTCTACAAAAAGAGTGTTTCATAACTGCTCAATCAAAAACATGTTTTATCTCTGTTAACTGAATTTACAGATCAGAAATAAGTTTCACAGAATGCATCTGTGTACTTTTTATTTGAAGATATTCTTTTTCCCAATGTAGGCCTCTTAGCTCTTAGCATGTCCAATTGCAGTTTCTACAGAAAGAGTGTTTCAGAACGGCTCAATCAAAAGTAAGGTTCAACTCTGTTAGTTGAATGCACAGAACAGAAAGAAGTTTCATACAATGCTTCTGTGTAGTTTATATTTGAACATATTCTTTTTTCCACTATTACCCACTTAGCGCTACGAATGTCCAGTTGCATTTTCTACAGACAGAGTGTTTCAAAACTGCTCAATCAAAAGTATGGTTTAACTCTGTTAGCTGAATGCTCAGATCAGAAAGAAGTTTCACAGAATGCTTCTGTGTAGTTTATATTTGAATATATTCCTTTTTCCACTACTACGCTCTTAGCGCTCCAAATGTCCAGTTGCATTTTCTACAGAAAGAGTGTTCAGATCTGCTCAATCAAAAGTATGGTTTAACTCTGTTAGCTGAATGCACAGATCAGAAAGAAGTTTCACCGAATGATTCTGTGTAGTTTATATTTGAAGACATTCCTTTTTCCACTATTACCCTCTTAGCGCTCCGAATCTCCACTTGCATTTTCTACAGAAAGAGTGTTTCAGAACGGCTCAATCAAAACTAAGGTTCAACTCTTTTAGTTGAACAAACAGAACAGAAAGAAGTTTCACACAATTCTTCTGTGTAGTTTTTATTTGTAGACATTCTTTTTCCCAATATAGGCCTCTTAGCGCTCAGAATGTCCAATTGCAGTTTCTACAGAAAGAGTGTTTCAGAACGGCTCAATCAAAAGTAAGGTTCAACTCTGTTAGTTGAATGCACAGAACAGAAAGAAGTTTCATACAATGCTTCTGTGTAGTTTATATTTGAACATATTCTTTTTTCCACTATTACCCACTTAGCGCTACGAATGTCCAGTTGCATTTTCTACAGACAGAGTGTTTCAAAACTGCTCAATCAAAAGTATGGTTTAACTCTGTTAGCTGAATGCTCAGATCAGAAAGAAGTTTCACAGAATGCTTCAGTGTAGTTTATATTTGAATATATTGCTTTTTCCACTACAACGCTCTTAGCGCTCCAAATGTCCAGTTGCATTTTCTACAGAAAGAGTGTTCAGATCTGCTCAATCAAAAGTATGGTTTAACTATGTTAGCTGAATGCACAGATCAGAAAGAAGTTTCACCGAATGATTCTGTGTAGTTTATATTTGAAGACATTCCTTTTTCCACTATTACCCTCTTAGCGCTCCGAATCTCCACTTGCATTTTCTACAAAAAGAGTGTTTCATAACTGCTCAATCAAAAATATGTTTTATCTCTGTTAACTGAATTTTCAGATCAGAAATAAGTTTCACAGAATGCATCTGTGTAGTTTTTATTTGAAGATATTCTTTTTCCCAATGTAGGCCTCTTAGCGCTTAGCATGTCCAATTGCAGTCTCTACAGAAAGAGTTTTTCAGAACGGCTCAATCAAAAGTAAGGTTCAACTGTGTTAGTTGAATGCACAGAACAGAAAGAATTTTCACAGAATGCTACTGTGTAGTTTATATTTGAATATATTCCTTTTTCCACTATTACCCTCTTAGCGCTCCGAATGTCCACTTGCATTTTCTACAGAAAGAGTGTTCAGAACTGCGCAATCAAAAGTATGGTTTAACTCTGTTAGCTTAATGAGCATATCAGAAATAAGTTTCACACAATGCTTCTGTGTAGTTTTTATTTGAAGATATTATTTTTCCCAATAGAGGCCTCTTAGCGCTCAGAATGTCCAATTGCAGTTTCTACAGAAAGAGTGTTTCAGAAAGGCTCAATCAAAAGTAAGGTTCAACTCTGTTAGTTGAATGCACAGAACAGAAAGAAGTTTCATACAATGCTTCTGTGTAGTTTATATTTGAACATATTCTTTTTTCCACTATTACCCACTTAGCGCTACGAATGTCCAGTTGCATTTTCTACAGACAGAGTGTTTCAAAACTGCTCAATCAAAAGTATGGTTTAACTCTGTTAGCTGAATGCTCAGATCAGAAAGAAGTTTCACAGAATGCTTCTGTGTAGTTTATATTTGAATATATTCCTTTTTCCACTACTACTCTCTTAGCGCTCCAAATGTCCAGTTGCATTTTCTACAGAAAGAGTGTTCAGATCTGCTCAATCAAAAGTATGGTTTAACACTGTTAGCTGAATGCACAGATCAGAAAGAAGTTTCACAGAATGATTCTGTGTAGTTTATATTTGGAGACATTCCTTTTTCCACTATTACCCTCTTAGCGCTCCGAATCTCCACTTGCATTTTCTACAGAAAGAGTGTTTCAGAACGGCTCAATCAAAACTAAGGTTCAACTCTTTAGTTGAACAAACAGAACAGAAAGAAGTTTCACACAATTCTTCTGTGTAGTTTTTATTTGTAGACATTCTTTTTCCCAATATAGGCCTCTTAGCGCTCAGAATGTCCAATTGCAGTTTCTACAGAAAGAGTGTTTCAGAACGGCTCAATCAAAAGTAAAGTTCAACTCTATTAGTTGAATGCACAGAACAGAAAGAAGTTTCATACAATGCTTCTGTGTAGTTTATATTTGAACATATTCTTTTTTCCACTATTACCCACTTTGCGCTACGAATGTCCAGTTGCATTTTCTACAGACAGAGTGTTTCAAAACTGCTCAACCAAAAGTATGGTTTAACTCTGTTAGCTGAATGCTCAGATCAGAAAGAAATTTCACAGAATGCTTCTGTGTAGTTTATATTTGAATATATTCCTTTTTCCACTACTACGCTCTTAGCGCTCCAAATGTCCAGTTGCATTTTCTACAGAAAGAGTGTTCAGATCTGCTCAATCAAAAGTATGGTTTAACTCTGTTAGCTGAATGCACAGATCAGAAAGAAGTTTCACCGAATGATTCGGTGTAGTTTATATTTGAAGACATTCCTTTTTCCACTATAACCATCTTAGCGCTCCGAATCTCCACTTGCATTTTCTACAAAAAGAGTGTTTCATAACTGCTCAATCAAAAATATGTTTTATCTCTGTTAACTGAATTTACAGATCAGAAATAAGTTTCACAGAATGTATCTGTGTACTTTTTATTTGAAGATATTCTTTTTCCCAATGTAGGCCTCTTAGCTCTTAGCATGTCCAATTGCAGTTTCTACAGAAAGAGTGTTTCAGAACGGCTCAATCAAAAGTAAGGTTCAACTCTGTTAGTTGAATGCACAGAACAGAAAGAAGTTTCATACAATGCTTCTGTGTAGTTTATATTTGAACATATTCTTTTTTCCACTATTACCCACTTAGCGCTACGAATGTCCAGTTGCATTTTCTACAGACAGAGTGTTTCAAAACTGCTCAATCAAAAGTATGGTTTAACTCTGTTAGCTGAATGCTCAGATCAGAAAGAAGTTTCACAGAATGCTTCTGTGTAGTTTATATTTGAATATATTCCTTTTTCCACTACTACGCTCTTAGCGCTCCAAATGTCCAGTTGCATTTTCTACAGAAAGAGTGTTCAGATCTGCTCAATCAAAAGTATGGTTTAACTCTGTTAGCTGAATGCACAGATCAGAAAGAAGTTTCACCGAATGATTCTGTGTAGTTTATATTTGAAGACATTCCTTTTTCCACTATTACCCTCTTAGCGCTCCGAATCTCCACTTGCATTTTCTACAGAAAGAGTGTTTCAGAACGGCTCAATCAAAACTAAGGTTCAACTCTTTTAGTTGAACAAACAGAACAGAAAGAAGTTTCACACAATTCTTCTGTGTAGTTTTTATTTGTAGACATTCTTTTTCCCAATATAGGCCTCTTAGCGCTCAGAATGTCCAATTGCAGTTTCTACAGAAAGAGTGTTTCAGAACGGCTCAATCAAAAGTAAGGTTCAACTCTGTTAGTTGAATGCACAGAACAGAAAGAAGTTTCATACAATGCTTCTGTGTACTTTATATTTGAACATATTCTTTTTTCCACTATTACCCACTTAGCGCTACGAATGTCCAGTTGCATTTTCTACAGACAGAGTGTTTCAAAACTGCTCAATCAAAAGTATGGTTTAACTCTGTTAGCTGAATGCTCAGATCAGAAAGAAGTTTCACAGAATGCTTCAGTGTAGTTTATATTTGAATATATTGCTTTTTCCACTACAACGCTCTTAGCGCTCCAAATGTCCAGTTGCATTTTCTACAGAAAGAGTGTTCAGATCTGCTCAATCAAAAGTATGGTTTAACTATGTTAGCTGAATGCACAGTTCAGAAAGAAGTTTCACCGAATGATTCTGTGTAGTTTATATTTGAAGACATTCCTTTTTCCACTATTACCCTCTTAGCGCTCCGAATCTCCACTTGCATTTTCTACAAAAAGAGTGTTTCATAACTGCTCAATCAAAAATATGTTTTATCTCTGTTAACTGAATTTTCAGATCAGAAATAAGTTTCACAGAATGCATCTGTGTAGTTTTTATTTGAAGATATTCTTTTTCCCAATGTAGGCCTCTTAGCGCTTAGCATGTCCAATTGCAGTTTCTACAGAAAGAGTTTTTCAGAACGGCTCAATCAAAAGTAAGGTTCAACTGTGTTAGTTGAATGCACAGAACAGAAAGAATTTTCACAGAATGCTACTGTGTAGTTTATATTTGAATATATTCCTTTTTCCACTATTACCCTCTTAGCGCTCCGAATGTCCACTTGCATTTTCTACAGAAAGAGTGTTCAGAACTGCGCAATCAAAAGTATGGTTTAACTCTGTTAGCTTAATGAACATATCAGAAATAAGTTTCACACAATGCTTCTGTGTAGTTTTTATTTGAAGATATTATTTTTCCCAATAGAGGCCTCTTAGCGCTCAGAATGTCCAATTGCAGTTTCTACAGAAAGAGTGTTTCAGAAAGGCTCAATCAAAAGTAAGGTTCAACTCTGTTAGTTGAATGCACAGAACAGAAAGAAGTTTCATACAATGCTTCTGTGTAGTTTATATTTGAACATATTCTTTTTTCCACTATTACCCACTTAGCGCTACGAATGTCCAGTTGCATTTTCTACAGACAGAGTGTTTCAAAACTGCTCAATCAAAAGTATGGTTTAACTCTGTTAGCTGAATGCTCAGATCAGAAAGAAGTTTCACAGAATGCTTCTGTGTAGTTTATATTTGAATATATTCCTTTTTCCACTACTACTCTCTTAGCGCTCCAAATGTCCAGTTGCATTTTCTACAGAAACAGTGTTCAGATCTGCTCAATCAAAAGTATGGTTTATCACTGTTAGCTGAATGCACAGATCAGAAAGAAGTTTCACAGAATGATTCTGTGTAGTTTATATTTGGAGACATTCCTTTTTCCACTATTACCCTCTTAGCGCTCCGAATCTCCACTTGCATTTTCTACAGAAAGAGTGTTTCAGAACGGCTCAATCAAAACTAAGGTTCAACTCTTTAGTTGAACAAACAGAACAGAAAGAAGTTTCACACAATTCTTCTGTGTAGTTTTTATTTGTAGACATTCTTTTTCCCAATATAGGCCTCTTAGCGCTCAGAATGTCCAATTGCAGTTTCTACAGAAAGAGTGTTTCAGAACGGCTCAATCAAAAGTAAAGTTCAACTCTATTAGTTGAATGCACAGAACAGAAAGAAGTTTCATACAATGCTTCTGTGTAGTTTATATTTGAACATATTCTTTTTTCCACTATTACCCACTTTGCGCTACGAATGTCCAGTTGCATTTTCTACAGACAGAGTGTTTCAAAACTGCTCAACCAAAAGTATGGTTTAACTCTGTTAGCTGAATGCTCAGATCAGAAAGAAATTTCACAGAATGCTTCTGTGTAGTTTATATTTGAATATATTCCTTTTTCCACTACTACGCTCTTAGCGCTCCAAATGTCCAGTTGCATTTTCTACAGAAAGAGTGTTCAGATCTGCTCAATCAAAAGTATGGTTTAACTCTGTTAGCTGAATGCACAGATCAGAAAGAAGTTTCACCGAATGATTCGGTGTAGTTTATATTTGAAGACATTCCTTTTTCCACTATAACCATCTTAGCGCTCCGAATCTCCACTTGCATTTTCTACAAAAAGAGTGTTTCATAACTGCTCAATCAAAAATATGTTTTATCTCTGTTAACTGAATTTTCAGATCAGAAATAAGTTTCACAGAATGCATCTGTGTACTTTTTATTTGAAGATATTCTTTTTCCCAATGTAGGCCTCTTAGCTCTTAGCATGTCCAATTGCAGTTTCTACAGAAAGAGTGTTTCAGAACGGCTCAATCAAAAGTAAGGTTCAACTCTGTTAGTTGAATGCACAGAACAGAAAGAAGTTTCATACAATGCTTCTGTGTAGTTTATATTTGAACATATTCTTTTTTCCACTATTACCCACTTAGCGCTACGAATGTCCAGTTGCATTTTCTACAGACAGAGTGTTTCAAAACTGCTCAATCAAAAGTATGGTTTAACTCTGTTAGCTGAATGCTCAGATCAGAAAGAAGTTTCACAGAATGCTTCTGTGTAGTTTATATTTGAATATATTCCTTTTTCCACTACTACGCTCTTAGCGCTCCAAATGTCCAGTTGCATTTTCTACAGAAAGAGTGTTCAGATCTGCTCAATCAAAAGTTGGTTTAACTCTGTTAGCTGAATGCACAGATCAGAAAGAAGTTTCACCGAATGATTCTGTGTAGTTTATATTTGAAGACATTCCTTTTTCCACTATTACCCTCTTAGCGCTCCGAATCTCCACTTGCATTTTCTACAGAAAGAGTGTTTCAGAACGGCTCAATCAAAACTAAGGTTCAACTCTTTTAGTTGAACAAACAGAACAGAAAGAAGTTTCACACAATTCTTCTGTGTAGTTTTTATTTGTAGACATTCTTTTTCCCAATATAGGCCTCTTAGCGCTCAGAATGTCCAATTGCAGTTTCTACAGAAAGAGTGTTTCAGAACGGCTCAATCAAAAGTAAGGTTCAACTCTGTTAGTTGAATGCACAGAACAGAAAGAAGTTTCATACAATGCTTCTGTGTAGTTTATATTTGAACATATTCTTTTTTCCACTATTACCCACTTAGCGCTACGAATGTCCAGTTGCATTTTCTACAGACAGAGTGTTTCAAAACTGCTCAATCAAAAGTATGGTTTAACTCTGTTAGCTGAATGCTCAGATCAGAAAGAAGTTTCACAGAATGCTTCAGTGTAGTTTATATTTGAATATATTGCTTTTTCCACTACAACGCTCTTAGCGCTCCAAATGTCCAGTTGCATTTTCTACAGAAAGAGTGTTCAGATCTGCTCAATCAAAAGTATGGTTTAACTCTGTTAGCTGAATGCACAGATCAGAAAGAAGTTTCACCGAATGATTCTGTGTAGTTTATATTTGAAGACATTCCTTTTTCCACTATTACCCTCTTAGCGCTCCGAATCTCCACTTGCATTTTCTACAAAAAGAGTGTTTCATAACTGCTCAATCAAAAATATGTTTTATCTCTGTTAACTGAATTTTCAGATCAGAAATAAGTTTCACAGAATGCATCTGTGTAGTTTTTATTTGAAGATATTCTTTTTCCCAATGTAGGCCTCTTAGCGCTTAGCATGTCCAATTGCAGTTTCTACAGAAAGAGTTTTTCAGAACGGCTCAATCAAAAGTAAGGTTCAACTGTGTTAGTTGAATGCACAGAACAGAAAGAATTTTCACAGAATGCTACTGTGTAGTTTATATTTGAATATATTCCTTTTTCCACTATTACCCTCTTAGCGCTCCGAATGTCCACTTGCATTTTCTACAGAAAGAGTGTTCAGAACTGCGCAATCAAAAGTATGGTTTAACTCTGTTAGCTTAATGAACATATCAGAAATAAGTTTCACACAATGCTTCTGTGTAGTTTTTATTTGAAGATATTATTTTTCCCAATAGAGGCCTCTTAGCGCTCAGAATGTCCAATTGCAGTTTCTACAGAAAGAGTGTTTCAGAAAGGCTCAATCAAAAGTAAGGTTCAACTCTGTTAGTTGAATGCACAGAACAGAAAGAAGTTTCATACAATGCTTCTGTGTAGTTTATATTTGAACATATTCTTTTTTCCACTATTACCCACTTAGCGCTACGAATGTCCAGTTGCATTTTCTACAGACAGAGTGTTTCAAAACTGCTCAATCAAAAGTATGGTTTAACTCTGTTAGCTGAATGCTCAGATCAGAAAGAAGTTTCACAGAATGCTTCTGTGTAGTTTATATTTGAATATATTCCTTTTTCCACTACTACTCTCTTAGCGCTCCAAATGTCCAGTTGCATTTTCTACAGAAAGAGTGTTCAGATCTGCTCAATCAAAAGTATGGTTTAACACTGTTAGCTGAATGCACAGATCAGAAAGAAGTTTCACAGAATGATTCTGTGTAGTTTATATTTGGAGACATTCCTTTTTCCACTATTACCCTCTTAGCGCTCCGAATCTCCACTTGCATTTTCTACAGAAAGAGTGTTTCAGAACGGCTCAATCAAAACTAAGGTTCAACTCTTTAGTTGAACAAACAGAACAGAAAGAAGTTTCACACAATTCTTCTGTGTAGTTTTTATTTGTAGACATTCTTTTTCCCAATATAGGCCTCTTAGCGCTCAGAATGTCCAATTGCAGTTTCTACAGAAAGAGTGTTTCAGAACGGCTCAATCAAAAGTAAAGTTCAACTCTATTAGTTGAATGCACAGAACAGAAAGAAGTTTCATACAATGCTTCTGTGTAGTTTATATTTGAACATATTCTTTTTTCCACTATTACCCACTTTGCGCTACGAATGTCCAGTTGCATTTTCTACAGACAGAGTGTTTCAAAACTGCTCAACCAAAAGTATGGTTTAACTCTGTTAGCTGAATGCTCAGATCAGAAAGAAATTTCACAGAATGCTTCTGTGTAGTTTATATTTGAATATATTCCTTTTTCCACTACTACGCTCTTAGCGCTCCAAATGTCCAGTTGCATTTTCTACAGAAAGAGTGTTCAGATCTGCTCAATCAAAAGTATGGTTTAACTCTGTTAGCTGAATGCACAGATCAGAAAGAAGTTTCACCGAATGATTCGGTGTAGTTTATATTTGAAGACATTCCTTTTTCCACTATAACCATCTTAGCGCTCCGAATCTCCACTTGCATTTTCTACAAAAAGAGTGTTTCATAACTGCTCAATCAAAAATATGTTTTATCTCTGTTAACTGAATTTACAGATCAGAAATAAGTTTCACAGAATGCATCTGTGTACTTTTTATTTGAAGATATTCTTTTTCCCAATGTAGGCCTCTTAGCTCTTAGCATGTCCAATTGCAGTTTCTACAGAAAGAGTGTTTCAGAACGGCTCAATCAAAAGTAAGGTTCAACTCTGTTAGTTGAATGCACAGAACAGAAAGAAGTTTCATACAATGCTTCTGTGTAGTTTATATTTGAACATATTCTTTTTTCCACTATTACCCACTTAGCGCTACGAATGTCCAGTTGCATTTTCTACAGACAGAGTGTTTCAAAACTGCTCAATCAAAAGTATGGTTTAACTCTGTTAGCTGAATGCTCAGATCAGAAAGAAGTTTCACAGAATGCTTCTGTGTAGTTTATATTTGAATATATTCCTTTTTCCACTACTACGCTCTTAGCGCTCCAAATGTCCAGTTGCATTTTCTACAGAAAGAGTGTTTAGATCTGCTCAATCAAAAGTATGGTTTAACTCTGTTAGCTGAATGCACAGATCAGAAAGAAGTTTCACCGAATGATTCTGTGTAGTTTATATTTGAAGACATTCCTTTTTCCACTATTACCCTCTTAGCGCTCCGAATCTCCACTTGCATTTTCTACAGAAAGAGTGTTTCAGAACGGCTCAATCAAAACTAAGGTTCAACTCTTTTAGTTGAACAAACAGAACAGAAAGAAGTTTCACACAATTCTTCTGTGTAGTTTTTATTTGTAGACATTCTTTTTCCCAATATAGGCCTCTTAGCGCTCAGAATGTCCAATTGCAGTTTCTACAGAAAGAGTGTTTCAGAACGGCTCAATCAAAAGTAAGGTTCAACTCTGTTAGTTGAATGCACAGAACAGAAAGAAGTTTCATACAATGCTTCTGTGTAGTTTATATTTGAACATATTCTTTTTTCCACTATTACCCACTTAGCGCTACGAATGTCCAGTTGCATTTTCTACAGACAGAGTGTTTCAAAACTGCTCAATCAAAAGTATGGTTTAACTCTGTTAGCTGAATGCTCAGATCAGAAAGAAGTTTCACAGAATGCTTCAGTGTAGTTTATATTTGAATATATTGCTTTTTCCACTACAACGCTCTTAGCGCTCCAAATGTCCAGTTGCATTTTCTACAGAAAGAGTGTTCAGATCTGCTCAATCAAAAGTATGGTTTAACTCTGTTAGCTGAATGCACAGATCAGAAAGAAGTTTCACCGAATGATTCTGTGTAGTTTATATTTGAAGACATTCCTTTTTCCACTATTACCCTCTTAGCGCTCCGAATCTCCACTTGCATTTTCTACAAAAAGAGTGTTTCATAACTGCTCAATCAAAAATATGTTTTATCTCTGTTAACTGAATTTTCAGATCAGAAATAAGTTTCACAGAATGCATCTGTGTAGTTTTTATTTGAAGATATTCTTTTTCCCAATGTAGGCCTCTTAGCGCTTAGCATGTCCAATTGCAGTTTCTACAGAAAGAGTGTTTCAGAACGGCTCAATCAAAAGTAAGGTTCAACTGTGTTAGTTGAATGCACAGAACAGAAAGAATTTTCACAGAATGCTACTGTGTAGTTTATATTTGAATATATTCCTTTTTCCACTATTACCCTCTTAGCGCTCCGAATGTCCACTTGCATTTTCTACAGAAAGAGTGTTCAGAACTGCGCAATCAAAAGTATGGTTTAACTCTGTTAGCTTAATGAACATATCAGAAATAAGTTTCACACAATGCTTCTGTGTAGTTTTTATTTGAAGATATTATTTTTCCCAATAGAGGCCTCTTAGCGCTCAGAATGTCCAATTGCAGTTTCTACAGAAAGAGTGTTTCAGAAAGGCTCAATCAAAAGTAAGGTTCAACTCTGTTAGTTGAATGCACAGAACAGAAAGAAGTTTCATACAATGCTTCTGTGTAGTTTATATTTGAACATATTCTTTTTTCCACTATTACCCACTTAGCGCTACGAATGTCCAGTTGCATTTTCTACAGACAGAGTGTTTCAAAACTGCTCAATCAAATGTATGGTTTAACTCTGTTAGCTGAATGCTCAGATCAGAAAGAAGTTTCACAGAATGCTTCTGTGTAGTTTATATTTGAATATATTCCTTTTTCCACTACTACAATCTTAGCGCTCCAAATGTCCAGTTGCATTTTCTACAGAAAGAGTGTTCAGATCTTCTCAATCAAAAGTATGGTTTAACACTGTTAGCTGAATGCACAGATCAGAAAGAAGTTTCACAGAATGATTCTGTGTAGTTTATATTTGGAGACATTCTTTTTTCCACTATTACCCTCTTAGCGCTCCGAATCTCCACTTGCATTTTCTACAGAAAGAGTGTTTCAGAACGGCTCAATCAAAACTAAGGTTCAACTCTTTAGTTGAACAAACAGAACAGAAAGAAGTTTCACACAATTCTTCTGTGTAGTTTTTATTTGTAGACATTCTTTTTCCCAATATAGGCCTCTTAGCGCTCAGAATGTCCAATTGCAGTTTCTACAGAAAGAGTGTTTCAGAACGGCTCAATCAAAAGTAAGGTTCAACTCTATTAGTTGAATGCACAGAACAGAAAGTAGTTTCATACAATGCTTCTGTGTAGTTTATATTTGAACATATTCTTTTTTCCACTATTACCCACTTAGCGCTACGAATGTCCAGTTGCATTTTCTACAGACAGAGTGTTTCAAAACTGCTCAACCAAAAGTATGGTTTAACTCTGTTAGCTGAATGCTCAGATCAGAAATAAATTTCACAGAATGCTTCTGTGTAGTTTATATTTGAATATATTCCTTTTTCCACTACTACGCTCTTAGCGCTCCAAATGTCCAGTTGCATTTTCTACAGAAAGAGTGTTCAGATCTGCTCAATCAAAAGTATGGTTTAACACTGTTAGCTGAATGCACAGATCAGAAAGAAGTTTCACCGAATGATTCGGTGTAGTTTATATTGAAGACATTCCTTTTTCCACTATAACGCTCTTAGCGCTCCGAATCTCCACTTGCATTTTCTACAAAAAGAGGGTTTCATAACTGCTCAATCAAAAATATATTTTATCTCTGTTAACTGAATTTACAGATCAGAAATAAGTTTCACAGAATGCATCTGTGTACTTTTTATTTGAAGATATTCTTTTTCCCAATGTAGGCCTCTTAGCTCTTAGCATGTCCAATTGCAGTTTCTACAGAAAGAGTGTTTCAGAACGGCTCAATCAAAAGTAAGGTTCAACTCTGTTAGTTGAATGCACAGAACAGAAAGAAGTTTCATACAATGCTTCTGTGTAGTTTATATTTGAACATATTCTTTTTTCCACTATTACCCACTTAGCGCTACGAATGTCCAGTTGCATTTTCTACAGACAGAGTGTTTCAAAACTGCTCAATCAAAAGTATGTTTTAACTCTGTTAGCTGAATGCTCAGATCAGAAAGAAGTTTCACAGAATGCTTCTTTGTAGTTTATATTTGAATATATTCCTTTTTCCACTACTACGCTCTTAGCGCTCCAAATGTCCAGTTGCATTTTCTACAGAAAGAGTGTTCAGATCTGCTCAATCAAAAGTATGGTTTAACTCTGTTAGCTGAATGCACAGATCAGAAAGGAATTTCACAGAATGATTCTGTGTAGTTTATATTTGGAGACATTCCTTTTTCCACTATTACCCTCTTAGCGCTCCGAATCTCCACTTGCATTTTCTACAGAAAGAGTGTTTCAGAACGGCTCAATCAAAACAATGGTTCAACTCTTTCAGTTGAACAAACAGAACAGAAAGAAGTTTCACACAATTATTCTGTGTAGTTTTTATTTGTAGACATTCTTTTTCCCAATATAGGCCTCTTAGCGCTCAGAATGTCCAATTGCAGTTTCTACAGAAAGAGTGATTCAGAACGGCTCAATCAAAAGTAAGGTTCAACTCTGTTAGTTGAATGCACTGAACAGAAAGAAGTTTCATACAATGCTTCTGTGTAGTTTATATTTGAACATATTCTTTTTTCCACTATTACCCACTTAGCGCTACGAATGTCCAGTTGCATTTTCTACAGACAGAGTGTTTCAAAACTGCTCAATCAAAAGTATGGTTTAACTCTGTTAGCTGAATGCTCAGATCAGAAAGAAGTTTCACAGAATACTTCTGTGTAGTTTATATTTGAATATATTCCTTTTTCTACTACTACGCTCTTAGCGCTCCAAATGTCCAGTTGCATTTTCTACAGAAAGAGTGTTCAGATCTGCTCAATCAAAAGTATGGTTTAACTCTGTTAGCTGAATGCACAGATCAGAAAGAAGTTTCACCGAATGATTCTGTGTAGTTTATATTTGAAGACATTCCTTTTTCCACTATTACCCCCTTAGCGCTCTGAATCTCCACTTGCATTTTCTACAAAAAGTGTGTTTCATAACTGCTCAATCAAAAATATGTTTTATCTCTGTTAACTGAATTTACAGATCAGAAATAAGTTTCACAGAATGCATCTGTGTAGTTTTTATTTGAAGATATTCTTTTTCCCAATGTAGGCCTCTTAGTGCTTAGCATGTCCAATTGCAGTTTCTACAGAAAGAGTGTTTCAGAACGGCTCAATCAAAAGTAAGGTTCAACTCTGTTAGTTGAATGCACAGAACAGAAAGAATTTTCACAGAATGCTACTGTGTAGTTTATATTTGAATATATTCCTTTTTCCACTATTACCCTCTTAGCGCTCCGAATGTCCACTTGCATTTTCTACAGAAAGAGTGTTCAGAATTGTGCAATCAAAAGTATGGTTTAACTCTATTAGCTTACTGAACATATCAGAAATAAGTTTCACACAATGCTTCTGTGTAGTTTTTATTTGAAGATATTATTTTTCCCAGTAGAGGCCTCTTAGCGCTCAGAATGTCCAATTGCAGTTTCTACAGAAAGAGTGTTTCAGAAAGGCTCAATCAAAAGTAAGGTTCAACTCTGTTAGTTGAATGCACAGAACAGAAAGAAGTTTCATACAATGCTTCTCTGTAGTTTATATTTGAACATATTCTTTTTTCAACTATTACCCACTTAGCGCTATGAATGTCCAGTTGCATTTTCTACAGACAGAGTGTTTCAAAACTGCTCAATCAAAAGTATGGTTTAACTCTGTTAGCTGAATGCTCAGATCAGAAAGAAGTTTCACAGAATGCTTCTTTGTAGTTTATATTTGAATATATTCCTTTTTCCACTACTACGCTCTTAGCGCTCCAAATGTCCAGTTGCATTTTCTACAGAAAGAGTGTTCAGATCTGCTCAATCAAAAGTATGGTTTAACTCTGTTAGCTGAATGCACAGATCAGAAAGGAATTTCACAGAATGATTCTGTGTAGTTTATATTTGGAGACATTCCTTTTTCCACTATTACCCTCTTAGCGCTCCGAATCTCCACTTGCATTTTCTACAGAAAGAGTGTTTCAGAACGGCTCAATCAAAACAATGGTTCAACTCTTTCAGTTGAACAAACAGAACAGAAAGAAGTTTCACACAATTATTCTGTGTAGTTTTTATTTGTAGACATTCTTTTTCCCAATATAGGCCTCTTAGCGCTCAGAATGTCCAATTGCAGTTTCTACAGAAAGAGTGATTCAGAACGGCTCAATCAAAAGTAAGGTTCAACTCTGTTAGTTGAATGCACTGAACAGAAAGAAGTTTCATACAATGCTTCTGTGTAGTTTATATTTGAACATATTCTTTTTTCCACTATTACCCACTTAGCGCTACGAATGTCCAGTTGCATTTTCTACAGACAGAGTGTTTCAAAACTGCTCAATCAAAAGTATGGTTTAACTCTGTTAGCTGAATGCTCAGATCAGAAAGAAGTTTCACAGAATACTTCTGTGTAGTTTATATTTGAATATATTCCTTTTTCTACTACTACGCTCTTAGCGCTCCAAATGTCCAGTTGCATTTTCTACAGAAAGAGTGTTCAGATCTGCTCAATCAAAAGTATGGTTTAACTCTGTTAGCTGAATGCACAGATCAGAAAGAAGTTTCACCGAATGATTCTGTGTAGTTTATATTTGAAGACATTCCTTTTTCCACTATTACCCCCTTAGCGCTCTGAATCTCCACTTGCATTTTCTACAAAAAGTGTGTTTCATAACTGCTCAATCAAAAATATGTTTTATCTCTGTTAACTGAATTTACAGATCAGAAATAAGTTTCACAGAATGCATCTGTGTAGTTTTTATTTGAAGATATTCTTTTTCCCAATGTAGGCCTCTTAGTGCTTAGCATGTCCAATTGCAGTTTCTACAGAAAGAGTGTTTCAGAACGGCTCAATCAAAAGTAAGGTTCAACTCTGTTAGTTGAATGCACAGAACAGAAAGAATTTTCACAGAATGCTACTGTGTAGTTTATATTTGAATATATTCCTTTTTCCACTATTACCCTCTTAGCGCTCCGAATGTCCACTTGCATTTTCTACAGAAAGAGTGTTCAGAATTGTGCAATCAAAAGTATGGTTTAACTCTATTAGCTTACTGAACATATCAGAAATAAGTTTCACACAATGCTTCTGTGTAGTTTTTATTTGAAGATATTATTTTTCCCAGTAGAGGCCTCTTAGCGCTCAGAATGTCCAATTGCAGTTTCTACAGAAAGAGTGTTTCAGAAAGGCTCAATCAAAAGTAAGGTTCAACTCTGTTAGTTGAATGCACAGAACAGAAAGAAGTTTCATACAATGCTTCTCTGTAGTTTATATTTGAACATATTCTTTTTTCAACTATTACCCACTTAGCGCTATGAATGTCCAGTTGCATTTTCTACAGACAGAGTGTTTCAAAACTGCTCAATCAAAAGTATGGTTTAACTCTGTTAGCTGAATGCTCAGATCAGAAAGAAGTTTCACAGAATGCTTCTGTGTAGTTTATATTTGAATATATTCCTTTTTCCACTACTACTCTCTTAGCGCTCCAAATGTCCAGTTGCATTTTCTACAGAAAGAGTGTTCAGATCTGCTCAATCAAAAGTATGTTTTAACTCTGTTAGCTGAATGCACAGATCAGAAAGAAGTTTCACAGAATGATTCTGTGTAGTTTATATTTGGAGACATTGCTTTTTCCACTATTACCATCTTAGCGCTCCGAATCTCCACTTGCATTTTCTACAGAAAGAGTGTTTCAGAACGGCTCAATCAAAACTAAGGTTCAACTCTTTTAGTTGAACAAACAGAACAGAAAGAAGTTTCACACAATTCTTCGGTGTAGTTTTTATTTGTAGACATTCTTTTTCCCAATATAGGCCTCTTAGCGCTCAGAATGTCCAATTGCAGTTTCTACAGAAAGAGTGTTTCAGAACGGCTCAATCAAAAGTAAGGTTCAACTCTATTAGTTGAATGCACAGAACAGAAATAAGTTTCATACAATGCTTCTGTGTAGTTTATATTTGAACATATTCTTTTTTCCACTATTACCCACTTAGCGCTACGAATGTCCAGTTGCATTTTCTACAGACAGAGTGTTTCAAAACTGCTCAATCAAAAGTATGGTTTAACTCTGTTAGCTGAATGCTCAGATCAGAAAGAAGTTTCACAGAATGCTTCTGTGTAGTTTATATTTGAATATATTCCTTTTTCCACTACTAATCTCTTAGCGCTCCAAATGTCCAGTTGCATTTTCTACAGAAAGAGTGTTCAGATCTGCTCAATCAAAAGTATGGTTTAACTCTGTTAGCTGAATGCACAGATCAGAAAGAAGTTTCACAGAATGATTCTGTGTAGTTTATATTTGGAGACATTCCTTTTTCCACTATTACCCTCTTAGCGCTCCGAATCTCCACTTGCATTTTCTACAGAAAGAGTGTTTCAGAACGGCTCAATCAAAACAAAGTTTCAAATCTTTCAGTTGAACAAACAGAACAGAAAGTAGTTTCACACAATTCTTCTGTGTAATATTTAATTGTAGACATTCTTTTTCCCATTATAGGCCTCTTAGCGCTCAGAATGTCCAATTGCAGTTTCTACAGAAAGAGTGTTTCAGAACGGCTCAATCAAAAGTAAGGTTCAACTCTGTTAGTTGAATGCACTGAACAGAAAGAAGTTTCATACAATGCTTCTGTGTAGTTTATATTTGAACATATTTTTTTTCCACTATTACCCACTTAGCGCTATGAATGTCCAGTTGCATTTTCTACAGACAGAGTGTTTCAAAACTGCTCAATCAAAAGTATGGTTTAACTCTGTTAGCTGAATGCTCAGATCAGAAAGAAGTTTCACAGAATGCTTCTGTGTAGTTTATATTTGAATATATTCCTTTTTCCACTACTACGCTCTTAGCGCTCAAAATATCCAGTTGCATTTTCTACAGAAAGAGTGTTCAGATCTGCTCAATCAAAAGTATGGTTTAACTCTGTTAGCTGAATGCACAGATCAGAAAGAAGTTTCACCGAATGATTCTGTGTAGTTTATATTTGAATATATTCCTTTTTCCACTATTACCCTCTTAGCGCTCCGAATCTCCACTTGCATTTTCTACAAAAAGAGTGTTTCATAACTGCTCAATCAAAAATATGTTTTATCTCTGTTAACTGAATTTACAGATCAGAAATAAGTTTCACAGAATGCATCTGTGTAGTTTTTATTTGAAGATATTCTTTTTCCCAATGTAGGCCTCTTAGCGCTTAGCATGTCCAATTGCAGTTTCTACAGAAAGAGTGTTTCAGAACGGCTCAATCAAAAGTAAGGTTCAACTCTGTTAGTTGAATGCACAGAACAGAAAGAATTTTCACAGAATGCTACTGTGTAGTTTATATTTGAATATATTCCTTTTTCCACTATTACCCTCTTAGCGCTCCGAATGTACACTTGCATTTCCTACAGAAAGAGTGTTCAGAACTGCGCAATCAAAAGTATGGTTTAACTCTGTTAGCTTAATGAACATATCAGAAATAAGTTTCACACAATGCTTCTGTGTAGTTTTTATTTGAAGATATTATTTTTCCCAATAGAGGCCTCTTAGCGCTCAGAATGTCCAATTGCAGTTTCTACAGAAAGAGTGTTTCAGAAAGGCTCAATCAAAAGTAAGGTTCAACTCTGTTAGTTGAATGCACAGAACAGAAAGGAGTTTCATACAATGCTTCTGTGTAGTTTATATTTGAACATATTATTTTTTCCACTATTACCCAATTAGCGTTACGAATGTACAGTTGCATTTTCTACAGACAGAGTGTTTCAAAACTGCTCAATCAAAAGTATGGTTTAACTCTGTTAGCTGAATGCTCAGATCAGAAAGAAGTTTCACAGAATGCTTCTGTGTAGTTTATATTTGAATATATTCCATTTCCACTACTACGCTCTTAGCGCTCCAAATGTCCAGTTGCATTTTCTACAGAAAGAGTGTTCAGAGCTGCTCAATCAAAAGAATGGTTTAACTCTGTTAGCTGAATGCACAGATCAGAAAGAAGTTTCACAGAATGATTCTGTGTAGTTTATATTTGGAGACATTCCTTTTTCCACTATTACCCTCTTAGCGCTCCGAATCTCCACTTGCATTTTCTACAGAATGAGTGTTTCAGAACGGCTCAATCAAAACAAAGGTTCAACTCTTTCAGTTGAACAAACAGAACAGAAAGAAGTTTCACACAATTCTTCTGTGTAGTTTTTATTTGTAGACATTCTTTTTCCCAATATAGGCCTCTTAGCGCTCAGAATGTCCAATTGCAGTTTCTACAGAAAGAGTGTTTCAGAACGGCTCAATCAAAAGTAAGGTTCAACTCTGTTAGTTGAATGCACTGAACAGAAAGAAGTTTCATAAAATGCTTCTGTGTAGTTTATATTTGAACATATCCTTTTTCCCACTATTACCCTCTTAGCGCTACGAATGTCCAGTTGCATTTTCTACAGAGAGAGTGTTTCAAAACTGCTCAATCAAAAGTATGGTTTAACTCTGTTAGCTGAATGCTCAGATCAGAAAGAAGTTTCACAGAATGCTTCTGTGTAGTTTATATTTGAATATATTCCTTTTTCCACTACTACGCTCTTAGCGCTCCAAATATCCAGTTGCATTTTCTACAGAAAGAGTGTTCAGATCTGCTCAATCAAAAGTATGTTTTAACTCTGTTAGCTGAATGCACAGATCAGAAAGAAGTTTCACAGAATGATTCTGTGTAGTTTATATTTGGAGACATTGCTTTTTCCACTATTACCATCTTAGCGCTCCGAATCTCCACTTGCATTTTCTACAGAAAGAGTGTTTCAGAACGGCTCAATCAAAACTAAGGTTCAACTCTTTTAGTTGAACAAACAGAACAGAAAGAAGTTTCACACAATTCTTCGGTGTAGTTTTTATTTGTAGACATTCTTTTTCCCAATATAGGCCTCTTAGCGCTCAGAATGTCCAATTGCAGTTTCTACAGAAAGAGTGTTTCAGAACGGCTCAATCAAAAGTAAGGTTCAACTCTATTAGTTGAATGCACAGAACAGAAATAAGTTTCATACAATGCTTCTGTGTAGTTTATATTTGAACATATTCTTTTTTCCACTATTACCCACTTAGCGCTACGAATGTCCAGTTGCATTTTCTACAGACAGAGTGTTTCAAAACTGCTCAATCAAAAGTATGGTTTAACTCTGTTAGCTGAATGCTCAGATCAGAAAGAAGTTTCACAGAATGCTTCTGTGTAGTTTATATTTGAATATATTCCTTTTTCCACTACTAATCTCTTAGCGCTCCAAATGTCCAGTTGCATTTTCTACAGAAAGAGTGTTCAGATCTGCTCAATCAAAAGTATGGTTTAACTCTGTTAGCTGAATGCACAGATCAGAAAGAAGTTTCACAGAATGATTCTGTGTAGTTTATATTTGGAGACATTCCTTTTTCCACTATTACCCTCTTAGCGCTCCGAATCTCCACTTGCATTTTCTACAGAAAGAGTGTTTCAGAACGGCTCAATCAAAACAAAGTTTCAAATCTTTCAGTTGAACAAACAGAACAGAAAGTAGTTTCACACAATTCTTCTGTGTAATATTTAATTGTAGACATTCTTTTTCCCATTATAGGCCTCTTAGCGCTCAGAATGTCCAATTGCAGTTTCTACAGAAAGAGTGTTTCAGAACGGCTCAATCAAAAGTAAGGTTCAACTCTGTTAGTTGAATGCACTGAACAGAAAGAAGTTTCATACAATGCTTCTGTGTAGTTTATATTTGAACATATTTTTTTTCCACTATTACCCACTTAGCGCTATGAATGTCCAGTTGCATTTTCTACAGACAGAGTGTTTCAAAACTGCTCAATCAAAAGTATGGTTTAACTCTGTTAGCTGAATGCTCAGATCAGAAAGAAGTTTCACAGAATGCTTCTGTGTAGTTTATATTTGAATATATTCCTTTTTACACTACTACGCTCTTAGCGCTCAAAATATCCAGTTGCATTTTCTACAGAAAGAGTGTTCAGATCTGCTCAATCAAAAGTATGGTTTAACTCTGTTAGCTGAATGCACAGATCAGAAAGAAGTTTCACCGAATGATTCTGTGTAGTTTATATTTGAATATATTCCTTTTTCCACTATTACCCTCTTAGCGCTCCGAATCTCCACTTGCATTTTCTACAAAAAGAGTGTTTCATAACTGCTCAATCAAAAATATGTTTTATCTCTGTTAACTGAATTTACAGATCAGAAATAAGTTTCACAGAATGCATCTGTGTAGTTTTTATTTGAAGATATTCTTTTTCCCAATGTAGGCCTCTTAGCGCTTAGCATGTCCAATTGCAGTTTCTACAGAAAGAGTGTTTCAGAACGGCTCAATCAAAAGTAAGGTTCAACTCTGTTAGTTGAATGCACAGAACAGAAAGAATTTTCACAGAATGCTACTGTGTAGTTTATATTTGAATATATTCCTTTTTCCACTATTACCCTCTTAGCGCTCCGAATGTACACTTGCATTTCCTACAGAAAGAGTGTTCAGAACTGCGCAATCAAAAGTATGGTTTAACTCTGTTAGCTTAATGAACATATCAGAAATAAGTTTCACACAATGCTTCTGTGTAGTTTTTATTTGAAGATATTATTTTTCCCAATAGAGGCCTCTTAGCGCTCAGAATGTCCAATTGCAGTTTCTACAGAAAGAGTGTTTCAGAAAGGCTCAATCAAAAGTAAGGTTCAACTCTGTTAGTTGAATGCACAGAACAGAAAGGAGTTTCATACAATGCTTCTGTGTAGTTTATATTTGAACATATTATTTTTTCCACTATTACCCAATTAGCGTTACGAATGTACAGTTGCATTTTCTACAGACAGAGTGTTTCAAAACTGCTCAATCAAAAGTATGGTTTAACTCTGTTAGCTGAATGCTCAGATCAGAAAGAAGTTTCACAGAATGCTTCTGTGTAGTTTATATTTGAATATATTCCATTTCCACTACTACGCTCTTAGCGCTCCAAATGTCCAGTTGCATTTTCTACAGAAAGAGTGTTCAGAGCTGCTCAATCAAAAGAATGGTTTAACTCTGTTAGCTGAATGCACAGATCAGAAAGAAGTTTCACAGAATGATTCTGTGTAGTTTATATTTGGAGACATTCCTTTTTCCACTATTACCCTCTTAGCGCTCCGAATCTCCACTTGCATTTTCTACAGAATGAGTGTTTCAGAACGGCTCAATCAAAACAAAGGTTCAACTCTTTCAGTTGAACAAACAGAACAGAAAGAAGTTTCACACAATTCTTCTGTGTAGTTTTTATTTGTAGACATTCTTTTTCCCAATATAGGCCTCTTAGCGCTCAGAATGTCCAATTGCAGTTTCTACAGAAAGAGTGTTTCAGAACGGCTCAATCAAAAGTAAGGTTCAACTCTGTTAGTTGAATGCACTGAACAGAAAGAAGTTTCATAAAATGCTTCTGTGTAGTTTATATTTGAACATATCCTTTTTCCCACTATTACCCTCTTAGCGCTACGAATGTCCAGTTGCATTTTCTACAGAGAGAGTGTTTCAAAACTGCTCAATCAAAAGTATGGTTTAACTCTGTTAGCTGAATGCTCAGATCAGAAAGAAGTTTCACAGAATGCTTCTGTGTAGTTTATATTTGAATATATTCCTTTTTCCACTACTACGCTCTTAGCGCTCCAAATATCCAGTTGCATTTTCTACAGAAAGAGTGTTCAGATCTGCTCAATCAAAAGTATGGTTTAACTCTGTTAGCTGAATGCACAGATCAGAAAGAAGTTTCACCGAATGATTCTGTGTAGTTTATATTTGAAGACATTCCTTTTTCCACTATTACCCTCTTAGCGCTCCGAATCTCCACTTGCATTTTCTACAAAAAGAGTGTTTCATAACTGCTCAGTCAAAAATATGTTTTATCTCTGTTAACTGAATTTACAGATCAGAAATATGTTTCACAGAATGCATCTG
Source organism: Symphalangus syndactylus (assembly GCF_028878055.3). Classification (NCBI taxonomy): domain Eukaryota; kingdom Metazoa; phylum Chordata; class Mammalia; order Primates; family Hylobatidae; genus Symphalangus; species Symphalangus syndactylus. The sequence goes on along the minus strand of NC_072423.2, from coordinate 166,558,431 downwards.
TGTAGTTTTTATTTGAAGATATTCTTTTTCCCAATGTAGGCCTCTTAGCGCTTAGCATGTCCAATTGCAGTTTCTACAGAAAGAGTGTTTCAGAACGGCTCAATCAAAAGTAAGGTTCAACTCTGTTAGTTGAATGCACAGAACAGAAAGTATTTTCACAGAATGCTACTGTGTAGTTTATATTTGAATATATTCCTTTTTCCACTATTACCCTCTTAGCGCTCCGAATGTACACTTGCATTTTCTACAGAAAGAGTGTTCAGAACTGCGCAATCAAAAGTATGGTTTAACTCTGTTAGCTTAATGAACATATCAGAAATAAGTTTCACACAATGCTTCTGTGTAGTTTTTATTTGAAGATATTATTTTTCCCAATAGAGGCCTCTTAGCGCTCAGAATGTCCAATTGCAGTTTCTACAGAAAGAGTGTTTCAGAAAGGCTCAATCAAAAGTAAAGTTCAACTCTGTTAGTTGAATGCACAGAACAGAAAGAAGTTTCATACAATGCTTCTGTGTAGTTTATATTTGACCATATTCTTTTTTCCACTATTACCCACTTAGCGCTACGAATGTCCAGTTGCATTTTCTACAGACAGAGTGTTTCAAAACTGCTCAATCCAATGTATGGTTTAACTCTGTTAGCTGAATGCTCAGATCAGAAAGAAGTTTCACAGAATGCTTCTGTGTAGTTTATATTTGAATATATTCCTTTTTCCACTACTACGCTCTTAGCGCTCCAAATGTCCAGTTGCATTTTCTACAGAAAGAGTGTTCAGATCTGCTCAATCAAAAGTATGGTTTAACTCTGTTAGCTGAATGCACAGATCAGAAAGAAGTTTCACCGAATGATTCTGTGTAGTTTATATTTTAAGACATTCCTTTTCCACTATTACCCTCTTAGCGCTCCGAATCTCCACTTGCATTTTCTACAAAAAGAGTGTTTCATAACTGCTCAATCAAAAATATGTTTTATCTCTGTTAACTGAATTTACAGATCAGAAATAAGTTTCACAGAATGCATCTGTGTAGTTTTTATTTGAAGATATTCTTTTTCCCAATGTAGGCCTCTTAGCGCTTATCATGTCCGATTGCAGTTTCTACAGAAAGAGTGTTTCAGAACGGCTCAATCAAAAGTAAGGTTCGACTCTGTTAGTTGAATGCACAGAACAGAAAGAATTTTCACAGAATGCTACTGTGTAGTTTATATTTGAATATATTCCTTTTTCCACTATTACTTTCTTAGCGCTCCGAATGTCCACTTGCATTTCCTACAGAAAGAGTGTTCAGAACTGCGCAATCAAAAGTATGGTTTAACTCTGTTAGCTTAATGAACATATCAGAAATAAGTTTCACACAATGCTTCTGTGTAGTTTTTATTTGAAGATATTATTTTTCCCAATAGAGGCCTCTTAGCGCTCAGAATGTCCAATTGCAGTTTCTACAGAAAGAGTGTTTCAGAAAGGCTCAATCAAAAGTAAGGTTCAACTCTGTTATTTGAATGCACAGAACAGAAAGAAGTTTCATACAATGCTTCTGTGTAGTTTATATTTGAACATATTCTTTTTTCCACTATTACCCACTTAGGGCTACGAATGTCCAGTTGCATTTTCTACAGACAGAGTGTTTCAAAACTGCTAAATCAAAAGTATGGTTTAACTCTGTTAGCTGAATGCTCAGATCAGAAAGAAGTTTCACAGAATGCTTCTGTGTAGTTTATATTTGAATATATTCCATTTCCACTACTACGCTCTTAGCGCTCCAAATGTCCAGTTGCATTTTCTACAGAAAGAGTGTTCAGAGCTGCTCAATCAAAAGTATGGTTTAACTCTGTTAGCTGAATGCACAGATCAGAAAGAAGTTTCACAGAATGATTCTGTGTAGTTTATATTTGGAGACATTCCTTTTTCCACTATTACCCTCTTAGCGCTCCGAATCTCCACTTGCATTTTCTACAGAATGAGTGTTTCAGAACGGCTCAATCAAAACAAAGGTTCAACTCTTTCAGTTGAACAAACAGAACAGAAAGAAGTTTCACACAATTCTTCTGTGTAGTTTTTATTTGTAGACATTCTTTTTCCCAATATAGGCCTCTTAGCGCTCAGAATGTCCATTTGCAGTTTCTACAGAAAGAGTGTTTCAGAACGGCTCAATCAAAAGTAAGGTTCAACTCTGTTAGTTGAATGCACTGAACAGAAAGAAGTTTCATAAAATGCTTCTGTGTAGTTTATATTTGAACATATTCTTTTTCCCACTATTACCCACTTAGCGCTACGAATGTCCAGTTGCATTTTCTACAGAGAGAGTGTTTCAAAACTGCTCAATCAAAAGTATGGTTTAACTCTGTTAGCTGAATGCTCAGATCAGAAAGAAGTTTCACAGAATGCTTCTGTGTAGTTTATATTTGAATATATTCCTTTTTCCACTACTACGCTCTTAGCGCTCCAAATGTCCAGTTGCATTTTCTACAGAAAGAGTGTTCAGATCTGCTCAATCAAAAGTATGGTTTAACTCTGTTAGCTGAATGCACAGATCAGAAAGAAGTTTCACCGAATGATTCTGTGTAGTTTATATTTGAAGACATTCCTTTTTCCACTATTACCCTCTTAGCGCTCCGAATCTCCACTTGCATTTTCTACAAAAAGAGTGTTTCATAACTGCTCAATCAAAAATATGTTTTATCTCTGTTAACTGAATTTACAGATCAGAAATAAGTTTCACAGAATGCATCTGTGTAGTTTTAATTTGAAGATATTCTTTTTCCCAATGTAGGCCTCTTAGCGCTTATCATGTCCAATTGCAGTTTCTACAGAAAGAGTGTTTCAGAACGGCTCAATCAAAAGTAAGGTTCAACTCTGTTAGTTGAATGCACAGAACAGAAAGAATTTTCACAGAATGCTACTGTGTAGTTTATATTTGAATATATTCCTTTTTCCACTATTACTTTCTTAGCGCTCCGAATGTCCACTTGCATTTCCTACAGAAAGAGTGTTCAGAACTGCGCAATCAAAAGTATGGTTTAACTCTGTTAGCTTAATGAACATATCAGAAATAAGTTTCACACAATGCTTCTGTGTAGTTTTTATTTGAAGATATTATTTTTCCCAATAGAGGCCTCTTAGCGCTCAGAATGTCCAATTGCAGTTTCTACAGAAAGAGTGTTTCAGAAAGGCTCAATCAAAAGTAAGGTTCAACTCTGTTAGTTGAATGCACAGAACAGAAAGGAGTTTCATACAATGCTTCTGTGTAGTTTATATTTGAACATATTATTTTTTCCACTATTACCCAATTAGCGCTACGAATGTACAGTTGCATTTTCTACAGACAGAGTGTTTCAAAACTGCTCAATCAAAAGTATGGTTTAACTCTGTTAGCTGAATGCTCAGATCAGAAAGAAGTTTCACAGAATGCTTCTGTGTAGTTTATATTTGAATATATTCCATTTCCACTACTACGCTCTTAGCGCTCCAAATGTCCAGTTGCATTTTCTACAGAAAGAGTGTTCATAGCTGCTCAATCAAAAGTATGGTTTAACTCTGTTAGCTGAATGCACAGATCAGAAAGAAGTTTCACAGAATGATTCTGTGTAGTTTATATTTGGAGACATTCCTTTTTCCACTATTACCCTCTTAGCGCTCCGAATCTCCACTTGCATTTTCTACAGAATGAGTGTTTCAGAACGGCTCAATCAAAACAAAGGTTCAACTCTTTCAGTTGAACAAACAGAACAGAAAGAAGTTTCACACAATTCTTCTGTGTAGTTTTTATTTGTAGACATTCTTTTTCCCAATATAGGCCTCTTAGCGCTCAGAATGTCCAATTGCAGTTTCTACAGAAAGAGTGTTTCAGAACGGCTCAATCAAAAGTAAGGTTCAACTCTGTTAGTTGAATGCACTGAACAGAAAGAAGTTTCATAAAATGCTTCTGTGTAGTTTATATTTGAACATATCCTTTTTCCCACTATTACCCACTTAGCGCTACGAATGTCCAGTTGCATTTTCTACAGAGAGAGTGTTTCAAAACTGCTCAATCAAAAGTATGGTTTAACTCTGTTAGCTGAATGCTCAGATCAGAAAGAAGTTTCACAGAATGCTTCTGTGTAGTTTATATTTGAATATATTCCTTTTTCCACTACTACGCTCTTAGCGCTCCAAATGTCCAGTTGCATTTTCTACTGAAAGAGTGTTCAGATCTGCTCAATCAAAAGTATGGTTTAACTCTGTTAGCTGAATGCACAGATCAGAAAGAAGTTTCACCGAATGATTCTGTGTAGTTTATATTTGAAGACATCCCTTTTTCCACTATTACCCTCTTAGCGCTCCGAATCTCCACTTGCATTTTCTACAAAAAGAGTGTTTCATAACTGCTCAGTCAAAAATATGTTTTATCTCTGTTAACTGAATTTACAGATCAGAAATATGTTTCACAGAATGCATCTGTGTAGTTTTTATTTGAAGATATTCTTTTTCCCAATGTAGGCCTCTTAGCGCTTAGCATGTCCAATTGCAGTTTCTACAGAAAGAGTGTTTCAGAACGGCTCAATCAAAAGTAAGGTTCAACTCTGTTAGTTGAATGCACAGAACAGAAAGTATTTTCACAGAATGCTACTGTGTAGTTTATATTTGAATATATTCCTTTTTCCGCTATTACCCTCTTAGCGCTCCGAATGTACACTTGCATTTTCTACAGAAAGAGTGTTCAGAACTGCGCAATCAAAAGTATGGTTTAACTCTGTTAGCTTAATGAACATATCAGAAATAAGTTTCACACAATGCTTCTGTGTAGTTTTTATTTGAAGATATTATTTTTCCCAATAGAGGCCTCTTAGCGCTCAGAATGTCCAATTGCAGTTTCTACAGAAAGAGTGTTTCAGAAAGGCTCAATCAAAAGTAAAGTTCAACTCTGTTAGTTGAATGCACAGAACAGAAAGAAGTTTCATACAATGCTTCTGTGTAGTTTATATTTGACCATATTCTTTTTTCCACTATTACCCACTTAGCGCTACGAATGTCCAGTTGCATTTTCTACAGACAGAGTGTTTCAAAACTGCTCAATCCAATGTATGGTTTAACTCTGTTAGCTGAATGCTCAGATCAGAAAGAAGTTTCACAGAATGCTTCTGTGTAGTTTATATTTGAATATATTCCTTTTTCCACTACTACGCTCTTAGCGCTCCAAATGTCCAGTTGCATTTTCTACAGAAAGAGTGTTCAGATCTGCTCAATCAAAAGTATGGTTTAACTCTGTTAGCTGAATGCACAGATCAGAAAGAAGTTTCACCGAATGATTCTGTGTAGTTTATATTTGAAGACATTCCTTTTCCACTATTACCCTCTTAGCGCTCCGAATCTCCACTTGCATTTTCTACAAAAAGAGTGTTTCATAACTGCTCAATCAAAAATATGTTTTATCTCTGTTAACTGAATTTACAGATCAGAAATAAGTTTCACAGAATGCATCTGTGTAGTTTTTATTTGAAGATATTCTTTTTCCCAATGTAGGCCTCTTAGCGCTTATCATGTCCAATTGCAGTTTCTACAGAAAGAGTGTTTCAGAACGGCTCAATCAAAAGTAAGGTTCGACTCTGTTAGTTGAATGCACAGAACAGAAAGAATTTTCACAGAATGCTACTGTGTAGTTTATATTTGAATATATTCCTTTTTCCACTATTACTTTCTTAGCGCTCCGAATGTCCACTTGCATTTCCTACAGAAAGAGTGTTCAGAACTGCGCAATCAAAAGTATGGTTTAACTCTGTTAGCTTAATGAACATATCAGAAATAAGTTTCACACAATGCTTCTGTGTAGTTTTTATTTGAAGATATTATTTTTCCCAATAGAGGCCTCTTAGCGCTCAGAATGTCCAATTGCAGTTTCTACAGAAAGAGTGTTTCAGAAAGGCTCAATCAAAAGTAAGGTTCAACTCTGTTAGTTGAATGCACAGAACAGAAAGAAGTTTCATACAATGCTTCTGTGTAGTTTATATTTGAACATATTCTTTTTTCCACTATTACCCACTTAGCGCTACGAATGTCCAGTTGCATTTTCTACAGACAGAGTGTTTCAAAACTACTCAATCAAAAGTATGGTTTAACTCTGTTAGCTGAATGCTCAGAACAGAAAGAAGTTTCACAGAATGCTTCTGTGTAGTTTATATTTGAATATATTCCATTTCCACTAATACGCTCTTAGCGCTCCAAATGTCCAGTTGCATTTTCTACAGAAAGAGTGTTCAGAGCTGCTCAATCAAAAGTATGGTTTAACTCTGTTAGCTGAATGCACAGATCAGAAAGAAGTTTCACAGAATGATTCTGTGTAGTTTATATTTGGAGACATTCCTTTTTCCACTATTACCCTCTTAGCGCTCCGAATCTCCACTTGCATTTTCTACAGAATGAGAGTTTCAGAACGGCTCAATCAAAACAAAGGTTCAACTCTTTCAGTTGAACAAACAGAACAGAAAGAAGTTTCACACAATTCTTCTGTGTAGTTTTTATTTGTAGACATTCTTTTTCCCAATATAGGCCTTTTAGCGCTCAGAATGTCCATTTGCAGTTTCTACAGAAAGAGTGTTTCAGAACGGCTCAATCAAAAGTAAGGTTCAACTCTGTTAGTTGAATGCACTGAACAGAAAGAAGTTTCATAAAATGCTTCTGTGTAGTTTATATTTGAACATATTCTTTTTCCCACTATTACCCACTTAGCGCTACGAATGTCCAGTTGCATTTTCTACAGAGAGAGTGTTTCAAAACTGCTCAATCAAAAGTATGGTTTAACTCTGTTAGCTGAATGCTCAGATCAGAAAGAAGTTTCACAGAATGCTTCTGTGTAGTTTATATTTGAATATATTCCTTTTTCCACTACTACGCTCTTAGCGCTCCAAATGTCCAGTTGCATTTTCTACAGAAAGAGTGTTCAGATCTGCTCAATCAAAAGTATGGTTTAACTCTGTTAGCTGAATGCACAGATCAGAAAGAAGTTTCACCGAATGATTCTGTGTAGTTTATATTTGAAGACATTCCTTTTTCCACTATTACCCTCTTAGCGCTCCGAATCTCCACTTGCATTTTCTACAAAAAGAGTGTTTCATAACTGCTCAGTCAAAAATATGTTTTATCTCTGTTAACTGAATTTACAGATCAGAAATATGTTTCACAGAATGCATCTGTGTAGTTTTTATTTGAAGATATTCTTTTTCCCAATGTAGGCCTCTTAGCGCTTAGCATGTCCAATTGCAGTTTCTACAGAAAGAGTGTTTCAGAACGGCTCAATCAAAAGTAAGGTTCAACTCTGTTAGTTGAATGCACAGAACAGAAAGAATTTTCACAGAATGCTACTGTGTAGTTTATATTTGAATATATTCCTTTTTCCACTATTACCCTCTTAGCGCTCCGAATGTACACTTGCATTTTCTACAGAAAGAGTGTTCAGAACTGCGCAATCAAAAGTATGGTTTAACTCTGTTAGCTTAATGAACATATCAGAAATAAGTTTCACACAATGCTTCTGTGTAGTTTTTATTTGAAGATATTATTTTTCCCAATAGAGGCCTCTTAGCGCTCAGAATGTCCAATTGCAGTTTCTACAGAAAGAGTGTTTCAGAAAGGCTCAATCAAAAGTAAAGTTCAACTCTGTTAGTTGAATGCACAGAACAGAAAGAAGTTTCATACAATGCTTCTGTGTAGTTTATATTTGACCATATTCTTTTTTCCACTATTACCCACTTAGCGCTACGAATGTCCAGTTGCATTTTCTACAGACAGAGTGTTTCAAAACTGCTCAATCAAAAGTATGGTTTAACTCTGTTAGCTGAATGCTCAGATCAGAAAGAAGTTTCACAGAATGCTTCTGTGTAGTTTATATTTGAATATATTCCTTTTTCCACTACTACGCTCTTAGCGCTCCAAATGTCCAGTTGCATTTTCTACAGAAAGAGTGTTCAGATCTGCTCAATCAAATGTATGGTTTAACTCTGTTAGCTGAATGCACAGATCACAAAGAAGTTTCACAGAATGATTCTGTGTAGTTTATATTTGGAGACATTCCTTTTTCCACTATTACCTTCTTAGCGCTCCGAATCTCCACTTCCATTTTCTACAGAAAGAGTGTTTCAGAACGGCTCAATCAAAACTAAGGTTCAACTCTTTCAGTTGAACAAACAGAACAGAAAGAAGTTTCACACAATTCTTCTGTGTAGTTTTTATTTGTAGACATTCTTTTTCCCAATATAGGCCTCCTAGCGCTCAGAATGTCCAATTGCAGTTTCTACAGAAAGAGTGTTTCAGAACGGCTCAATCAAAAGTAAGGTTCAACTCTGCTAGTTGAATGCACAGAACAGAAAGAAGTTTCATACAATGCTTCTGTGTAGTTTATATTTGAACATATTCTTTTTTCCACTATTACCCACTTAGCGCTATGAATGTCCAGTTGCATTTTCTACAGACAGAGTGTTTCAAATCTGCTCAATCAAAAGTATGGTTTAACTCTGTTAGCTGAATGCTCAGATCACAAATATGTTTCACAGAATGCTTCTGTGTAGTTTATATTTGAATATATTCCTTTTTCCACTACTACGCTCTTAGCGCTCAAAATGTCCAGTTGCATTTTCTACAGAAAGAGTGTTCAGATCTGCTCAATGAAAAGTATGGTTTAACTCTGTTAGCTGAATGCACAGATCAGAAAGAAGTTTCACCGAATGATTCTGTGTAGTTTATATTTGAAGACATTCCTTTTTCCACTATTACCCTCTTAGCGCTCCGAATCTCCACTTGCATTTTCTACAAAAAGAGTGTTTCATAACTGCTCAATCAAAAATATGTTTTATCTCTGTTAACTGAATTTACAGATCAGAAATAAGTTTCACAGAATGCATCTGTGTAGTTTTTATTTGAAGATATTCTTTTTCCCAATGTAGGCCTCTTAGCGCTTAGCATGTCCAATTGCAGTTTCTACAGAAAGAGTGTTTCAGAACGGCTCAATCAAAAGTAAGGTTCAACTATGTTAGTTGAATGCACAGAACAGAAAGAATTTTCACAGAATGCTACTGTGTAGTTTATATTTGAATAGATTCCTTTTTCCACTATAACACTCTTAGCGCTCCGAATGTCCACTTGCATTTTCTACAGAAAGAGTGTTCAGAACTGCGCAATCAAAAGTATGGTTTAACTCTGTTAGCTTAATGAACATATCAGAAATAAGTTTCAAACAATGCTTCTGTGTAGTTTTTATTTGAATATATTATTTTTCCCAATAGAGGCCTCTTAGCGCTCAGAATGTCCAATTGAAGTTTCTACAGAAAGAGTGTTTCAGAAAGGCTCAATCAAAAGTAAGGTTCAACTCTGTTAGTTGAATGCACAGAACAGAAAGAAGTTTCATACAATGCTTCTGTGTAGTTTATATTTGAACATATTCTTTTTTCCACTATTACCCACTTAGCACTACGAATGTCCAGTTGCATTTTCTACAGACAGAGTGTTTCAAAACTGCTCAATCATAAGTATGGTTTAACTCTGTTAGCTGAATGCTCAGATCAGAAAGAAGTTTCACAGAATGCTTCTGTGTAGTTTATATTTGAATATATTCCTTTTTCCACTACTACTCTCTTAGCGCTCCAAATGTCCAGTTGCATTTTCTACAGAAAGAGTGTTCAGATCTGCTCAATCAAAAGTATGGTTTAACTCTGTTAGCTGAATGCACAGATCAGAAACAGGTTTCACAGAATGATTCTGTGTAGTTTATATTTGGAGACATTCCTTTTTCCACTATCACCCTCTTAGCGCTCCGAATCTCCACTTGCATTTTCTACAGAAAGAGTGTTTCAGAACGGCTCAAACAAAACTAAGGTTCAACTCTTTTAGTTGAACAAACAGAACAGAAAGAAGTTTCACACAATTCTTCTGTGTAGTTTTTATTTGTAGACATTCTTTTTCCCAATATAGGCCTCTTAGCGCTCAGAATGTCCAATTGCAGTTTCTACAGAAAGAGTGTTTCAGAACGGCTCAATCAAAAGTAAGGTTCAACTCTGTTAGTTGAATGCACAGAACAGAAAGAAGTTTCATACAATGCTTCTGTGTAGTTTATATTTGAACATATTCTTTTTTCCACTATTACCCACTTAGCGCTACGAATGTCCAGTTGCATTTTCTACAGACAGAGTGTTTCAAAACTGCTCAATCAAAAGTATGGTTTAACTCTGTTAGCTGAATGCTCAGATCAGAAAGAATTTTCACAGAATGCTTCTGTGTAGTTTATATTTGAATATATTCCTTTTTCCACTACTACGCTTTTAGCGCTCCAAATGTCCAGTTGCATTTTCTACAGAAAGAGTGTTCAGATCTGCTCAATCAAAAGTATGGTTTAATTCTGTTAGCTGAATGCACAGATCAGAAAGAAGTTTCACCGAATGATTCTGTGTAGTTTATATTTGAAGACATTCCTTTTTCCACTATTACCCCCTTAGCGCTCCGAATCTCCACTTGCATTTTCTACAAAAAGAGTGTTTCATAACTGCTCAATCAAAAATATGTTTTATCTCTGTTAACTGAATTTACAGATCAGAAATAAGTTTCACAGAATGCATCTGTGTAGTTTTTATTTGAAGATATTCTTTTTCCCAATGTAGGCCTCTAAGCGCTTAGCATGTCCAATTGCAGTTTCTACAGAAAGAGTGTTTCAGAACGGCTCAATCAAAAGTAAGGTTCAACTCTGTTAGTTGAATGCACAGAACAGAAAGAATTTTCACAGAATGCTACTGTGTAGTTTATATTTGAATATATTCCTTTTTCCACTATTACCCTCTTAGCGCTCCGAATGTCCACTTGCATTTTCTACACAAAGAGTGTTCAGAACTGCGCAATCAAAAGTATGGTTTAACTCTGTTAGCTTAATGAACATATCAGAAATAAGTTTCACACAATGCTTCTGTGTAGTTTTTATTTGAAGATATTATTTTTCCCAATATAGGCCTCTTAGCGCTCAGAATGTCCAATTGCAGTTTCTACAGAAAGAGTGTTTCAGAAAGGCTCAATCAAAAGTAAGGTTCAACTCTGTTAGTTGAATGCACAGAACAGAAAGAAGTTTCATACAATGCTTCTGTGTAGTTTATATTTGAACACATTCTTTTTTCCACTATTACCCACTTAGCTCTACGAATGTCCAGTTGCATTTTCTACAGACAGAGTGTTTCAAAACTGCTCAATCAAAAGTATGGTTTAACTCTGTTAGCTGAATACTCAGATCAGAAAGAAGTTTCACAGAATGCTTCTGTGTAGTTTATATTTGAATATATTCCTTTTTCCACTACTACTCTCTTAGCGCTCCAAATGTCCAGTTGCATTTTCTACAGAAAGAGTGTTCAGATCTGCTCAATCAAATGTATGGTTTAACTCTGTTAGCTGAATGCACAGATCACAAAGAAGTTTCACAGAATGATTCTGTGTAGTTTATATTTGGAGACATTCCTTTTTCCACTATTACCCTCTTAGCGCTCCGAATCTCCACTTGCATTTTCTAAGGAAAGAGTGTTTCAGAACGGCTCAATCAAAACTAAGGTTCAACTCTTTTAGTTGAACAAACAGAACAGAAAGAAGTTTCACACAATTCTTCTGTGTAGTTTTTATTTGTAGACATTCTTTTTCCCAATATAGGCCTCCTAGCGCTCAGAATGTCCAATTGCAGTTTCTACAGAAAGAGTGTTTCAGAACGGCTCAATCAAAAGTAAGGTTCAACTCTGTTAGTTGAATGCACAGAACAGAAAGAAGTTTCATACAATGCTTCTGTGTAGTTTATATTTGAACATATTCTTTTTTCCACTATTACCCACTTAGCGCTACGAATGTCCAGTTGCATTTTCTACAGACAGAGTGTTTCAAAACTGCTCAATCAAAAGTATGGTTTAACTCTGTTAGCTGAATGCTCAGATCAGAAAGAAGTTTCACAGAATGCTTCTGTGTAGTTTATATTTGAATATATTCCTTTTTCCACTACTACGCTCTTAGCGCTCCAAATGTCCAGTTGCATTTTCTACAGAAAGAGTGTTCAGATCTGCTCAATCAAATGTATGGTTTAACTCTGTTAGCTGAATGCACAGATCAGAAAGAAGTTTCACCGAATGATTCTGTGTAGTTTATATTTAAAGACATTCCTTTTTCCACTATTACCCTCTTAGCGCTCCGAATCTCCACTTGCATTTTCTACAAAAAGAGTGTTTCATAACTGCTCAATCAAAAATATGTTTTATCTCTGTTAACTGAATTTACAGATCAGAAATAAGTTTCACAGAATGCATCTGTGTAGTTTTTATTTGAAGATATTCTTTTTCCCAATGTAGGCCTCTTAGCGCTTAGCATGTCCAATTGCAGTTTCTACAGAAAGAGTGTTTCAGAACGGCTCAATCAAAAGTAAGGTTCAACTCTGTTAGTTGAATGCACAGAACAGAAAGAATTTTCACAGAATGCTACTGTGTAGTTTATATTTGAATATATTCCTTTTTCCACTATTACCCTCTTAGCGCTCCGAAGGTCCACTTGCATTTTCTACAGAAAGAGTGTTCAGAACTGCGCAATGAAAAGTATGGTTTAACTCTGTTAGCTTAATGAACATATCAGAAATAAGTTTCACACAATGCTTCTGTGTAGTTTTTATTTGAAGATATTATTTTTCCCAATAGAGGCCTCTTAGCGCTCAGAATGTCCAATTGCAGTTTCTACAGAAAGAGTGTTTCAGAAAGGCTCAATCAAAAGTAAGGTTCAACTCTGTTAGTTGAATGCACAGAACAGAAAGAAGTTTCATACAATGCTTCTGTGTAGTTTATATTTGAACATATTCTTTTTTCCACTATTACCCACTTAGCGCTACGAATGTCCAGTAGCATTTTCTACAGACAGAGTGTTTCAAAACTGCTCAATCAAAAGTATGGTTTAACTCTGTTAGCTGACTGCTCAGATCAGAAAGCAGTTTCACAGAATGCTTCTGTGTAGTTTATATTTGAATATATTCCTTTTTCCACTACTACTCTCTTAGCGCTCCAAATGTCCAGTTGCATTTTCTACAGAAAGAGTGTTCATATCTGCTCAATCAAAAGTATGGTTTAACTCTGTTAGCTGAATGCACAGATCAGAAAGAAGTTTCACAGAATGATTCTGTGTAGTTTATATTTGGAGACATTCCTTTTTCCACTATTACCCTCTTAGCGCTCCGAATCTCCACTTGCATTTTCTACAGAAACAGTGTCTCAGAACGGCTCAATCAAAACTAAGGTTCAACTCTTTTAGTTGAACAAACAGAACAGAAAGAAGTTTCACACAATTCTTCTGTGTAGTTTTTATGTGTAGACATTCCTTTTCCCAATATAGGCCTCTTAGCGCTCAGAATGTCCAATTGCAGTTTCTACAGAAAGAGTGTTTCAGAACGGCTCAATCCAAAGTAAGGTTCAACTCTGTTAGTTGAATGCACAGAACAGAAAGAAGTTTCATACAATGCTTCTGTGTAGTTTATATTTGAACATATTCTTTTTTCCACTATTACCCACTTAGCGCTACGAATGTCCAGTTGCATTTTCTACAGACAGAGTGTTTCAAAACTGCTCAATCAAAAGTATGGTTTAACTCTGTTAGCTGAATGCTCAGATCAGAAAGTAGTTTCACAGAATGCTTCTGTGTAGTTTATATTTTAATATATTACTTTTTCCACTGCTACGCTCTTAGCGCTCCAAATGTCCAGTTGCATTTTCTACAGAAAGAGTGTTCAGATCTGCTCAATCAAAAGTATGGTTTAACACTGTTAGCTGAATGCACAGATCAGAAAGAAGTTTCACCGAATGATTCTGTGTAATTTATATTTGAAGACATTCCTTTTTCCACTATTACCCTCTTAGCGCTCCGAATCTCCACTTGCATTTTCTACAAAAAGAGTGTTTCATAACTGCTCAATCAAAAATATGTTTTATCTCTGTTAACTGAATTTACAGATCAGAAATAAGTTTCACAGAATGCATCTGTGTAGTTTTTATTTGAAGATATTCTTTTTCCCAATGTAGGCCTCTTAGCGCTTAGCATGTCCAATTGCAGTTTCTACAGAAAGAGTGTTTCAGAACGGCTCAATCAAAAGTAAGGTTCAACTCTGTTAGTTGAATGCACAGAACAGAAAGAATTTTCACAGAATGCTACTGTGCAGTTTATATTTGAATATATTCCTTTTTCCACTATTACCCTCTTAGCGCTCCGAATGTCCACTTGCATTTTCTACAGAAAGAGTGTTCAGAACTGCGCAATCAAAAGTATGGTTTAACTCTGTTAGCTTAATGAACATATCAGAAATAAGTTTCACACAATGCTTCTGTGTAGTTTTTATTTGAAGATATTTTTTTTCCCAATATAGGCCTGTTAGCGCTCAGAATGTCCAATTGCAGTTTCTACAGAAAGAGTGTTTCAGAAAGGCTCAATCCAAAGTAAGGTTCAACTCTGTTAGTTGAATGCACAGAACAGAAAGATGTTTCATACAATGCTTCTGTGTAGTTTATATTTGAACATATTCTTTTTTCCACTATTACCCACTTAGCGCTACGAATGTCCAGTTGCATTTTCTACAGACAGAGTGTTTCAAAACTGCTCAATCAAAAGTATGGTTTAACTCTGTTAGCTGAATGCTCAGATCAGAAAGAAGTTTCACAGAATGCTTCTGTGTAGTTTATATTTGAATATATTCCTTTTTCCACTACTACTCTCTTAGCGGTCCAAATGTCCAGTTGCATTTTCTACAGAAGGAGTGTTCAGATCTGCTCAATAAAAAGTATGGTTTAACTCTGTTAGCTGAATGCACAGATCAGAAAGAAGTTTCACAGAATGATTCTGTGTAGTTTATATTTGGAGACATTCCTTTTTCCACTATTACCCTCTTAGCGCTCCGAATCTCCACTTGCATTTTCTACAGAAAGAGTGTTTCAGAACGGCTCAATCAAAACTAAGTTTCAACTCTTTTAGTTGAACAAACAGAACAGAAAGAAGTTTCACACAATTCTTCTGTGTAGTTTTTATGTGTAGACATTCCTTTTCTCAATATAGGCCTCTTAGCGCTCAGAATGTCCAATTGCAGTTTCTACAGAAAGAGTGTTTCAGAACGGCTCAATCCAAAGTAAGGTTCAACTCTGTTAGTTGAATGCACAGAACAGAAAGAAGTTTCATACAATGCTTCTGTGTAGTTTATATTTGAACATATTCTTTTTTCCACTATTACCCACTTAGCGCTACGAATGTCCAGTTGCATTTTCTACAGACAGAGTGTTTCAAAACTGCTCAATCAAAAGTATGGTTTAACTCTGTTAGCTGAATGCTCAGATCAGAAAGTAGTTTCACAGAATGCTTCTGTGTAGTTTATATTTTAATATATTCCTTTTTCCACTGCTACGCTCTTAGCGCTCCAAATGTCCAGTTGCATTTTCTACAGAAAGAGTGTTCAGATCTGCTCAATCAAAAGTATGGTTTAACTCTGTTAGCTGAATGCACAGATCAGAAAGAAGTTTCACCGAATGATTCTGTGTAATTTATATTTGAAGACATTCCTTTTTCCACTATTACCCTCTTAGCGCTCCGAATCTCCACTTGCATTTTCTACAAAAAGAGTGTTTCATAACTGCTCAATCAAAAATATGTTTTATCTCTGTTAACTGAATTTACAGATCAGAAATAAGTTTCACAGAATGCATCTGTGTAGTTTTTATTTGAAGATATTCTTTTTCCCAATGTAGGCCTCTTAGCGCTTAGCATGTCCAATTGCAGTTTCTACAGAAAGAGTGTTTCAGAACGGCTCAATCAAAAGTAAGGTTCAACTCTGTTAGTTGAATGCACAGAACAGAAAGAATTTTCACAGAATGCTACTGTGCAGTTTATATTTGAATATATTCCTTTTTCCACTATTACCCTCTTAGCGCTCCGAATGTCCACTTGCATTTTCTACAGAAAGAGTGTTCAGAACTGCGCAATCAAAAGTATGGTTTAACTCTGTTAGCTTAATGAACATATCAGAAATAAGTTTCACACAATGCTTCTGTGTAGTTTTTATTTGAAGATATTATTTTTCCCAATATAGGCCTCTTAGCGCTCAGAATGTCCAATTGCAGTTTCTACAGAAAGAGTGTTTCAGAAAGGCTCAATCCAAAGTAAGGTTCAACTCTGTTAGTTGAATGCACAGAACAGAAAGATGTTTCATACAATGCTTCTGTGTAGTTTATATTTGAACATATTCTTTTTTCCACTATTACCCACTTAGCGCTACGAATGTCCAGTTGCATTTTCTACAGACAGAGTGTTTCAAAACTGCTCAATCAAAAGTATGGTTTAACTCTGTTAGCTGAATGCTCAGATCAGAAAGAAGTTTCACAGAATGCTTCTGTGTAGTTTAAATTTGAACATATTCCTTTTTCCACTACTACTCTCTTAGCGGTCCAAATGTCCAGTTGCATTTTCTACAGAAGGAGTGTTCAGATCTGCTCAATCAAAAGTATGGTTTAACTCTGTTAGCTGAATGCACAGATCAGAAAGAAGTTTCACAGAATGATTCTGTGTAGTTTATATTTGGAGACATTCCTTTTTCCACTATTACCCTCTTAGCGCTCCGAATCTCCACTTGCATTTTCTACAGAAAGAGTGTTTCAGAACGGCTCAATCAAAACTAAGTTTCAACTCTTTTAGTTGAACAAACAGAACAGAAAGAAGTTTCACACAATTCTTCTGTGTAGTTTTTATTTGTAGACATTCTTTTTCCCAATATAGGCCTCTTAGCGCTCAGAATGTCCAATTGCAGTTTCTACAGAAAGAGTGTTTCAGAACGGCTCAATCAAAAGTAAGGTTCAACTCTGTTAGTTGAATGCACAGAACAGAAAGAAGTTTCATACAATGCTTCTGTGTAGTTTATATTTGAACATATTGTTTTTTCACTATTACCCACTTAGCGCTACGAATGTCCAGTTGCATTTTCTACAGACAGAGTGTTTCAAAACTGCTCAATCAAAAGTATGGTTTAACTCTGTTAGCTGAATGCTCAGATCAGAAAGAAGTTTCACAGAATGCTTCTGTGTAGTTTATATTTGAATACATTCCTTTTTCCACTACTACGCTCTTAGCGCTCCAAATGTCCAGTTGCATTTTCTACAGAAAGAGTGTTCAGATCTGCTCAATCAAAAGTATGGTTTAACTCTGTTAGCTGAATGCACAGATCAGAAAGAAGTTTCACCGAATGATTCTGTGTAGTTTATATGTGAAGACATTCCTTTTTCCACTATTACCCTCTTAGCGCTCCGAATCTCCACTTGCATTTTCTACAAAAAGAGTGTTTCATAACTGCTCAATCAAAAATATGTTTTATCTCTGTTAACTGAATTTACAGATCAGAAATAAGTTTCACAGAATGCATCTGTGTAGTTTTTATTTGAAGATATTCTTTTTCCCAATGTAGGCCTCTTAGCGCTTAGCATGTCCAATTGCAGTTTCTACAGAAAGAGTGTTTCAGAACGGCTCAATCAAAAGTAAGGTTCAACTCTGTTAGTTGAATGCACAGAACAGAAAGAATTTTCACAGAATGCTACTGTGCAGTTTATATTTGAATATATTCCTTTTTCCACTATTACCCTCTTAGCGCTCCGAATGTCCACTTGCATTTTCTACAGAAAGAGTGTTCAGAACTGCGCAATCAAAAGTATGGTTTAACTCTGTTAGCTTAATGAACATATCAGAAATAAGTTTCACACAATGCTTCTGTGTAGTTTTTATTTGAAGATATTTTTTTTCCCAATATAGGCCTCTTAGCGCTCAGAATGTCCAATTGCAGTTTCTACAGAAAGAGTGTTTCAGAAAGGCTCAATCCAAAGTAAGGTTCAACTCTGTTATTTGAATGCACAGAACAGAAAGAAGTTTCATACAATGCTTCTGTGTAGTTTATATTTGAACATATTCTTTTTTCCACTATTACCCACTTAGCGCTACGAATGTCCAGTTGCATTTTCTACAGACAGAGTGTTTCAAAACTGCTCAATCAAAAGTATGGTTTAACTCTGTTAGCTGAATGCTCAGATCAGAAAGTAGTTTCACAGAATGCTTCTGTGTAGTTTATATTTTAATATATTCCTTTTTCCACTGCTACGCTCTTAGCGCTCCAAATGTCCAGTTGCATTTTCTACAGAAAGAGTGTTCAGATCTGCTCAATCAAAAGTATGGTTTAACTCTGTTAGCTGAATGCACAGATCAGAAAGAAGTTTCACCGAATGATTCTGTGTAATTTATATTTGAAGACATTCCTTTTTCCACTATTACCCTCTTAGCGCTCCGAATCTCCACTTGCATTTTCTACAAAAAGGGTGTTTCATAACTGCTCAATCAAAAATATGTTTTATCTCTGTTAACTGAATTTACAGATCAGAAATAAGTTTCACAGAATGCATCTGTGTAGTTTTTATTTGAAGATATTCTTTTTCCCAATGTAGGCCTCTTAGCGCTTAGCATGTCCAATTGCAGTTTCTACAGAAAGAGTGTTTCAGAACGGCTCAATCAAAAGTAAGGTTCAACTCTGTTAGTTGAATGCACAGAACAGAAAGAATTTTCACAGAATGCTACTGTGCAGTTTATATTTGAATATATTCCTTTTTCCACTATTACCCTCTTAGCGCTCCGAATGTCCACTTGCATTTTCTACAGAAAGAGTGTTCAGAACTGCGCAATCAAAAGTATGGTTTAACTCTGTTAGCTTAATGAACATATCAGAAATAAGTTTCACACAATGCTTCTGTGTAGTTTTTATTTGAAGATATTTTTTTTCCCAATATAGGCCTCTTAGCGCTCAGAATGTCCAATTGCAGTTTCTACAGAAAGAGTGTTTCAGAAAGGCTCAATCCAAAGTAAGGTTCAACTCTGTTAGTTGAATGCACAGAACAGAAAGAAGTTTCATACAATGCTTCTGTGTAGTTTATATTTGAACATATTCTTTTTTCCACTATTACGCACTTAGCGCTACGAATGTCCAGTTGCATTTTCTACAGACAGAGTGTTTCAAAACTGCTCAATCAAAAGTATGGTTTAACTCTGTTAGCTGAATGCTCAGATCAGAAAGAAGTTTCACAGAATGCTTCTGTGTAGTTTATATTTGAATATATTCCTTTTTCCACTACTACTCTCTTAGCGCTCCAAATGTCCAGTTGCATTTTCTACAGAAGGAGTGTTCAGATCTGCTCAATCAAAAGTATGGTTTAACTCTGTTAGCTGAATGCACAGATCAGAAAGAAGTTTCACAGAATGATTCTGTGTAGTTTATATTTGGAGACATTCCTTTTTCCACTATTACCCTCTTAGCGCTCCGAATCTCCACTTGCATTTTCTACAGAAAGAGTGTTTCAGAACGGCTCAATCAAAACTAAGTTTCAACTCTTTTAGTTGAACAAACAGAACAGAAAGAAGTTTCACACAATTCTTCTGTGTAGTTTTTATTTGTAGACATTCTTTTTCCCAATATAGGCCTCTTAGCGCTCAGAATGTCCAATTGCAGTTTCTACAGTAAGAGTGTTTCAGAACGGCTCAATCAAAAGTAAGGTTCAACTCTGTTAGTTGAATGCACAGAACAGAAAGAAGTTTCATACAATGCTTCTGTGTAGTTTATATTTGAACATATTCTTTTTTCACTATTACCCACTTAGCGCTACGAATGTCCAGTTGCATTTTCTACAGACAGAGTGTTTCAAAACTGCTCAATCAAAAGTATGGTTTACCTCTGTTAGCTGAATGCTCAGATCAGAAAGAAGTTTCACAGAATGCTTCTGTGTAGTTTATATTTGAATACATTCCTTTTTCCACTACTACGCTCTTAGCGCTCAAAATGTCCAGTTGCATTTTCTACAGAAAGAGTGTTCAGATCTGCTCAATCAAAAGTATGGTTTAACTCTGTTAGCTGAATGCACAGATCAGAAAGAAGTTTCACCGAATGATTCTGTGTAGTTTATATGTGAAGACATTCCTTTTTCCACTATTACCCTCTTAGCGCTCCGAATCTCCACTTGCATTTTCTACAAAAAGAGTGTTTCATAACTGCTCAATCAAAAATATGTTTTATCTCTGTTAACTGAATTTACAGATCAGAAATAAGTTTCACAGAATGCATCTGTGTAGTTTTTATTTGAAGATATTATTTTTCCCAATGTAGGCCTCTTAGCGCTTAGCATGTCCAATTGCAGTTTCTACAGAAAGAGTGTTTCAGAACGGCTCAATCAAAAGTAAGGTTCAACTCTGTTAGTTGAATGCACAGAACAGAAAGAATTTTCACAGAATGCTACTGTGCAGTTTATATTTGAATATATTCCTTTTTCCACTATTACCCTCTTAGCGCTCCGAATGTCCACTTGCATTTTCTACAGAAAGAGTGTTCAGAACTGCGCAATCAAAAGTATGGTTTAACTCTGTTAGCTTAATGAACATATCAGAAATAAGTTTCACACAATGCTTCTGTGTAGTTTTTATTTGAAGAGATTTTTTTTCCCAATATAGGCCTCTTAGCGCTCAGAATGTCCAATTGCAGTTTCTACAGAAAGAGTGTTTCAGAAAGGCTCAATCCAAAGTAAGGTTCAACTCTGTTATTTGAATGCACAGAACAGAAAGAAGTTTCATACAATGCTTCTGTGTAGTTTATATTTGAACATATTCTTTTTTCCACTATTACCCACTTAGCGCTACGAATGTCCAGTTGCATTTTCTACAGACAGAGTGTTTCAAAACTGCTCAATCAAAAATATGGTTTAACTCTGTTAGCTGAATGCTCAGATCAGAAAGAAGTTTCACAGAATGCTTCTGTGTAGTTTATATTTGAATATATTCCTTTTTCCACTACTACTCTCTTAGCGCTCCAAATGTCCAGTTGCATTTTCTACAGAAAGAGTGTTCAGATCTGCTCAATCAAAAGTATGGTTTAACTCTGTTAGCTGAATGCACAGATCAGAAAGAAGTTTCACAGAATGATTCTGTGTAGTTTATATTTGGAGACATTCCTTTTTCCACTATTACCCTCTTAGCGCTCCGAATCTCCACTTGCATTTTCTACAGAAAGAGTGTTTCAGAACGGCTCAATCAAAACTAAGGTTCAACTCTTTTAGTTGAACAAACAGAACAGAAAGAAGTTTCACACAATTCTTCTGTGTAGTTTTTATTTGTAGACATTCTTTTTCCCAATATAGGCCTCTTAGCGCTCAGAATGTCCAATTGCAGTTTCTACAGAAAGAGTGTTTCAGAACGGCTCAATCAAAAGTAAGGTTCAACTCTGTTAGTTGAATGCACAGAACAGAAAGAAGTTTCATACAATGCTTCTGTGTAGTTTATATTTGAACATATTCTTTTTTCCACTATTACCCACTTAGCGCTACGAATGTCCAGTTGCATTTTCTACAGACAGAGTGTTTCAAAACTGCTCAATCAAAAGTATGGTTTAACTCTGTTAGCTGAATGCTCAGATCTGAAAGAAGTTTCACAGAATGCTTCTGTGTAGTTTATATTTGAATATATTCCTTTTTCCACTACTACTCTCTTAGCGCTCAAAATGTCCAGTTGCATTTTCTACAGAAAGAGTGTTCAGATCTGCTCAATCAAAAGTATGGTTTAATTCTGTTAGCTGAATGCACAGATCAGAAAGAAGTTTCACAGAATGATTCTGTGTAGTTTATATGTGGAGACATTCCTTTTTCCACTATTACCCTCTTAGCGCTCCGAATCTCCACTTGCATTTTCTACAGAAAGAGTGTTTCAGAACGGCTCAATCAAAACTAAGGTTCAACTGTTGTAGTTGAACAAACCGAACAGAAAGAAGTTTCACACAATTCTTCTGTGTAGTTTTTATTTGTAGACATTCTTTTTCCCAATATAGGCCTCTTAGCGCTCAGAATGTCCAATTGCAGTTTCTACAGAAAGAGTGTTTCAG
This sequence comes from Symphalangus syndactylus, assembly GCF_028878055.3. NCBI lineage: Eukaryota > Metazoa > Chordata > Mammalia > Primates > Hylobatidae > Symphalangus > Symphalangus syndactylus. The sequence continues at coordinate 166,536,496 of NC_072423.2, read as the reverse complement.
AACGGCTCAATCAAAAGTAAGGTTCAACTCTGTTAGTTGAATGCACAGAACAGAAAGAAGTTTCATACAATGCTTCTGTGTAGTTTATATTTGAACATATTCTTTTTTCCACTATTACCCACTTAGCGCTACGAATGTCCAGTTGCATTTTCTACAGACAGAGTGTTTCAAAACTGCTCAATCAAAAGTATGGTTTAACTCTGTTAGCTGAATGCTCAGATCTGAAAGAAGTTTCACAGAATGCTTCTGTGTAGTTTATATTTGAATATATTCCTTTTTCCACTACTACTCTCTTAGCGCTCAAAATGTCCAGTTGCATTTTCTACAGAAAGAGTGTTCAGATCTGCTCAATCAAAAGTATGGTTTAATTCTGTTAGCTGAATGCACAGATCAGAAAGAAGTTTCACAGAATGATTCTGTGTAGTTTATATGTGGAGACATTCCTTTTTCCACTATTACCCTCTTAGCGCTCCGAATCTCCACTTGCATTTTCTACAGAAAGAGTGTTTCAGAACGGCTCAATCAAAACTAAGGTTCAACTCTTGTAGTTGAACAAACCGAACAGAAAGAAGTTTCACACAATTCTTCTGTGTAGTTTTTATTTGTAGACATTCTTTTTCCCAATATAGGCCTCTTAGCGCTCAGAATGTCCAATTGCAGTTTCTACAGAAAGAGTGTTTCAGAACGGCTCAATCAAAAGTAAGGTTCAACTCTGTTAGTTGAATGCACAGAACAGAAAGAAGTTTCATACAATGCTTCTGTGTAGTTTATATTTGAACATATTCTTTTTTCCACTATTACCCACTTAGCGCTACGAATGTCCAGTTGCATTTTCTACAGACAGAGTGTTTCAAAACTGCTCAATCAAAAGTATGGTTTAACTCTGTTAGCTGAATGCTCAGATCAGAAAGAAGTTTCACAGAATGCTTCTGTGTAGTTTATATTTGAATATATTCCTTTTTCCACTACTACGCTCTTAGCGCTCCAAATGTCCAGTTGCATTTTCTACAGAAAGATTGTTCAGATCTGCTCAATCAAAAGTATGGTTTAACTCTGTTAGCTGAATGCACAGATCAGAAAGAAGTTTCACCGAATGAGTCTGTGTAGTTTATATTTGAAGACATTCCTTTTTCCACTATTACCCTCTTAGCGCTCCGAATCTCCACTTGCATTTTCTACAAAAAGAGTGTTTCATAACTGCTCAATCAAAAATATGTTTTATCTCTGTTAACTGAATTTACAGATCAGAAATAAGTTTCACAGAATTCATCTGTGTAGTTTTTATTTGAAGATATTATTTTTCCCAATGTAGGCCTCTTAGCGCTTAGCATGTCCAATTGCAGTTTCTACAGAAAGAGTGTTTCAGAACGGCTCAATCAAAAGTAAGGTTCAACTCTGTTAGTTGAATGCACAGAACAGAAAGAATTTTCACAGAATGCTACTGTGCAGTTTATATTTGAATATATTCCTTTTTCCACTATTACCCTCTTAGCGCTCCGAATGTCCACTTGCATTTTCTACAGAAAGAGTGTTCAGAACTGCGCAATCAAAAGTATGGTTTAACTCTGTTAGCTTAATGAACATATCAGAAATAAGTTTCACACAATGCTTCTGTGTAGTTTTTATTTGAAGATATTTTTTTTCCCAATATAGGCCTCTTAGCGCTCAGAATGTCCAATTGCAGTTTCTACAGAAAGAGTGTTTCAGAAAGGCTCAATCCAAAGTAAGGTTCAACTCTGTTAGTTGAATGCACAGAACAGAAAGAAGTTTCATACAATGCTTCTGTGTAGTTTATATTTGAACATATTCTTTTTTCCACTATTACGCACTTAGCGCTACGAATGTCCAGTTGCATTTTCTACAGACAGAGTGTTTCAAAACTGCTCAATCAAAAGTATGGTTTAACTCTGTTAGCTGAATGCTCAGATCAGAAAGAAGTTTCACAGAATGCTTCTGTGTAGTTTATATTTGAATATATTCCTTTTTCCACTACTACTCTCTTAGCGCTCCAAATGTCCAGTTGCATTTTCTACAGAAGGAGTGTTCAGATCTGCTCAATCAAAAGTATGGTTTAACTCTGTTAGCTGAATGCACAGATCAGAAAGAAGTTTCACAGAATGATTCTGTGTAGTTTATATTTGGAGACATTCCTTTTTCCACTATTACCCTCTTAGCGCTCCGAATCTCCACTTGCATTTTCTACAGAAAGAGTGTTTCAGAACGGCTCAATCAAAACTAAGTTTCAACTCTTTTAGTTGAACAAACAGAACAGAAAGAAGTTTCACACAATTCTTCTGTGTAGTTTTTATTTGTAGACATTCTTTTTCCCAATATAGGCCTCTTAGCGCTCAGAATGTCCAATTGCAGTTTCTACAGTAAGAGTGTTTCAGAACGGCTCAATCAAAAGTAAGGTTCAACTCTGTTAGTTGAATGCACAGAACAGAAAGAAGTTTCATACAATGCTTCTGTGTAGTTTATATTTGAACATATTCTTTTTTCACTATTACCCACTTAGCGCTACGAATGTCCAGTTGCATTTTCTACAGACAGAGTGTTTCAAAACTGCTCAATCAAAAGTATGGTTTACCTCTGTTAGCTGAATGCTCAGATCAGAAAGAAGTTTCACAGAATGCTTCTGTGTAGTTTATATTTGAATACATTCCTTTTTCCACTACTACGCTCTTAGCGCTCAAAATGTCCAGTTGCATTTTCTACAGAAAGAGTGTTCAGATCTGCTCAATCAAAAGTATGGTTTAACTCTGTTAGCTGAATGCACAGATCAGAAAGAAGTTTCACCGAATGATTCTGTGTAGTTTATATGTGAAGACATTCCTTTTTCCACTATTACCCTCTTAGCGCTCCGAATCTCCACTTGCATTTTCTACAAAAAGAGTGTTTCATAACTGCTCAATCAAAAATATGTTTTATCTCTGTTAACTGAATTTACAGATCAGAAATAAGTTTCACAGAATGCATCTGTGTAGTTTTTATTTGAAGATATTATTTTTCCCAATGTAGGCCTCTTAGCGCTTAGCATGTCCAATTGCAGTTTCTACAGAAAGAGTGTTTCAGAACGGCTCAATCAAAAGTAAGGTTCAACTCTGTTAGTTGAATGCACAGAACAGAAAGAATTTTCACAGAATGCTACTGTGCAGTTTATATTTGAATATATTCCTTTTTCCACTATTACCCTCTTAGCGCTCCGAATGTCCACTTGCATTTTCTACAGAAAGAGTGTTCAGAACTGCGCAATCAAAAGTATGGTTTAACTCTGTTAGCTTAATGAACATATCAGAAATAAGTTTCACACAATGCTTCTGTGTAGTTTTTATTTGAAGAGATTTTTTTTCCCAATATAGGCCTCTTAGCGCTCAGAATGTCCAATTGCAGTTTCTACAGAAAGAGTGTTTCAGAAAGGCTCAATCCAAAGTAAGGTTCAACTCTGTTATTTGAATGCACAGAACAGAAAGAAGTTTCATACAATGCTTCTGTGTAGTTTATATTTGAACATATTCTTTTTTCCACTATTACCCACTTAGCGCTACGAATGTCCAGTTGCATTTTCTACTGACAGAGTGTTTCAAAACTGCTCAATCAAAAATATGGTTTAACTCTGTTAGCTGAATGCTCAGATCAGAAAGAAGTTTCACAGAATGCTTCTGTGTAGTTTATATTTGAATATATTCCTTTTTCCACTACTACTCTCTTAGCGCTCCAAATGTCCAGTTGCATTTTCTACAGAAAGAGTGTTCAGATCTGCTCAATCAAAAGTATGGTTTAACTCTGTTAGCTGAATGCACAGATCAGAAAGAAGTTTCACAGAATGATTCTGTGTAGTTTATATTTGGAGACATTCCTTTTTCCACTATTACCCTCTTAGCGCTCCGAATCTCCACTTGCATTTTCTACAGAAAGAGTGTTTCAGAACGGCTCAATCAAAACTAAGGTTCAACTCTTTTAGTTGAACAAACAGAACAGAAAGAAGTTTCACACAATTCTTCTGTGTAGTTTTTATTTGTAGACATTCTTTTTCCCAATATAGGCCTCTTAGCGCTCAGAATGTCCAATTGCAGTTTCTACAGAAAGAGTGTTTCAGAACGGCTCAATCAAAAGTAAGGTTCAACTCTGTTAGTTGAATGCACAGAACAGAAAGAAGTTTCATACAATGCTTCTGTGTAGTTTATATTTGAACATATTCTTTTTTCCACTATTACCCACTTAGCGCTACGAATGTCCAGTTGCATTTTCTACAGACAGAGTGTTTCAAAACTGCTCAATCAAAAGTATGGTTTAACTCTGTTAGCTGAATGCTCAGATCAGAAAGAAGTTTCACAGAATGCTTCTGTGTAGTTTATATTTGAATATATTCCTTTTTCCACTACTACGCTCTTAGCGCTCCAAATGTCCAGTTGCATTTTCTACAGAAAGAGTGTTCAGATCTGCTCAATCAAAAGTATGGTTTAATTCTGTTAGCTGAATGCACAGATCAGAAAGAAGTTTCACAGAATGATTCTGTGTAGTTTATATTTGGAGACATTCCTTTTTCCACTATCACCCTCTTAGCGCTCCGAATCTCCACTTGCATTTTCTACAGAAAGAGTGTTTCAGAACGGCTCAAACAAAACTAAGGTTCACATCTTTTAGTTGAACAAACAGAACAGAATGAAGTTTCACACAATTCTTCTGTGTAGTTTTTATTTGTATACATTCTTTTTCCCAATATAGGCCTCTTAGCGCTCAGAATGTCCAATTGCAGTTTCTACAGAAAGAGTGTTTCAGAACGGCTCAATCAAAAGTAAGGTTCAACTCTGTTAGTTGAATGCACAGAACAGAAAGAAGTTTCATACAATGCTTCTGTGTAGTTTATATTTGAACATATTCTTTTTTCCACTATTACCCACTTAGCGCTACGAATGTCCAGTTGCATTTTCTACAGACAGAGTGTTTCAAAACTGCTCAATCAAAAGTATGGTTTAACTCTGTTAGCTGAATGCTCAGATCTGAAAGAAGTTTCACAGAATGCTTCTGTGTAGTTTATATTTGAATATATTCCTTTTTCCACTACTACTCTCTTAGCGCTCAAAATGTCCAGTTGCATTTTCTACAGAAAGAGTGTTCAGATCTGCTCAATCAAAAGTATGGTTTAATTCTGTTAGCTGAATGCACAGATCAGAAAGAAGTTTCACAGAATGATTCTGTGTAGTTTATATGTGGAGACATTCCTTTTTCCACTATTACCCTCTTAGCGCTCCGAATCTCCACTTGCATTTTCTACAGAAAGAGTGTTTCAGAACGGCTCAATCAAAACTAAGGTTCAACTCTTGTAGTTGAACAAACCGAACAGAAAGAAGTTTCACACAATTCTTCTGTGTAGTTTTTATTTGTAGACATTCTTTTTCCCAATATAGGCCTCTTAGCGCTCAGAATGTCCAATTGCAGTTTCTACAGAAAGAGTGTTTCAGAACGGCTCAATCAAAAGTAAGGTTCAACTCTGTTAGTTGAATGCACAGAACAGAAAGAAGTTTCATACAATGCTTCTGTGTAGTTTATATTTGAACATATTCTTTTTTCCACTATTACCCACTTAGCGCTACGAATGTCCAGTTGCATTTTCTACAGACAGAGTGTTTCAAAACTGCTCAATCAAAAGTATGGTTTAACTCTGTTAGCTGAATGCTCAGATCAGAAAGAAGTTTCACAGAATGCTTCTGTGTAGTTTATATTTGAATATATTCCTTTTTCCACTACTACGCTCTTAGCGCTCCAAATGTCCAGTTGCATTTTCTACAGAAAGATTGTTCAGATCTGCTCAATCAAAAGTATGGTTTAACTCTGTTAGCTGAATGCACAGATCAGAAAGAAGTTTCACCGAATGAGTCTGTGTAGTTTATATTTGAAGACATTCCTTTTTCCACTATTACCCTCTTAGCGCTCCGAATCTCCACTTGCATTTTCTACAAAAAGAGTGTTTCATAACTGCTCAATCAAAAATATGTTTTATCTCTGTTAACTGAATTTACAGATCAGAAATAAGTTTCACAGAATTCATCTGTGTAGTTTTTATTTGAAGATATTATTTTTCCCAATGTAGGCCTCTTAGCGCTTAGCATGTCCAATTGCAGTTTCTACAGAAAGAGTGTTTCAGAACGGCTCAATCAAAAGTAAGGTTCAACTCTGTTAGTTGAATGCACAGAACAGAAAGAATTTTCACAGAATGCTACTGTGTAGTTTATATTTGAATATATTCCTTTTTCCACTATTACCCTCTTAGAGCTCCGAATGTCCACTTGCATTTTCTACAGAAAGAGTGTTCAGAACTGCGCAATCAAATGTATGGTTTAACTCTGTTAGCTTAATGAACATATCAGAAATAAGTTTCACACAATGCTTCTGTGTAGTTTTTATTTGAAGATATTATTTTTCCCAATATAGGCCTCTTAGCGCTCAGAATGTCCAATTGCAGTTTCTACAGAAAGAGTGTTTCAGAAAGGCTCAATCAAAAGTAAGGTTCAACTCTGTTAGTTGAATGCACAGAACAGAAAGAAGTTTCATACAATGCTTCTGTGTAGTTTATATTTGAACATATTCTTTTTTCCACTATTACCCACTTAGCGCTACGAATGTCCAGTTGCATTTTCTACAGACAGAGTGTTTCAAAACTGCTCAATCAAAAGTATGGTTTAACTCTGTTAGCTGAATGCTCAGATCAGAAAGAAGTTTCACAGAATGCTTCAGTGTAGTTTATATTTGAATATATTCCTTTTTCCACTACTACGCCCATAGCGCTCCAAATGTCCAGTTGCATTTTCTACAGAAAGAGTGTTCAGATCTGCTCAATCAAAAGTATGGTTTAACTCTGTTAGCTGAATGCACAGATCAGAAAGAAGTTTCACCGAATGATTTTGTGTAGTTTATATTTGAAGACATTCCTTTTTCCACTATAACCCTCCTAGCGCTCCGAATCTCCACTTGAATTTTCTACAAAAAGAGTGTTTCATAACTGCTCAATCAAAAATATGTTTTATCTCTGTTAACTGAATTTACAGATCAGAAATAAGTTTCACAGAATGCATCTGTGTAGTTTTTATTTGAAGATATTCTTTTTCCCAATGTAGGCCTCTTAGCGCTTAGCATGTCCAATTGCAGTTTCTACAGAAAGAGTGTTTCAGAACGGCTCAATCAAAAGTAAGGTTCAACTCTGTTAGTTGAATGCACAGAACAGAAAGAATTTTCACAGAATGCTACTGTGTAGTTTATATTTGAATATATTCCTTTTTCCACTATTACCCTCTTAGCGCTCCGAATGTCCACTTGCATTTTCTACAGAAAGAGTGTTCAGAACTGCGCAATCAAAAGTATGGTTTAACTCTGTTAGCTTCATGAACATATCAGAAATAAGTTTCACACAATGCTTCTGTGTAGTTTTTATTTGAAGATATTATTTTTCCCAATAGAGGCCTCTTAGCGCTCAGAATGTCCAATTGCAGTTTCTACAGAAAGAGTGTTTCAGAAAGGCTCAATCAAAAGTAAGGTTCAACTCTGTTAGTTGAATGCACAGAACAGAAAGAAGTTTCATACAATGCTTCTGTGTAGTTTATATTTGAACATATTCTTTTTTCCACTATTACCCACTTAGCGCTACGAATGTCCAGTTGCATTTTCTACAGACAGAGTGTTTCAAAACTGCTCAGTCAAAAGTATGGTTTAACTCTGTTAGCTGAATGCTCAGATCAGAAAGAAGTTTCACAGAAGGCTTCTGTGTAGTTTATATTTGAATATATTCCTTTTTCCACTACTACTCTCTTAACGCTCCAAATGTCCAGTTGCATTTTCTACAGAAAGAGTGTTCAGATCTGCTCAATCAAAAGTATGGTTTAACTCTGTTAGCTGAATGCAAAGATCAGAAAGAAGTTTCACAGAATGATTCTGTGTAGTTTATATTTGGAGACATTCCTTTTTCCACTATTACCCCCTTAGCGCTCCGAAATTCCACTTGCATTTTCTACATAAAGAGTGTTTCAGAACGGCTCAATCAAAACTAAGGTTCAACTCTTTCAGTGGAACAAACAGAACAGAAAGAAGTTTCACACAATTCTTCGGTGTAGTTTTTATTTGTAGACATTCTTTTTCCCAATATAGGCCTCTTAGCGCTCAGAATGTCCAATTGCAGTTTCTACAGAAAGAGTGTTTCAGAACGGCTCAATCAAAAGTAAGGTTCAACTCTATTAGTTGAATGCACAGAACAGAAAGTAGTTTCATACAATGCTTCTGTGTAGTTTATATTTGAACATATTCTTTTTTCCACTATTACTCACTTAGCGCTACGAATGTCCAGTTGCATTTTCTACAGACAGAGGGTTTCAAAACTGCTCAATCAAATGTATGGTTTAACTCTGTTAGCTGAATGCTCAGATCAGAAAGAAGTTTCACAGAATGCTTCTGTGTAGTTTATATTTGAATATATTCCTTTTTCCACTACTACGCTCTTAGCGCTCCAAATGTCCAGTTGCATTTTCTACAGAAAGAGTGTTCAGATCTGCTCAATCAAAAGTATGGTTTAACTCTGTTAGCTGAATGCACAGATCAGAAAGAAGTTTCACCGAATGATTCTGTGTAGTTTATATTTGAAGACATTCCTTTTTCCACTATTACCCTCTTAGCGCTCCGAATCTCCACTTGCATTTTCTACAAAAAGTGTGTTTCATAACTGCTCAATCAAAAATATGTTTTATCTCTGTTAACTGAATTTACAGATCAGAAATAAGTTTCACAGAATGCATCTGTGTAGTTTTTATTTGAAGATATTGTTTTTCCCAATGTAGGCCTCTTAGCGCTTAGCATGTCCAACTGCAGTTTCTACAGAAAGAGTGTTTCAGAACGGCTCAATCAAAAGTAAGGTTCAACTCTGTTAGTTGAATGCACAGAACAGAAAGAATTTTCACAGAATGCTACTGTGTAGTTTATATTTGAATATATTCCTTTTTCCACTATTACCCTCTTAGCGCTCCGAATGTCCACTTGCATTTTCTACAGAAAGAGTGTTCAGAACTGCGCAATCAAAAGTATGGTTTAACTCTGTTAGCTTAATGAACATATCAGAAATAAGTTTCACACAATGCTTCTGTGTAGTTTTTATTTGTAGACATTCTTTTTCCCAATAGAGGCCTCTTAGCGCTCAGAATGTACAATTGCAGTTTCTACAGAAAGAGTGTTTCAGAACGGCTCAATCAAAAGTAAGCTTCAACTCTGTTAGTTGAATGCACAGAACAGAAAGTAGTTTCATACAATGCTTCTGTGTAGTTTATATTTGAACATATTCTTTTTTCCACTATTACCCACTTAGCGCTACGAATGTCCAGTTGCATTTTCTACAGACAGAGTGTTTCAAAACTGCTCAATCAAAAGTATGGTTTAACTCTGTTAGCTGAATGCTCAGATCAGAAAGAAGTTTCACAGAATGCTTCTGTGTAGTTTATATTTGAATATATTCCTTTTTCCACTACTACGCTCTTAGCGCTAAAATGTCCAGTTGCATTTTCTACAGAAAGAGTGTTCAGATCTGCTCAATCAAAAGTATGGTTTAACTCTGTTAGCTGAATGCACAGATCAGAAACAAGTTTCACAGAATGATTCTGTGTAGTTTATATTTGGAGACATTCCTTTTTCCACTATCACCCTCTTAGCGCTCCGAATCTCCACTTGCATTTTCTACAGAAAGAGTGTTTCAGAACGGCTCAAACAAAACTAAGGTTCAACTCTTTTTGTTGAACAAACAGAACAGAAAGAAGTTTCACACAATTCTTCTGTGTAGTTTTTATTTGTAGGCATTCTTTTTCCCAATATAGGCCACTTAGCGCTCAGAATGTCCAATTGCAGTTTCTACAGAAAGAGTGTTTCAGAACGGCTCAATCAAAAGTAAGGTTCAACTCTGTTAGTTGAATGCACAGAACAGAAAGAAGTTTCATACAATGCTTCTGTGTAGTTTATATTTGAACATATTTTTTTTCCACTATTACCCACTTTGCGCTACGAATGTCCAGTTGCATTTTCTACAGACAGAGTGTTTCAAAACTGCTCAATCAAAAGTATGGTTTAACTCTGTTAGCTGAATGCTCAGATCAGAAAGAATTTTCACAGAATGCTTCTGTGTAGTTTATATTTGAATATATTCCTTTTTCCACTACTACGCTCTTAGCGCTCCAATGTCCAGTTGCATTTTCTACAGAAAGAGTGTTCAGATCTGCTCAATCAAAAGTATGGTTTAATTCTGTTAGCTGAATGCACAGATCAGAAAGAAGTTTCACCGAATGATTCTGTGTAGTTTATATTTGAAGACATTCCTTTTTCCACTATTACCCTCTTAGCGCTCCGAATCTCCACTTGCATTTTCTACAAAAAGATTGTTTCATAACTGCTCAATCAAAAATATGTTTTATCTCTGTTAACTGAATTTACAGATCAGAAATAAGTTTCACAGAATGCATCTGTGTAGTTTTTATTTGAAGATATTCTTTTTCCCAATGTAGGCCTCTAAGCGCTTAGCATGTCCAATTGCAGTTTCTACAGAAAGAGTGTTTCAGAACGGCTCAATCAAAAGTAAGGTTCAACTCTGTTACTTGAATGCACAGAACAGAAAGAATTTTCACAGAATGCTACTGTGTAGTTTATATTTGAATATATTCCTTTTTCCACTATTACCCTCTTAGCGCTCCGAATGTCCACTTGCATTTTCTACAGAAAGAGTGTTCAGAACTGCGCAATCAAAAGTATGGTTTAACTCTGTTAGCTTAATGAACATATCAGAAATAAGTTTCACACAATGCTTCTGTGTAGTTTTTATTTGAAGATATTATTTTTCCCAATATAGGCCTCTTAGCGCTCAGAATGTCCAATTGCAGTTTCTACAGAAAGAGTGTTTCAGAAAGGCTCAATCAAAAGTAAGGTTCAACTCTGTTAGTTGAATGCACAGAACAGAAAGAAGTTTCATACAATGCTTCTGTGTAGTTTATATTTGAACACATTCTTTTTTCCACTATTACCCACTTAGCGCTACGAATGTCCAGTTGCATTTTCTACAGACAGAGTGTTTCAAAACTGCTCAATCAAAAGTATGGTTTAACTCTGTTAGCTGAATGCTCAGATCAGAAAGAAGTTTCACAGAATGCTTCTGTGTAGTTTATATTTGAATATATTCCTTTTTCCACTACTACTCTCTTAGCGCTCCAAATGTCCAGTTGCATTTTCTACAGAAAGAGTGTTCAGATCTGCTCAATCAAATGTATGGTTTAACTCTGTTAGCTGAATGCACAGATCACAAAGAAGTTTCACAGAATGATTCTGTGTAGTTTATATTTGGAGACATTCCTTTTTCCACTATTACCCTCTTAGCGCTCCGAATCTCCACTTGCATTTTCTACAGAAAGAGTGTTTCAGAACGGCTCAATCGAAACTAAGGTTCAACTCTTTTAGTTGAACAAACAGAACAGAAAGAAGTTTCACACAATTCTTCTGGGTAGTTTTTATTTGTAGACATTCTTTTTCCCAATATAGGCCTCCTAGCGCTCAGAATGTCCAATTGCAGTTTCTAGAGAAAGAGTGTTTCAGAACGGCTCAATCAAAAGTAAGGTTCAACTCTGTTAGTTGAATGCACAGAACAGAAAGAAGTTTCATACAATGCTTCTGTGTAGTTTATATTTGAACATATTCTTTTTTCCACTATTACCCACTTAGCGCTACGAATGTCCAGTTGCATTTTCTACAGACAGAGTGTTTCAAAACTGCTCAATCAAAAGTATGGTTTAACTCTGTTAGCTGAATGCTCAGATCAGAAAGTAGTTTCACAGAATGCTTCTGTGTAGTTTATATTTGAATATATTACTTTTTCCACTACTACGCTCTTAGCGCTCCAAATGTCCAGTTGCATTTTCAACAGAAAGATTGTTCAGATCTGCTCAATCAAAAATATGGTTTAACTCTGTTAGCTGAATGCACAGATCAGAAAGAAGTTTCACCGAATGAGTCTGTGTAGTTTATATTTGAAGACATTCCTTTTTCCACTATTACCCTCTTAGCGCTCCGAATCTCCACTTGCATTTTCTACAAAAAGAGTGTTTCATAACTGCTCAATCAAAAATATGTTTTATCTCTGTTAACTGAATTTACAGATCAGAAATAAGTTTCACAGAATGCATCTGTGTAGTTTTTATTTGAAGATATTCTTTTTCCCAATGTAGGCCTCTTAGCGCTTAGCATGTCCAATTGCAGTTTCTACAGAAAGAGTGTTTCAGAACGGCTCAATCAAAAGTAAGGTTCAACTCTGTTAGTTGAATGCACAGAACAGAAAGAATTTTCACAGAATGCTACTGTGTAGTTTATATTTGAATATATTCCTTTTTCCACTATTACCCTCTTAGCGCTCCGAATGTCCACTTGAATTTTCTACAGAAAGAGTGTTCAGAACGGCGCAATCAAAAGTATGGTTTAACTCTGTTAGCTTAATGAACATATCAGAAATAAGTTTCACACAATGCTTCTGTGTAGTTTTTATTTGAAGATATTATTTTTCCCAATAGAGGCCTCTTAGCGCTCAGAATGTCGAATTGCAGTTTCTACAGAAAGAGTGTTTCAGAAAGGCTCAATCAAATGTAAGATTCAACTCTGTTAGTTGAATGTACAGAACAGAAAGGAGTTTCATACAATGCTTCTGTGTAGTTTATATTTGAACATATTCTTTTTTCCACTATTACCCACTTAGCGCTACGAATGTCCAGTTGTATTTTCTACAGACAGAGTGTTTCAAAACTGCTCAATCAAAAGTATGGTTTAACTCTGTTAGCTGAATGCTCAGATCAGAAAGAAGTTTCACAGAATGCTTCTGTGTAGTTTATATTTGAATATATTCCTTTTTCCACTACTACTCTCTTAGCGCTCCAAATGTCCAGTTGCATTTTCTACAGAAAGAGTGTTCAGATCTGCTCAATCAAAAGTATGGTTTAACTCTGTTAGCTGAATGCACAGATCAGAAAGAAGTTTCACAGAATGATTCTGTGTAGTTTATATTTGGAGACATTCCTTTTTCCACAATTACCCTCTTAGCGCTCCGAATTTCCACTTGCATTTTCTACAGAAAGAGTGTTTCAGAACGGCTCAATCAAAACTAAGGTTCAACTCTTTTAGTTGAACAAACAGAACAGAAAGAAGTTTCACACAATTCTTCTGTGTAGTTTTTATTTGTAGACATTCTTTTTCCCAATATAGGCCTCTTAGCGCTCAGAATGTCCAATTGCAGTTTCTACAGAAAGAGTGTTTCAGAATGGCTCAATCAAAAGTAAGGTTCAACTCTGTTAGTTGAATGCACAGAACAGAAAGAAGTTTCATACAATGCTTCTGTGTAGTTTATATTTGAACATATTTTTTTTCCACTATTACCCACTTAGCGCTACGAATGTCCAGTTGCATTTTCTACAGACACAGTGTTTCAAAACTGCTCAATCAAAAGTATGGTTTAACTCTGTTAGCTGAATGCTCAGATCAGAAAGAAGTTTCACAGAATGCTTCTGTGTAGTTTATATTTGAATATATTCCTTTTTCCACTACTACGCTCTTAGCGCTCCAAATGTCCAGTTGCATTTTCTACAGAAAGAGTGTTCAGATCTGCTCAATCAAAAGTATGGTTTAACTCTGTTAGCTGAATGCACAGATCAGAAAGAAGTTTCACCGAATGATTCTGTGTAGTTTATATTTGAAGACATTCCTTTTTCCACTATTAACCTCTTAGCGCTCCGAATCTCCACTTGCATTTTCTACAAAAAGAGTGTTTCATAACTGCTCAATCAAAAATATGTTTTATCTCTGTTAACTGAATTTACAGATCAGAAATAAGTTTCACAGAATGCATCTGTGTAGTTTTTATTTGAAGATATTCTTTTTCCCAATGTAGGCCTCTTAGCGCTTAGCATGTCCAATTGCAGTTTCTACAGAAAGAGTGTTTCAGAACGGCTCAATCAAAAGTAAGGTTCAACTCTGTTAGTTGAATGCACAGAACAGAAAGAATTTTCACAGAATGCTACTGTGTAGTTTATATTTGAATATATTCCTTTTTCCACTATTACCCTCTTAGCGCTCCGAATGTCCACTTGCATTTTCTACAGAAAGAGTGTTCAGAACTGCGCAATCAAAAGTATGGTTTAACTCTGTTAGCTTAATGAACATATCAGAAATAAGTTTCACACAATGCTTCTGTGTAGTTTTTATTTGTAGACATTCTTTTTCCCAATAGAGGCCTCTTAGCGCTCAGAATGTACAATTGCAGTTTCTACAGAAAGAGTGTTTCAGAACGGCTCAATCAAAAGTAAGCTTCAACTCTGTTAGTTGAATGCACAGAACAGAAAGAAGTTTCATACAATGCTTCTGTGTAGTTTATATTTGAACATATTCTTTTTTCCACTATTACCCACTTAGCGCTACGAATGTCCAGTTGCATTTTCTACAGACAGAGTGTTTCAAAACTGCTCAATCAAAAGTATGGTTTAACTCTGTTAGCTGAATGCTCAGATCAGAAAGAAGTTTCACAGAATGCTTCTGTGTAGTTTATATTTGAATATATTCCTTTTTCCACTACTACGCTCTTAGCGCTAAAATGTCCAGTTGCATTTTCTACAGAAAGAGTGTTCAGATCTGCTCAATCAAAAGTATGGTTTAACTCTGTTAGCTGAATGCACAGATCAGAAACAAGTTTCACAGAATGATTCTGTGTAGTTTATATTTGGAGACATTCCTTTTTCCACTATCACCCTCTTAGCGCTCCGAATCTCCACTTGCATTTTCTACAGAAAGAGTGTTTCAGAACGGCTCAAACAAAACTAAGGTTCAACACTTTTTGTTGAACAAACAGAACAGAAAGAAGTTTCACACAATTCTTCTGTGTAGTTTTTATTTGTAGGCATTCTTTTTCCCAATATAGGCCACTTAGCGCTCAGAATGTCCAATTGCAGTTTCTACAGAAAGAGTGTTTCAGAACGGCTCAATCAAAAGTAAGGTTCAACTCTGTTAGTTGAATGCACAGAACAGAAAGAAGTTTCATACAATGCTTCTGTGTAGTTTATATTTGAACATATTTTTTTTCCACTATTACCCACTTTGCGCTACGAATGTCCAGTTGCATTTTCTACAGACAGAGTGTTTCAAAACTGCTCAATCAAAAGTATGGTTTAACTCTGTTAGCTGAATGCTCAGATCAGAAAGAATTTTCACAGAATGCTTCTGTGTAGTTTATATTTGAATATATTCCTTTTTCCACTACTACGCTCTTAGCGCTCCAATGTCCAGTTGCATTTTCTACAGAAAGAGTGTTCAGATCTGCTCAATCAAAAGTATGGTTTAATTCTGTTAGCTGAATGCACAGATCAGAAAGAAGTTTCACCGAATGATTCTGTGTAGTTTATATTTGAAGACATTCCTTTTTCCACTATTACCCTCTTAGCGCTCCGAATCTCCACTTGCATTTTCTACAAAAAGAGTGTTTCATAACTGCTCAATCAAAAATATGTTTTATCTCTGTTAACTGAATTTACAGATCAGAAATAAGTTTCACAGAATGCATCTGTGTAGTTTTTATTTGAAGATATTCTTTTTCCCAATGTAGGCCTCTAAGCGCTTAGCATGTCCAATTGCAGTTTCTACAGAAAGAGTGTTTCAGAACGGCTCAATCAAAAGTAAGGTTCAACTCTGTTACTTGAATGCACAGAACAGAAAGAATTTTCACAGAATGCTACTGTGTAGTTTATATTTGAATATATTCCTTTTTCCACTATTACCCTCTTAGCGCTCCGAATGTCCACTTGCATTTTCTACAGAAAGAGTGTTCAGAACTGCGCAATCAAAAGTATGGTTTAACTCTGTTAGCTTAATGAACATATCAGAAATAAGTTTCACACAATGCTTCTGTGTAGTTTTTATTTGAAGATATTATTTTTCCCAATATAGGCCTCTTAGCGCTCAGAATGTCCAATTGCAGTTTCTACAGAAAGAGTGTTTCAGAAAGGCTCAATCAAAAGTAAGGTTCAACTCTGTTAGTTGAATGCACAGAACAGAAAGAAGTTTCATACAATGCTTCTGTGTAGTTTATATTTGAACACATTCTTTTTTCCACTATTACCCACTTAGCGCTACGAATGTCCAGTTGCATTTTCTACAGACAGAGTGTTTCAAAACTGCTCAATCAAAAGTATGGTTTAACTCTGTTAGCTGAATGCTCAGATCAGAAAGAAGTTTCACAGAATGCTTCTGTGTAGTTTATATTTGAATATATTCCTTTTTCCACTACTACTCTCTTAGCGCTCCAAATGTCCAGTTGCATTTTCTACAGAAAGAGTGTTCAGATCTGCTCAATCAAATGTATGGTTTAACTCTGTTAGCTGAATGCACAGATCACAAAGAAGTTTCACAGAATGATTCTGTGTAGTTTATATTTGGAGACATTCCTTTTTCCACTATTACCCTCTTAGCGCTCCGAATCTCCACTTGCATTTTCTACAGAAAGAGTGTTTCAGAACGGCTCAATCGAAACTAAGGTTCAACTCTTTTAGTTGAACAAACAGAACAGAAAGAAGTTTCACACAATTCTTCTTGGTAGTTTTTATTTGTAGACATTCTTTTTCCCAATATAGGCCTCCTAGCGCTCAGAATGTCCAATTGCAGTTTCTAGAGAAAGAGTGTTTCAGAACGGCTCAATCAAAAGTAAGGTTCAACTCTGTTAGTTGAATGCACAGAACAGAAAGAAGTTTCATACAATGCTTCTGTGTAGTTTATATTTGAACATATTCTTTTTTCCACTATTACCCACTTAGCGCTACGAATGTCCAGTTGCATTTTCTACAGACAGAGTGTTTCAAAACTGCTCAATCAAAAGTATGGTTTAACTCTGTTAGCTGAATGCTCAGATCAGAAAGTAGTTTCACAGAATGCTTCTGTGTAGTTTATATTTGAATATATTCCTTTTTCCACTACTACGCTCTTAGCGCTCCAAATGTCCAGTTGCATTTTCAACAGAAAGATTGTTCAGATCTGCTCAATCAAAAATATGGTTTAACTCTGTTAGCTGAATGCACAGATCAGAAAGAAGTTTCACCGAATGAGTCTGTGTAGTTTATATTTGAAGACATTCCTTTTTCCACTATTACCCTCTTAGCGCTCCGAATCTCCACTTGCATTTTCTACAAAAAGAGTGTTTCATAACTGCTCAATCAAAAATATGTTTTATCTCTGTTAACTGAATTTACAGATCAGAAATAAGTTTCACAGAATGCATCTGTGTAGTTTTTATTTGAAGATATTCTTTTTCCCAATGTAGGCCTCTTAGCGCTTAGCATGTCCAATTGCAGTTTCTACAGAAAGAGTGTTTCAGAACGGCTCAATCAAAAGTAAGGTTCAACTCTGTTAGTTGA
The DNA here is from genome assembly GCF_028878055.3 of Symphalangus syndactylus. Taxonomy (NCBI): domain Eukaryota; kingdom Metazoa; phylum Chordata; class Mammalia; order Primates; family Hylobatidae; genus Symphalangus; species Symphalangus syndactylus. Next base: position 166,519,052 of record NC_072423.2, on the reverse strand, counting down.
ATGCACAGAACAGAAAGAATTTTCACAGAATGCTACTGTGTAGTTTATATTTGTATATATTCCTTTTTCCACTATTACCCTCTTAGCGCTCCGAATGTCCACTTGCATTTTCTACAGAAAGAGTGTTCAGAACTGCGCAATCAAAAGTATGGTTAAACTCTGTTAGCTGAATGAACATATCAGAAATTAGTTTCACACAATGCTTCTGTGTAGTTTTTATTTGAAGATATTATTTTTCCCAATAGAGGCCTCTTAGCGCTCAGAATGTCCAATTGCAGTTTCTACAGAAAGAGTGTTTCAGAACGGCTCAATCAAAAGTAAGGTTCAACTCTGTTAGTTGAATGCACAGAAGAGAAAGAAGTTTCATACAATGCTTCTGTGTAGTTTATATTTGAACATATTCTTTTTTCCACTATTACCCACTTAGCGCTACGAATGTCCAGTTGCATTTTCTACAGACAGAGTGTTTCAAAACTGCTCAATCAAAAGTATGGTTTAACTCTGTTAGCTGAATGCTCAGATCAGAAAGAAGTTTCACAGAATGCTTCTGTGTAGTTTATATTTGAATATATTCCTTTTTCCACTACTACTCTCTGAGCGCTCCAAATGTCCAGTTGCATTTTCTACAGAAAGAGTGTTCTGATCTGCTCAATCAAAAGTATGGTTTAACTCTGTTAGCTGAATGCACAGATCAGAAAGAAGTTTCACAGAATGATTCTGTGTAGTTTATATTTGAAGACATTCCTTTTTCCACTATTACCCTCTTAGCGCTCCGAATCTCCACTTGCATTTTCTACAGAAAGAGTGTTTCAGAACGGCTCAATCAAAACTAAGGTTCAACTCTCTTAGTTGAACAAACAGAACAGAAAGAAGTTTCACACAATTCTTCTGTGTAGTTTTTATTTGTAGACATTCTTTTTCCCAATATATGCCTCTTAGCGCTCAGAATGTCCAATTGCAGTTTCTACAGAAAGAGTGTTTCAGAACGGCTCAATCAAAAGTAAGGTTCAACTCTGTTAGTTGAATGCACAGAACAGAAAGAAGTTTCATACAATGCTTCTGTGTAGTTTATATTTGAACATATTCTTTTTTCCACTATTACCCACTTAGCGCTACGAATGTCCAGTTGCATTTTCTACAGACAGAGTGTTTCAAAACTGCTCAATCAAAAGTATGGTTTAACTCTGTTAGCTGAATGCTCAGATCAGAAAGTAGTTTCACAGAATGCTTCTGTGTAGTTTATATTTGAATATATTCCTTTTTCCACTGCTACGCTCTTAGCGCTCCAAATGTCCAGTTGCATTTTCTACAGAAAGAGTGTTCAGATCTGCTCAATCAAAAGTATGGTTTAACTCTGTTAGCTGAATGCACAGATCAGAAAGAAGTTTCACCGAATGATTCTGTGTAGTTTATATTTGAAGACATTCCTTTTTCCACTATTACCCTCTTAGCGCTCCGAATCTCCACTTGCATTTTCTACAAAAAGAGTGTTTCATAACTGTTGAATCAAAAATATGTTTTATCTCTGTTAACTGAATTTACAGATCAGAAATAAGTTTCACAGAATGCATCTGTGTAGTTTTTATTTGAAGATATTCTTTTTCCCAATGTAGGCCTCTTAGCGCTTAACATGTCCAATTGCAGTTTCTACAGAAAGAGTGTTTCAGAACGGCTCAATCAAAAGTAAGGTTCAACTCTGTTAGTTGAATGCACAGAACAGAAAGAATTTTCACAGAATGCTACTGTGCAGTTTATATTTGAATATATTCCTTTTTCCACTATTACCCTCTTAGCGCTCCGAATGTCCACTTGCATTTTCTACAGAAAGAGTGTTCAGAACTGCGCAATCAAAAGTATGGTTTAACTCTGTTAGCTTAATGAACATATCAGAAATAAGTTTCACACAATGCTTCTGTGTAGTTTTTATTTGAAGATATTTTTTTTCCCAATATAGGCCTCTTAGCGCTCAGAATGTCCAATTGCAGTTTCTACAGAAAGAGTGTTTCAGAAAGGCTCAATCCAAAGTAAGGTTCAACTCGGTTAGTTGAATGCACAGAACAGAAAGAAGTTTCATACAATGCTTCTGTGTAGTTTATATTTGAACATATTCTTTTTTCCACTATTACCCACTTAGCGCTACGAATGTCCAGTTGCATTTCCTACAGACAGAGTGTTTCAAAACTGCTCAATCAAAAGTATGGTTTAACTCTGTTAGCTGAATGCTCAGATCAGAAAGAAGTTTCACAGAATGCTTCTGTGTAGTTTATATTTGAATATATTCCTTTTTCCACTACTACTCTCTTAGTGCTCCAAATGTCCAGTTGCATTTTCTACAGAAGGAGTGTTCAGATCTGCTCAATCAAAAGTATGGTTTAACTCTGTTAGCTGAATGCACAGATCAGAAAGAAGTTTCACAGAATGATTCTGTGTAGTTTATATTTGGAGACATTCCTTTTTCCACTATTACCCTCTTAGCGCTCCGAATCTCCACTTGCATTTTCTACAGAAAGAGTGTTTCAGAACGGCTCAATCAAAACTAAGGTTCAACTCGTTTAGTTGAACAAACAGAACAGAAAAAGTTTCACACAATTCTTCTGTGTAGTTTTTATTTGTAGACATTCTTTTTCCCAATATAGGCCTCTTAGCGCTCAGAATGTCCAATTGCAGTTTCTACAGAAAGAGTGTTTCAGAACGGCTCAATCAAAAGTAAGGTTCAACTCTGTTAGTTGAATGCACAGAACAGAAAGAAGTTTCATACAATGCTTCTGTGTAGTTTATATTTGAACATATTCTTTTTTCCACTATTACCCACTTAGCGCTACGAATGTCCAGTTGCATTTCCTACAGACAGAGTGTTTCAAAACTGCTCAATCAAAAGTATGGTTTAACTCTGTTAGCTGAATGCTCAGATCAGAAAGAAGTTTCACACAATGCTTCTGTGTAGTTTATATTTGAATATATTCCTTTTTCCACTACTACTCTCTTAGCACTCCAAATGTCCAGTTGCATTTTCTACAGAAAGAGTGTTCAGATCTGCTCAATCAAAAGTATGGTTTAACTCTGTTAGCTGAATGCACAGATCAGAAAGAAGTTTCACCGAATGATTCTGTGTAGTTTATATTTGAAGACATTCCTTTTTCCACTATTAACCTCTTAGCGCTCCGAATCTCCACTTGCATTTTCTACAAAAAGAGTGTTTCATAACTGCTCAATCAAAAATATGTTTTATCTCTGTTAACTGAATTTACAGATCAGAAATAAGTTTCACAGAATGCATCTGTGTAGTTTTTATTTGAAGATATTCTTTTTCCCAATGTAGGCCTCTTAGCGCTGAGCATGTCCAATTGCAGTTTCTACAGAAAGAGTGTTTCAGAACGGCTCAATCAAAAGTAAGGTTCAACTCTGTTAGTTGAATGCACAGAACAGAAAGAATTTTCACAGAATGCTACTGTGTAGTTTATATTTTAATATATTCCTTTTTCCACTATTACCCTCTTAGCGCTCCGAATGTCCACTTGCATTTTCTACAGAAAGAGTGTTCAGAACTGCGCAATCAAAAGTATGGTTTAACTCTGTTAGCTGAATGAACATATCAGAAATAAGTTTCACACAATGCTTCTGTGTAGTTTTTATTTGAAGATATTATTTTTCCCAATAGAGGCCTCTTAGCGCTCAGAATGTCCAATTGCAGTTTCTACAGAAAGAGTGTTTCAGAACGGCTCAATCAAAAGTAAGGTTCAATTCTGTTAGTTGAATGCACAGAACAGAAAGAAGTTTCATACAATGCTTCTGTGTAGTTTATATTTGAACATATTCTTTTTTCCACTATTACCCACTTAGCGCTACGAATGTCCAGTTGCATTTTCTTCAGACAGAGTGTTTCAAAACTGCTCAATCAAAAGTATGGTTTAACTCTGTTAGCTGAATGCTCAGATCAGAAAGAAGTTTCACAGAATGCTTCTGTGTAGTTTATATTTTAATATATTCCTTTTTCCACTACTACTCTCTTAGCGCTCCAAATGTCCAGTTGCATTTTCTACAGAAAGAGTGTTCTGATCTGCTCAATCAAAAGTATGGTTTAACTCTGTTAGCTGAATGCACAGATCAGAAAGAAGTTTCACAGAATGATTCTGTGTAGTTTATATTTGGAGACATTCCTTTTTCCACTATTACCCTCTTAGCGCTCCGAATCTCCACTTGCATTTTCTACAGAAAGAGTGTTTCAGAACGGCTCAATCAAAACTAAGGTTCAACTCTCTTAGTTGAACAAACAGAACAGAAAGAAGTTTCACACAATTCTTCTGTGTAGTTTTTATTTGTAGACATTCTTTTTCCCAATATAGGCCTCTTAGCGCTCAGAATGTCCAATTGCAGTTTCTACAGAAAGAGTGTTTCAGAACGGCTCAATCAAAAGTAAGGTTCAACTCTGTTAGTTGAATGCACAGAACAGAAAGAAGTTTCATACAATGCTTCTGTGTAGTTTATATTTGAACATATTCTTTTTTCCACTATTACCCACTTAGCGCTACGAATGTCCAGTTGCATTTTCTACAGACAGAGTGTTTCAAAACTGCTCAATCAAAAGTATGGTTTAACTCTGTTAGCTGAATGCTCAGATCAGAAAGTAGTTTCACAGAATGCTTCTGTGTAGTTTATATTTGAATATATTCCTTTTTCCACTGCTACGCTCTTAGCGCTCCAAATGTCCAGTTGCATTTTCTACAGAAAGAGTGTTCAGATCTGCTCAATAAAAAGTATGGTTTAACTCTGTTAGCTGAATGCACAGATCAGAAAGAAGTTTCACCGAATGATTCTGTGTAGTTTATATTTGAAGACATTCCTTTTTCCACTATTACCCCCTTAGCGCTCCGAATCTCCACTTGCATTTTCTACAAAAAGAGTGTTTCATAACTGCTCAATCAAAAATATGTTTTATCTCTGTTAACTGAATTTACAGATCAGAAATAAGTTTCACAGAATGCATCTGTGTAGTTTTTATTTGAAGATATTCTTTTTCCCAATGTAGGCCTCTTAGCGCTTAGCATGTCCAATTGCAGTTTCTACAGAAAGAGTGTTTCAGAACGGCTCAATCAAAAGTAAGGTTCAACTCTGTTAGTTGAATGCACAGAACAGAAAGAATTTTCACAGAATGCTACTGTGCAGTTTATATTTGAATATATTCCTTTTTCCACTATTACCCTCTTAGCGCTCCGAATGTCCACTTGCATTTTCTACAGAAAGAGTGTTCAGAACTGCGCAATCAAAAGTATGGTTTAACTCTGTTAGCTTAATGAACATATCAGAAATAAGTTTCACACAATGCTTCTGTGTAGTTTTTATTTGAAGATATTTTTTTTCCCAATATAGGCCTCTTAGCGCTCAGAATGTCCAATTGCAGTTTCTACAGAAAGAGTGTTTCAGAAAGGCTCAATCCAAAGTAAGGTTCAACTCGGTTAGTTGAATGCACAGAACAGAAAGAAGTTTCATACAATGCTTCTGTGTAGTTTATATTTGAACATATTCTTTTTTCCACTATTACCCACTTAGCGCTACGAATGTCCAGTTGCATTTCCTACAGACAGAGTGTTTCAAAACTGCTCAATCAAAAGTATGGTTTAACTCTGTTAGCTGAATGCACAGATCAGAAAGAAGTTTCACAGAATGATTCTGTGTAGTTTATATTTGGAGACATTCCTTTTTCCACTATTACCCTCTTAGCGCTCCGAATCTCCACTTGCATTTTCTACAGAAAGAGTGTTTCAGAACGGCTCAATCAAAACTAAGGTTCAACTCGTTTAGTTGAACAAACAGAACAGAAAAAGTTTCACACAATTCTTCTGTGTAGTTTTTATTTGTAGACATTCTTTTTCCCAATATAGGCCTCTTAGCGCTCAGAATGTCCAATTGCAGTTTCTACAGAAAGAGTGTTTCAGAACGGCTCAATCAAAAGTAAGGTTCAACTCTGTTAGTTGAATGCACAGAACAGAAAGAAGTTTCATACAATGCTTCTGTGTAGTTTATATTTGAACATATTCTTTTTTCCACTATTACCCACTTAGCGCTACGAATGTCCAGTTGCATTTTCTACAGACAGAGTGTTTCAAAACTGCTCAATCAAAAGTATGGTTTAACTCTGTTAGCTGAATGCTCAGATCAGAAAGAAGTTTCACACAATGCTTCTGTGTAGTTTATATTTGAATATATTCCTTTTTCCACTATTACCCCCTTAGCGCTCCGAATCTCCACTTGCATTTTCTACAAAAAGAGTGTTTCATAACTGCTCAATCAAAAATATGTTTTATCTCTGTTAACTGAATTTACAGATCAGAAATAAGTTTCACAGAATGCATCTGTGTAGTTTTTATTTGAAGATATTCTTTTTCCCAATGTAGGCCTCTTAGCGCTTAGCATGTCCAATTGCAGTTTCTACAGAAAGAGTGTTTCAGAACGGCTCAATCAAAAGTAAGGTTCAACTCTGTTAGTTGAATGCACAGAACAGAAAGAATTTTCACAGAATGCTACTGTGCAGTTTATGTTTGAATATATTCCTTTTTCCACTATTACCCTCTTAGCGCTCCGAATGTCCACTTGCATTTTCTACAGAAAGAGTGTTCAGAACTGCGCAATCAAAAGTATGGTTTAACTCTGTTAGCTTAATGAACATATCAGAAATAAGTTTCACACAATGCTTCTGTGTAGTTTTTATTTGAAGATATTTTTTTTCCCAATATAGGCCTCTTAGCGCTCAGAATGTCCAATTGCAGTCTCTACAGAAAGAGTGTTTCAGAAAGGCTCAATCCAAAGTAAGGTTCAACTCGGTTAGTTGAATGCACAGAACAGAAAGAAGTTTCATACAATGCTTCTGTGTAGTTTATATTTGAACATATTCTTTTTTCCACTATTACCCACTTAGCGCTACGAATGTCCAGTTGCATTTCCTACAGACAGAGTGTTTCAAAACTGCTCAATCAAAAGTATGGTTTAACTCTGTTAGCTGAATGCTCAGATCAGAAAGAAGTTTCACAGAATGCTTCTGTGTAGTTTATATTTGAATATATTCCTTTTTCCACTACTACTCTCTTAGCGCTCCAAATGTCCAGTTGCATTTTCTACAGAAGGAGTGTTCAGATCTGCTCAATCAAAAGTATGGTTTAACTCTGTTAGCTGAATGCACAGATCAGAAAGAAGTTTCACAGAATGATTCTGTGTAGTTTATATTTGGAGACATTCCTTTTTCCACTATTACCCTCTTAGCGCTCCGAATCTCCACTTCAATTTTCTACAGAAAGAGTGTTTCAGAACGGCTCAATCAAAACTAAGGTTCAACTCGTTTAGTTGAACAAACAGAACAGAAAAAGTTTCACACAATTCTTCTGTGTAGTTTTTATTTGTAGACATTCTTTTTCCCAATATAGGCCTCTTAGCGCTCAGAATGTCCAATTGCAGTTTCTACAGAAAGAGTGTTTCAGAACGGCTCAATCAAAAGTAAGGTTCAACTCTGTTAGTTGAATGCACAGAACAGAAAGAAGTTTCATACAATGCTTCTGTGTAGTTTATATTTGAACATATTCTTTTTTCCACTATTACCCACTTAGCGCTACGAATGTCCAGTTGCATTTTCTACAGACAGAGTGTTTCAAAACTGCTCAATCAAAAGTATGGTTTAACTCTGTTAGCTGAATGCTCAGATCAGAAAGAAGTTTCACACAATGCTTCTGTGTAGTTTATATTTGAATATATTCCTTTTTCCACTACTACTCTCTTAGCACTCCAAATGTCCAGTTGCATTTTCTACAGAAAGAGTGTTCAGATCTGCTCAATCAAAAGTATGGTTTAACTCTGTTAGCTGAATGCACAGATCAGAAAGAAGTTTCACCGAATGATTCTGTGTAGTTTATATTTGAAGACATTCCTTTTTCCACTATTAACCTCTTAGCGCTCCGAATCTCCACTTGCATTTTCTACAAAAAGAGTGTTTCATAACTGCTCAATCAAAAATATGTTTTATCTCTGTTAACTGAATTTACAGATCAGAAATAAGTTTCACAGAATGCATCTGTGTAGTTTTTATTTGAAGATATTATTTTTAACAATGTAGGCCTCTTAGCGCTTAGCATGACCAATTGCAGTTTCTACAGAAAGAGTGTTTCAGAACGGCTCAATCAAAAGTAAGGTTCAACTCTGTTAGTTGAATGCACAGAACAGAAAGAATTTTCACAGAATGCTACTGTGCAGTTTATATTTGAATATATTCCTTTTTCCACTATTACCCTCTTAGCGCTCCGAATGTCCACTTGCATTTTCTACAGAAAGAGTGTTCAGAACTGCGCAATCAAAAGTATGGTTTAACTCTGTTAGCTTAATGAACATATCAGAAATAAGTTTCACACAATGCTTCTGTGTAGTTTTTATTTGAAGATATTTTTTTTCCCAATATACGCCTCTTAGCGCTCAGAATGTCCAATTGCAGTTTCTACAGAAAGAGTGTTTCAGAAAGGCTCAATCAAAAGTAAGGTTCAACTCTGTTAGTTGAATGCACAGAACAGAAAGAAGTTTCATACAATGCTTCTGTGTAGTTTATATTTGAACATATTCTATTTTCCACTATTACCCACTTAGCGCTACGAATGTCCAGTTGCATTTTCTACAGACAGAGTGTTTCAAAACTGCTCAATCAAAAGTATGGTTTAACTCTGTTAGCTGAATGCTCAGATCAGAAAGAAGTTTCACAGAATGCTTCTGTGTAGTTTATATTTGAATATATTCCTTTTTCCACTATTACTCTCTTAGCGCTCCAAATGTCCAGTTGCATTTTCTACAGAAAGAGTGTTCAGATCTGCTCAATCAAAAGTATGGTTTAACTCTGTTAGCTGAATGCACAGATCAGAAAGAAGTTTCACAGAATGATTCTGTGTAGTTTATATTTGGAGACATTCCTTTTTCCACTATTACCCTCTTAGCGCTCCGAATCTCCACTTGCATTTTCTGCAGAAAGAGTGTTTCAGAACGGCTCAATCAAAACTAAGGTTCAACTCTTTTAGTTGAACAAACAGAACAGAAAGAAGTTTCACACAATACTTCTGTGTAGTTTTTATTTGTAGACATTCTTTTTCCCAATATAGGCCTCTTAGCGCTCAGAATGTCCAATTGCAGTTTCTACAAAAAGAGTGTTTCAGAACGGCTCAATCAAAAGTAAGTTTCAACTCTGTTAGTTGAATGCACAGAACAGAAAGAAGTTTCATACAATGCTTCTGTGTAGTTTATATTTGAACATATTCTTTTTTCCACTATTACCCACTTAGCGCTACGAATGTCCAGTTGCATTTTCTACAGACAGAGTGTTTCAAAACTGCTCAATCAAAAGTATGGTTTAACTCTGTTAGCTGAATGCTCAGATCAGAAACAAGTTTCACAGAATGCTTCTGTGTACTTTATATTTGAATATATTCCTTTTTCCACTACTACGCTCTTAGCGCTCCAAATGTCCAGTTGCATTTTCTACAGAAAGAGTGTTCAGATCTGCTCAATCAAAAGTATGTTTTAACTCTGTTAGCTGAATGCACAGATCAGAAAGAAGTTTCACCGAATGATTCTGTGTAGTTTATATTTGAAGACATTCCTTTTTCCACTATTACCCTCTTAGCGCTCCGAATCTCCACTTGCATTTTCTACAAAAAGAGTGTTTCATAACTGCTCAATCAAAAATATGTTTTATCTCTGTTAACTGAATTTACAGATCAGAAATAAGTTTCACAGAATGCATCTGTGTAGTTTTTATTTGAAGATATTGTTTTTCCCAATATAGGCCTCTTAGCGCTTAGCATGTCCAATTGCAGTTACTACAAAAAGAGTGTTTCAGAACGGCTCAATCAAAAGTAAGGTTCAACTCTGTTAGTTGAATGCACAGAACAGAAAGAATTTTCACAGAATGCTACTGTGTAGTTTATATTTGAATATATTCCTTTTTCCACTATTACCCTCTTAGCGCTCCGAATGTCCACTTGCATTTTCTACAGAAAGTGTGTTCAGAACTGCGCAATCAAAAGTATGGTTTAACTCTGTTAGCTTAATGAACATATCAGAAATAAGTTTCACACAATGCTTCTGTGTAGTTTTTATTTGAAGATATTATTTTTCCCAATATAGGCCTCTTAGCGCTCAGAATGTCCAATTGCAGTTTCTACAGAAAGAGTGTTTCAGAAAGGCTCAATCCAAAGTAAGGTTCAACTCTGTTAGTTGAATGCACAGAACAGAAAGATGTTTCATACAATGCTTCTGTGTAGTTTATATTTGAACATATTCTTTTTTCCACTATAACCCACTTAGTGCTACGAATGTCCAGTTGCATTTTCTACAGACAGAGTGTTTCAAAACTGCTCAATCAAAAGTATGGTTTAACTCTGTTAGCTGAATGCTCAGATCAGAAAGAAGTTTCACAGAATGCTTCTGTGTAGTTTATATTTGAATATATTCCTTTTTCCACTACTACTCTCTTAGCGCTCCAAATGTCCAGTTGCATTTTCTACAGAAAGAGTGTTCAGATCTGCTCAATCAAAAGTATGGTTTAACTCTGTTAGCTGAATGCACAGATCAGAAAGAAATTTCACAGAATGATTCTGTGTAGTTTATATTTGGAGACATTCCTTTTTCCACTATTACCCTCTTAGCGCTCCGAATCTCCACTTGCATTTTCTACAGAAAGAGTGTTTCAGAACGGCTCAATCACAGCTAAGGTTCAAATCTTTTAGTTGAACAAACAGAACAGAAAGAAGTTTCACACAATTCTTCTGTGTAGTTTTTATTTGTAGACATTCTTTTTCCCAATATAGGCCTCTTAGCGCTCAGAATGTCCAATTGCAGTTTCTACAGAAAGAGTGTTTCAGAACGGCTCAATCAAAAGTAAGGTTCAACTCTGTTAGTTGAATGCATAGAACAGAAAGAAGTTTCATACAATGCTTCTGTGTAGTTTATATTTGAACATATTCTTTTTTCCACTATTACCCACTTAGCGCCTCGAATGTCCGGTTGCATTTTCTACAGACAGAGTGTTTCAAAACTGCTCAATCAAAAGTATGGTTTAACTCTGTTAGCTGAATGCTCAGATCAGAAAGAAGTTTCACAGTATGCTTCTGTGTAGTTTATATTTGAATATATTCCTTTTTCCACTACTACGCTCTTAGCGCTCCAAATGTCCAGTGGCATTTTCTACAGAAAGAGTGTTCAGATCTGCTCAATCAAAAGTATGGTTTAACTCTGTTAGCTGAATGCACAGATCAGAAAGAAGTTTCACCGAATGATTCTGTGTAGTTTATATTTGAAGACATTCCTTTTTCCACTATTACCCTCTTAGCGCTCCGAATCTCCACTTGCATTTTCTACAAAAAGGGTGTTTCATAACTGCTCAATCAAAAATATGTTTTATCTCTGTTAACTGTATTTACAGATCAGAAATAAGTTTCACAGAATGCATCTGTGTAGTTTTTATTTGAAGATATTCTTTTTCCCAATGTAGGCCTCTTAGCGCTTAGCATGTCCAATTGCAGTTTGTACAGAAAGAGTGTTTCAGAACGGCTCAATCAAAAGTAAGGTTCAACTCTGTTAGTTGAATGCACAGAACAGAAAGAATTTTCACAGAATGCTACTGTGTAGTTTATATTTGAATATATTCCTTTTTCCACTATTACCCTCTTAGCGCTCCGAATGTCCACTTGCATTTTCTACAGAAAGAGTGTTCAGAACTGCGCAATCAAAAGTATGGTTTAACTCTGTTAACTTAATGAACATATCAGAAATAAGTTTCACACAATGCTTCTGTGTAGTTTTTATTTGAAGATATTATTTTTCCCAATATAGGCCTCTTAGCGCTCAGAATATCCAATTGCAGTTTCTACAGAAAGAGTGTTTCAGAAAGGCTCAATCAAAAGTAAGGTTCAACTCTGTTAGTTGAATGCACAGAACAGAAAGAAGTTTCATACAATGCTTCTGTGTAGTTTATATTTGAACATATTCTTTTTTCCACTATTACCCACTTAGCGCTACGAATGTCCAGTTGCATTTTCTACAGACAGAGTGTTTCAAAACTGCTCAATCAAAAGTATGGTTTAACTCTGTTAGCTGAATGCTCAGATCAGAAAGAAGTTTCACAGAATGCTTCTGTGTAGTTTATATTTGAATATATTACTTTTTCCACTACTACGCTCTTAGCGCTCCAAATGTCCAGTTGCATTTTCTACAGAAAGAGTGTTCAGATCTGCTCAATCAAAAGTATGGTTTAACTCTGTTAGCTGAATGCACAGATCAGAAAGAAGTTTCCGCGAATGATTCTGTGTAGTTTATATTTGAAGACATTCCTTTTTCCACTATTACCCTCTTAGCGCTCCGAATCTCCACTTGCATTTTCTACAAAAAGAGTGTTTCATAACTGCTCAATCAAAAATATGTTTTATCTCTGTTATCTGAATTTACAAATCAGAAATAAGTTACACAGAATGCATCTGTGTAGTTTTTATTTGAAGATATTATTTTTCCCAATGTAGGCCTCTTAGCGCTTAGCATGTCCAATTGCAGTTTCTACAGAAAGAGTGTTTCAGAACGGCTCAATCAAAAGTAAGGTTCAACTCTGTTTGTTGAATGCACAGAACGGAAAGAATTTTCACAGAATGCTACTGTGTAGTTTATATTTGAATATATTCCTTTTTCCACTATTACCCTCTTAGCGCTCCGAATGTCCACTTGCATTTTCTACAGAAAGAGTGTTCAGAACTGCGCAATCAAACGTATGGTTTAACTATGTTATCTTAATGAACATATCAGAAATAAGTTTCACACAATGCTTCTGTGTAGTTTTTATTTGAAGATATTATTTTTCCCAATATAGGCCTCTTAGCGCTCAGAATGTCCAATTGCAGTTTCTACAGAAAGAGTGTTTCAGAAAGGCTCAATCCAAAGTAAGGTTCAACTCTGTTAGTTGAATGCACAGAACAGAAAGAAGTTTCATACAATGATTCTGTGTAGTTTATATTTGAACATATTCTTTTTTCCACTATTACCCACTTAGCGCTACGAATGTCCAGTTGCATTTTCTACAGACAGAGTGTTTCAAAACTGCTCAATCAAAAGTATGGTTTAACTCTGTTAGCTGAATGCTCAGATCAGAAAGAAGTTTCACAGAATGCTTCTGTGTAGTTTATATTTGAATATATTAATTTTTCCACTACTACTCTCTTAGCGCTCCAAATGTCCAGTTGCATTTTCTACAGAAAGAGTGTTCAGATCTGCTCAATCAAAAGTATGGTTTAACTCTGTTAGCTGAATGCACAGATCAGAAAGAAGTTTCACAGAATTATTCTGTGTAGTTTATATTTGGAGACATTTCTTTTTCCACTATTACCCTCTTAGCGCTCCGAATCTCCACTTGCATTTTCTACAGAAAGAGTGTTTCAGAACGGCTCAATCAAAACTAAGGTTCAACTCTTTTAGTTGAACAAACAGAACAGAAAGAAGTTTCACACAATTCTTCTGTGTAGTTTTTATTTGTAGACATTCTTTTTCCCAATGTAGGCCCCTTAGCGCTCAGAATGTCCAATTGCAGTTTCTACAGAAAGAGTGTTTCAGAACGGCTCAATCAAAAGTAAGGTTCAACTCTGTTAGTTGAATGCACAGAACAGAAAGAAGTTTCATACAATGCTTCTGTGTAGTTTATATTTGAACATATTCTTTTTTCCACTATTACCCACTTAGCGCTACGAATGTCCAGTTGCATTTTCTACAGACAGAGTGTTTCAAAACTGCTCAATCAAAAGTATGGTTTAACTCTGTTAGCTGAATGCTCAGATCAGAAAGAAGTTTCACAGAATGCTTCTGTGTAGTTTATATTTGAATATATTCCTTTTTCCACTACTACTCTCTTAGCGCTCCAAATGTCCAGTTGCATTTTCTACAGAAAGAGTGTTCAGATCTGCTCAATCAAAAGTATGGTTTAACTCTGTTAGCTGAATGCACAGATCAGAAAGAAGTTTCACAGAATGATTCTGTGTAGTTTATATTTGGAGACATTCCTTTTTCCACTATTAACCTCTTAGCGCTCCGAATCTCCACTTGCATTTTCTACAGAAAGAGTGTTTCAGAACGGCTCAATCAAAACTAAGGTTCAACTCTTTTAGATGAACAAACAGAACAGAAAGAGGTTTCACACAATTCTTCTGTGTAGTTTTTATTTGTAGACATTCTTTTTCCCAATATAGGCCTCTTAGCGCTCAGAATGTCCAATTGCAGTTTCTACAGAAAGAGTGTTTCAGAACGGCTCAATCAAAAGTAAGGTTCAACTCTGTTAATTGAATGCACAGAACAGAAAGAAGTTTCATACAATGCTTCTGTGTAGTTTATATTTGAACATATTCTTTTTTCCACTATTACCCACTTAGCGCTACGAATGTCCAGTTGCATTTTCTACAGACAGAGTGTTTCAAAACTGCTCAATCAAAAGTATGGTTTAACTCTGTTAGCTGAATGCTCAGATCAGAAAGAAGTTTCACAGAATGCTTCTGTGTAGTTTATATTTGAATATATTCCTTTTTCCACTACTACGCTCTTAGCGCTCCAAATGTCCAGTTGCATTTTCTACAGAAAGAGTGTTCAGATCTGCTCAATCAAAAGTATGGTTTAACTCTGTTAGCTGAATGCACAGATCAGAAAGAAGTTTCACCGAATGATTCTGTGTAGTTTATATTTGAAGACATTCCTTTTTCAACTATTACCCTCTTAGCGCTCCGAATCTCCACTTGCATTTTCTACAAAAAGAGTGTTTCATAACTGCTCAATCAAAAATATGTTTTATCTCTGTTAACTGAATTTACAGATCAGAAATAAGTTTCACAGAATGCATCTGTGTAGTTTTTATTTGAAGATATTATTTTTCCCCATGTAGGCCTCTTAGCGCTTAGCATGTCCAATTGCAGTTTCTACAGAAAGAGTGTTTCAGAACGGCTCAATCAAAAGTAAGGTTCAACTCTGTTAGTTGAATGCACAGAACAGAAAGAATTTTCACAGAATGCTACTGTGTAGTTTATATTTGAATATATTCCTTTTTCCACTATTACCCTCTTAGCGCTCCGAATGTCCACTTGCATTTTCTACAGAAAGAGTGTTCAGAACTGCGCAATCAAAAGTATGGTTTAACTCTGTTAGCTTAATGAACATATCAGAAATAAGTTTCACACAATTCTTCTGTGTAGTTTTTATTTGTAGACATTCTTTTTCCCAATAGAGGCCTCTTAGCGCTCAGAATGTCCAATTGCAGTTTCTACAGAAAGAGTGTTTCAGAATGGCTCAATCTAAAGTAAGGTTCAACTCTGTTAGTTGAATGCACAGAACACAAAGAAGTTTCATACAATGCTTCTGTGTAGTTTATATTTGAACATATTCTCTTTTCCACTATTACCCACTTAGCGCTACGAATGTCCAGTTGCAGTTTCTACAGAAAGAGTGTTTCAAAACTGCTCAATCAAAAGTATGGTTTAACTCTGTTAGCTGAATGCTCAGATCAGAAAGAAGTTTCACAGAATGCTTCTGTGTAGTTTATATTTGAATATATTCCTTTTTCCACTACTACGCTCTTAGCGCTCCAAATGTCCAGTTGCATTTTCTACAGAAAGAGTGTTCAGATCTGCTCAATCAAAAGTATGGCTTAACTCTGTTAGCTGAATGCACAGATCAGAAAGAATTTTCACCGAATGATTCTGTGTAGTTTATATTTGAAGACATTCATTTTTCCACTATTACCCTCTTAGCGCTCCGAATCTCCACTTGCATTTTCTACAAAAAGAGTGTTTCATAACTGCTCAATCAAAAATATGTTTTATCTCTGTTAACTGAATTTACAGATCAGAAATAAGTTTCACAGAATGCATCTGTGTAGATTTTATTTGAAGATATTCTTTTTCCCAATGTAGGCCTCTTAGCGCTTAGCATGTCAAATTGCAGTTTCTACAGAAAGAGTGTTTCAGAACGGCTCAATCAAAAGTAAGGTTCAACTCTGTTAGTTGAATGCACAGAACAGAAAGAATTTTCACAGAATGCTACTGTGTAGTTTATATTTGAATATATTCCTTTTTCCACTATTAACCTCTTAGCGCTCCGAATGTCCACTTGCATTTTCTACAGAAAGAGTGTTCAGAACTGCGCAATCAAAAGTATGGTTTAAATCTGTTAGCTTAATGAACATATCAGAAATAAGTTTCACACAATGCTTCTGCGTAGTTTTTATTTGAAGATATTATTTTTCCCAATAGAGTCCTCTTAGCGCTCAGAATGTCCAATTGCAGTTTCTACAGAAAGAGTGTTTCAGAAAGGCTCAATCAAAAGTAAGGTTCAACTCTGTTAGTTGAATGCACAGAACAGAAAGAAGTTTCATACAATGCTTCTGTGTAATTTATATTTGAACATATTCTTTTTTCCACTATTAACCACATAGCGCTACGAATGTCCAGTTGCATTTTCTACAGACAGAGTGTTTCAAAACTGCTCAATCAAAAGTATGGTTTAACTCTGTTAGCTGAATGCTCAGATCAGAAAGAAGTTTCACAGAATGCTTCTGTGTAGTTTATATTTGAATATATTCCTTTTTCCACTACTACTCTCTTAGCGCTCCAAATGTCCAGTTGCATTTTCTACAGAAAGAGTGTTCAGATCTGCTCAATCAAAAGTATGGTTTAACTCTGTTAGCTGAATGCACAGATCAGAAAGAAGTTTCACAGAATGATTCTGTGTAGTTTATATTTGGAGACATTCCTTTTTCCACTATTAACCTCTTAGCGCTCCGAATCTCCACTTGCATTTTCTACAGAAAGAGTGTTTCAGAACGGCTCAATCAAAACTAAGGTTCAACTCTTTTAGATGAACAAACAGAACAGAAAGAGGTTTCACACAATTCTTCTGTGTAGTTTTTATTTGTAGACATTCTTTTTCCCAATATAGGCCTCTTAGCGCTCAGAATGTCCAATTGCAGTTTCTACAGAAAGAGTGTTTCAGAACGGCTCAATCAAAAGTAAGGTTCAACTCTGTTAATTGAATGCACAGAACAGAAAGAAGTTTCATACAATGCTTCTGTGTAGTTTATATTTGAACATATTCTTTTTTCCACTATTTCCCACTTAGCGCTACGAATGTCCAGTTGCATTTTCTACAGACAGAGTGTTTCAAAACTGCTCAATCAAAAGTATGGTTTAACTCTGTTAGCTGAATGCTCAGATCAGAAAGAAGTTTCACAGAATGCTTCTGTGTAGTTTATATTTGAATATATTCCTTTTTCCACTACTACGCTCTTAGCGCTCCAAATGTCCAGTTGCATTTTCTACAGAAAGAGTGTTCAGATCTGCTCAATCAAAAGTATGGTTTAACTCTGTTAGCTGAATGCACAGATCAGAAAGAAGTTTCACCGAATGATTCTGTGTAGTTTATATTTGAAGACATTCCTTTTTCAACTATTACCCTCTTAGCGCTCCGAATCTCCACTTGCATTTTCTACAAAAAGAGTGTTTCATAACTGCTCAATCAAAAATATGTTTTATCTCTGTTAACTGAATTTACAGATCAGAAATAAGTTTCACAGAATGCATCTGTGTAGTTTTTATTTGAAGATATTATTTTTCCCCATGTAGGCCTCTTAGCGCTTAGCATGTCCAATTGCAGTTTCTACAGAAAGAGTGTTTCAGAACGGCTCAATCAAAAGTAAGGTTCAACTCTGTTAGTTGAATGCACAGAACAGAAAGAATTTTCACAGAATGCTACTGTGTAGTTTATATTTGAATATATTCCTTTTTCCACTATTACCCTCTTAGCGCTCCGAATGTCCACTTGCATTTTCTACAGAAAGAGTGTTCAGAACTGCGCAATCAAAAGTATGGTTTAACTCTGTTAACTTAATGAACATATCAGAAATAAGTTTCACACAATGCTTCTGTGTAGTTTTTATTTGAAGATATTATTTTTCCCAATATAGGCCTCTTAGCGCTCAGAATATCCAATTGCAGTTTCTACAGAAAGAGTGTTTCAGAAAGGCTCAATCAAAAGTAAGGTTCAACTCTGTTAGTTGAATGCACAGAACAGAAAGAAGTTTCATACAATGCTTCTGTGTAGTTTATATTTGAACATATTCTTTTTTCCACTATTACCCACTTAGCGCTACGAATGTCCAGTTGCATTTTCTACAGACAGAGTGTTTCAAAACTGCTCAATCAAAAGTATGGTTTAACTCTGTTAGCTGAATGCTCAGATCAGAAAGAAGTTTCACAGAATGCTTCTGTGTAGTTTATATTTGAATATATTACTTTTTCCACTACTACGCTCTTAGCGCTCCAAATGTCCAGTTGCATTTTCTACAGAAAGAGTGTTCAGATCTGCTCAATCAAAAGTATGGTTTAACTCTGTTAGCTGAATGCACAGATCAGAAAGAAGTTTCCGCGAATGATTCTGTGTAGTTTATATTTGAAGACATTCCTTTTTCCACTATTACCCTCTTAGCGCTCCGAATCTCCACTTGCATTTTCTACAAAAAGAGTGTTTCATAACTGCTCAATCAAAAATATGTTTTATCTCTGTTATCTGAATTTACAAATCAGAAATAAGTTACACAGAATGCATCTGTGTAGTTTTTATTTGAAGATATTATTTTTCCCAATGTAGGCCTCTTAGCGCTTAGCATGTCCAATTGCAGTTTCTACAGAAAGAGTGTTTCAGAACGGCTCAATCAAAAGTAAGGTTCAACTCTGTTTGTTGAATGCACAGAACGGAAAGAATTTTCACAGAATGCTACTGTGTAGTTTATATTTGAATATATTCCTTTTTCCACTATTACCCTCTTAGCGCTCCGAATGTCCACTTGCATTTTCTACAGAAAGAGTGTTCAGAACTGCGCAATCAAACGTATGGTTTAACTATGTTATCTTAATGAACATATCAGAAATAAGTTTCACACAATGCTTCTGTGTAGTTTTTATTTGAAGATATTATTTTTCCCAATATAGGCCTCTTAGCGCTCAGAATGTCCAATTGCAGTTTCTACAGAAAGAGTGTTTCAGAAAGGCTCAATCCAAAGTAAGGTTCAACTCTGTTAGTTGAATGCACAGAACAGAAAGAAGTTTCATACAATGATTCTGTGTAGTTTATATTTGAACATATTCTTTTTTCCACTATTACCCACTTAGCGCTACGAATGTCCAGTTGCATTTTCTACAGACAGAGTGTTTCAAAACTGCTCAATCAAAACTATGGTTTAACTCTGTTAGCTGAATGCTCAGATCAGAAAGAAGTTTCACAGAATGCTTCTGTGTAGTTTATATTTGAATATATTAATTTTTCCACTACTACTCTCTTAGTGCTCCAAATGTCCAGTTGCATTTTCTACAGAAAGAGTGTTCAGATCTGCTCAATCAAAAGTATGGTTTAACTCTGTTAGCTGAATGCACAGATCAGAAAGAAGTTTCACAGAATTATTCTGTGTAGTTTATATTTGGAGACATTTCTTTTTCCACTATTACCCTCTTAGCGCTCCGAATCTCCACTTGCATTTTCTACAGAAAGAGTGTTTCAGAACGGCTCAATCAAAACTAAGGTTCAACTCTTTTAGTTGAACAAACAGAACAGAAAGAAGTTTCACACAATTCTTCTGTGTAGTTTTTATTTGTAGACATTCTTTTTCCCAATGTAGGCCCCTTAGCGCTCAGAATGTCCAATTGCAGTTTCTACAGAAAGAGTGTTTCAGAACGGCTCAATCAAAAGTAAGGTTCAACTCTGTTAGTTGAATGCACAGAACAGAAAGAAGTTTCATACAATGCTTCTGTGTAGTTTATATTTGAACATATTCTTTTTTCCACTATTACCCACTTAGCGCTACGAATGTCCAGTTGCATTTTCTACAGACAGAGTGTTTCAAAACTGCTCAATCAAAAGTATGGTTTAACTCTGTTAGCTGAATGCTCAGATCAGAAAGAAGTTTCACAGAATGTTTCTGTGTAGTTTATATTTGAATATATTCCTTTTTCCACTACTACTCTCTTAGCGCTCCAAATGTCCAGTTGCATTTTCTACAGAAAGAGTGTTCAGATCTGCTCAATCAAAAGTATGGTTTAACTCTGTTAGCTGAATGCACAGATCAGAAAGAAGTTTCACAGAATGATTCTGTGTAGTTTATATTTGGAGACATTCCTTTTTCCACTATTAACCTCTTAGCGCTCCGAATCTCCACTTGCATTTTCTACAGAAAGAGTGTTTCAGAACGGCTCAATCAAAACTAAGGTTCAACTCTTTTAGATGAACAAACAGAACAGAAAGAGGTTTCACACAATTCTTCTGTGTAGTTTTTATTTGTAGACATTCTTTTTCCCAATATAGGCCTCTTAGCGCTCAGAATGTCCAATTGCAGTTTCTACAGAAAGAGTGTTTCAGAACGGCTCAATCAAAAGTAAGGTTCAACTCTGTTAATTGAATGCACAGAACAGAAAGAAGTTTCATACAATGCTTCTGTGTAGTTTATATTTGAACATATTCTTTTTTCCACTATTACCCACTTAGCGCTACGAATGTCCAGTTGCATTTTCTACAGACAGAGTGTTTCAAAACTGCTCAATCAAAAGTATGGTTTAACTCTGTTAGCTGAATGCTCAGATCAGAAAGAAGTTTCACAGAATGCTTCTGTGTAGTTTATATTTGAATATATTCCTTTTTCCACTACTACGCTCTTAGCGCTCCAAATGTCCAGTTGCATTTTCTACAGAAAGAGTGTTCAGATCTGCTCAATCAAAAGTATGGTTTAACTCTGTTAGCTGAATGCACAGATCAGAAAGAAGTTTCACCGAATGATTCTGTGTAGTTTATATTTGAAGACATTCCTTTTTCAACTATTACCCTCTTAGCGCTCCGAATCTCCACTTGCATTTTCTACAAAAAGAGTGTTTCATAACTGCTCAATCAAAAATATGTTTTATCTCTGTTAACTGAATTTACAGATCAGAAATAAGTTTCACAGAATGCATCTGTGTAGTTTTTATTTGAAGATATTATTTTTCCCCATGTAGGCCTCTTAGCGCTTAGCATGTCCAATTGCAGTTTCTACAGAAAGAGTGTTTCAGAACGGCTCAATCAAAAGTAAGGTTCAACTCTGTTAGTTGAATGCACAGAACAGAAAGAATTTTCACAGAATGCTACTGTGTAGTTTATATTTGAATATATTCCTTTTTCCACTATTACCCTCTTAGCGCTCCGAATGTCCACTTGCATTTTCTACAGAAAGAGTGTTCAGAACTGCGCAATCAAAAGTATGGTTTAACTCTGTTAGCTTAATGAACATATCAGAAATAAGTTTCACACAATTCTTCTGTGTAGTTTTTATTTGTAGACATTCTTTTTCCCAATAGAGGCCTCTTAGCGCTCAGAATGTCCAATTGCAGTTTCTACAGAAAGAGTGTTTCAGAATGGCTCAATCTAAAGTAAGGTTCAACTCTGTTAGTTGAATGCACAGAACACAAAGAAGTTTCATACAATGCTTCTGTGTAGTTTATATTTGAACATATTCTCTTTTCCACTATTACCCACTTAGCGCTACGAATGTCCAGTTGCAGTTTCTACAGAAAGAGTGTTTCAAAACTGCTCAATCAAAAGTATGGTTTAACTCTGTTAGCTGAATGCTCAGATCAGAAAGAAGTTTCACAGAATGCTTCTGTGTAGTTTATATTTGAATATATTCCTTTTTCCACTACTACGCTCTTAGCGCTCCAAATGTCCAGTTGCATTTTCTACAGAAAGAGTGTTCAGATCTGCTCAATCAAAAGTATGGCTTAACTCTGTTAGCTGAATGCACAGATCAGAAAGAATTTTCACCGAATGATTCTGTGTAGTTTATATTTGAAGACATTCATTTTTCCACTATTACCCTCTTAGCGCTCCGAATCTCCACTTGCATTTTCTACAAAAAGAGTGTTTCATAACTGCTCAATCAAAAATATGTTTTATCTCTGTTAACTGAATTTACAGATCAGAAATAAGTTTCACAGAATGCATCTGTGTAGATTTTATTTGAATATATTCTTTTTCCCAATGTAGGCCTCTTAGCGCTTAGCATGTCCAATTGCAGTTTCTACAGAAAGAGTGTTTCAGAACGGCTCAATCAAAAGTAAGGTTCAACTCTGTTAGTTGAATGCACAGAACAGAAAGAATTTTCACAGAATGCTACTGTGTAGTTTATATTTGAATATATTCCTTTTTCCACTATTAACCTCTTAGCGCTCCGAATGTCCACTTGCATTTTCTACAGAAAGAGTGTTCAGAACTGCGCAATCAAAAGTATGGTTTAAATCTGTTAGCTTAATGAACATATCAGAAATAAGTTTCACACAATGCTTCTGCGTAGTTTTTATTTGAAGATATTATTTTTCCCAATAGAGTCCTCTTAGCGCTCAGAATGTCCAATTGCAGTTTCTACAGAAAGAGTGTTTCAGAAAGGCTCAATCAAAAGTAAGGTTCAACTCTGTTAGTTGAATGCACAGAACAGAAAGAAGTTTCATACAATGCTTCTGTGTAATTTATATTTGAACATATTCTTTTTTCCACTATTAACCACATAGCGCTACGAATGTCCAGTTGCATTTTCTACAGACAGAGTGTTTCAAAACTGCTCAATCAAAAGTATGGTTTAACTCTGTTAGCTGAATGCTCAGATCAGAAAGAAGTTTCACAGAATGCTTCTGTGTAGTTTATATTTGAATATATTCCTTTTTCCACTACTACTCTCTTAGCGCTCCAAATGTCCAGTTGCATTTTCTACAGAAAGAGTGTTCAGATCTGCTCAATCAAAAGTATGGTTTAACTCTGTTAGCTGAATGCACAGATCAGAAAGAAGTTTCACAGAATGATTCTGTGTAGTTTATATTTGGAGACATTCCTTTTTCCACTATTAACCTCTTAGCGCTCCGAATCTCCACTTGCATTTTCTACAGAAAGAGTGTTTCAGAACGGCTCAATCAAAACTAAGGTTCAACTCTTTTAGATGAACAAACAGAACAGAAAGAGGTTTCACACAATTCTTCTGTGTAGTTTTTATTTGTAGACATTCTTTTTCCCAATATAGGCCTCTTAGCGCTCAGAATGTCCAATTGCAGTTTCTACAGAAAGAGTGTTTCAGAACGGCTCAATCAAAAGTAAGGTTCAACTCTGTTAATTGAATGCACAGAACAGAAAGAAGTTTCATACAATGCTTCTGTGTAGTTTATATTTGAACATATTCTTTTTTCCACTATTTCCCACTTAGCGCTACGAATGTCCAGTTGCATTTTCTACAGACAGAGTGTTTCAAAACTGCTCAATCAAAAGTATGGTTTAACTCTGTTAGCTGAATGCTCAGATCAGAAAGAATTTTCACAGAATGCTTCTGTGTAGTTTATATTTGAATATATTCCTTTTTCCACTACTACGCTCTTAGCGCTCCAAATGTCCAGTTGCATTTTCTACAGAAAGAGTGTTCAGATCTGCTCAATCAAAAGTATGGTTTAACTCTGTTAGCTGAATGCACAGATCAGAAAGAAGTTTCACCGAATGATTCTGTGTAGTTTATATTTGAAGACATTCCTTTTTCAACTATTACCCTCTTAGCGCTCCGAATCTCCACTTGCATTTTCTACAAAAAGAGTGTTTCATAACTGCTCAATCAAAAATATGTTTTATCTCTGTTAACTGAATTTACAGATCAGAAATAAGTTTCACAGAATGCATCTGTGTAGTTTTTATTTGAAGATATTATTTTTCCCCATGTAGGCCTCTTAGCGCTTAGCATGTCCAATTGCAGTTTCTACAGAAAGAGTGTTTCAGAACGGCTCAATCAAAAGTAAGGTTCAACTCTGTTAGTTGAATGCACAGAACAGAAAGAATTTTCACAGAATGCTACTGTGCAGTTTATATTTGAATATATTCCTTTTTCCACTATTACCCTCTTAGCGCTCCGAATGTCCACTTGCATTTTCTACAGAAAGAGTGTTCAGAACTGCGCAATCAAAAGTATGGTTTAACTCTGTTAGCTTAATGAACATATCAGAAATAAGTTTCACACAATTCTTCTGTGTAGTTTTTATTTGTAGACATTCTTTTTCCCAATAGAGGCCTCTTAGCGCTCAGAATGTCCAATTGCAGTTTCTACAGAAAGAGTGTTTCAGAATGGCTCAATCTAAAGTAAGGTTCAACTCTGTTAGTTGAATGCACAGAACACAAAGAAGTTTCATACAATGCTTCTGTGTAGTTTATATTTGAACATATTCTCTTTTCCACTATTACCCACTTAGCGCTACGAATGTCCAGTTGCAGTTTCTACAGAAAGAGTGTTTCAAAACTGCTCAATCAAAAGTATGGTTTAACTCTGTTAGCTGAATGCTCAGATCAGAAAGAAGTTTCACAGAATGCTTCTGTGTAGTTTATATTTGAATATATTCCTTTTTCCACTACTACGCTATTAGCGCTAAAATGTCCAGTTGCATTTTCTACAGAAAGAGTGTTCAGATCTGCTCAATCAAAAGTATGGTTTAACTCTGTTAGCTTAATGCACAGATCAGAAAGAAGTTTCATCGAATGATTCTGTGTAGTTTATATTTGAAGACATTCCTTTTTCCCCTATTACCTTCTTAGCGCTCCGAATCTCCACTTGCATTTTCTACAAAAAGAGTGTTTCATAACTGCTCAATCAAAAACATGTTTTATCTCTGTTAACTGAATTTACAGATCAGAAATAAGTTTCACAGAATGCATCTGTGTAGTTTTTATTTGAAGATATTATTTTTCCCCATGTAGGCCTCTTAGCGCATAGCATGTCCAATTGCAGTTTCTACAGAAAGAGTGTTTCAGAACGGCTCAATCAAAAGTAAGGTTCAAATCTGTTAGTTGAATGCACAGAACAGAAAGAATTTTCACAGAATGCTACTGTGTAGTTTATATATGAATATATTCCTTTTTCCACTATTACCCTCTTAGCGCTCCGAATGTCCACTTGCATTTTCTACAGAAAGAGTGTTCAGAACTGCGCAATCAAAAGTATGGTTTAACTCTGTTAGCTTAATGAACATATCAGAAATAAGTTTCACACAATGCTTCTGTGTAGTTTTTATTTGAAGATATTATTTTTCCCAATAGAGGCCTCTTAGCGCTCAGAATGTCCAATTGCAGTTTCTACAGAAAGAGTGTTTCAGAAAGGCTCAATCAAAAGTAAGGTTCAACTCTGTTAGTTGAATGCACAGAACAGAAAGGAGTTTCATACAATGCTTCTGTGTAGTTTATATTTGAACATATTCTTTTTTCCACTATTACCCACTTAGCGCTACGAATGTCCAGTTGCATTTTCTACAGACAGAGTGTTTCAAAACTGCTCAATCAAAAGTATGGTTTAACACTGTTAGCTGAATGCTCAGATCAGAAAGAAGTTTCACAGAATGCTTCTGTGTAGTTTATATTTGAATATATTACTTTTTCCACTACTACTCTCTTAGCGCTCCAAATGTCCAGTTGCATTTTCTACAGAAAGAGTGTTCAGATCTGCTCAATCAAAAGTATGGTTTAACACTGTTAGCTGAATGCACAGATCAGAAAGAAGTTTCACAGAATGATTCTGTGTAGTTTATATTTGGGGACATTCCTTTTTCCACAATTACCCTCTTAGCGCTCCGAATCTCCACTTGCATTTTCTACAGAAAGAGTGTTTCAGAACGGCTCAATCAAAACTAAGGTTCAACTCTTTTAGTTGAACAAACAGAACAGAAAGAAGTTTCACACAATTCTTCTGTGTAGTTCTTATTTGTAGACATTCTTTTTCCCAATATAGGCCTCTTAGCGCTCAGAATGTCCAATTGCAGTTTCTACAGAAAGAGTGTTTCAGAACGGCTCAATCAAAAGTAAGGTTCAACTCTGTTAGTTGAATGCACAGAACAGAAAGAAGTTTCATACAATGCTTCTGTGTAGTTTATATTTGAACATATTCTTTTTTCCACTATTACCCAATTAGCGCTACGAATGTCCAGTTGCATTTTCTACAGACAGAGTGTTTCAAAACTGCTCAATCAAAAGTATGGTTTAACTCTGTTAGCTGAATGCTCAGATCAGAAAGAAGTTTCACAGAATGCTTCTGTGTAGTTTATATATGAATATATTCCTTTTTCCACTACTACGCTCTTAGCGCTAAAATGTCCAGTTGCATTTTCTACAGAAAGAGTGTTCAGATCTGCTCAATCAAAAGTATGGTTTAACTCTGTTAGCTTAATGCACAGATGAGAAAGATGTTTCACCGAATGATTCTGTGTAGTTTATATTTGAAGACATTCCTTTTTCCCCTATTACCCTCTTAGCGCTCCGAATCTCCACTTGCATTTTCTACAAAAAGATTGTTTCATAACTGCTCAATCAAAAATATGTTTTATCTCTGTTAACTGAATTTACAGATCAGAAATAAGTTTCACAGAATGCATCTGTGTAGTTTTTATTGAAGATATTATTTTTCCCCAAGTAGGCCTCTTAGCGCATAGCATGTCCAAATGCAGTTTCTACAGAAAGAGTGTTTCAGAACGGCTCAATCAAAAGTAAGGTTCAACTCTGTTAGTTGAATGCACAGAACAGAAAGAATTTTCACAGAATGCTACTGTGTAGTTTATATTTGAATATATTCCTTTTTCCACTATTACCCTCTTAGCGCTCCGAATGTCCACTTGCATTTTCTACAGAAAGAGTGTTCAGAACGGCGCAATCAAAACTATGGTTTAACTCTGTTAGCTTAATGAACATATCAGAAATAAGTTTCACACAATGCTTCTGTGTAGTTTTTATTTGAAGATATTATTTTTCCCAATAGAGGCCTCTTAGCGCTCAGAATGTCCAATTGCAGTTTCTACAGAAAGAGTGTTTCAGAAAGGCTCAATCAAAAGTAAGGTTCAACTCTGTTAGTTGAATGCACAGATCAGAAAGAAGTTTCATACAATGCTTCTGTGTAGTTTATATTTGAACATATTCTTTTTTCCACTATTACCCACTTAGCGCTACGAATGTCCAGTTGCATTTTCTACAGACAGAGTGTTTCAAAACTGCTCAATCAAAAGTATGGTTTAACTCTGTTAGCTGAATGCTCAGATCAGAATGAAGTTTCACAGAATGCTTCTGTGTAGTTTATATTTGAATATATTCCTTTTTCCACTACTACTCTCTTAGCGCTCCAAATGTCCAGTTGCATTTTCTACAGAAAGAGTGTTCAGATCTGCTCAATCAAAAGTATGGTTTAACTCTGTTAGCTGAATGCACAGATCAGAAAGAAGTTTCACAGAATGATTCTTTGTAGTTTATATTTGGAGACATTCCTTTTTCCACTATTACCCTCTTAGCGCTCCGAATCTCCACTTGCATTTTCTACAGAAAGAGTGTTTCAGAACGGCTCAATCAAAACTAAGGTTCAATTCTTTTAGTTGAACAAACAGAACAGAAAGAAGTTTCACACAATTCTTCTGTGTAGTTTTTATTTGTAGACATTCTTTTTCCCAATCTAGGCCTCTTAGCGCTCAGAATGTCCAATTGCAGTTTCTACAGAAAGAGTGTTTCAGAACGGCTCAATCAAAAGTAAGGTTCAACTCTGTTAGTTGAATGCACAGAACAGAAAGCAGTTTCATACAATGCTTCTGTGTAGTTTATATTTGAACATATTCTTTTTTCCACTATTACCCACATAGCGCTACGAATGTCCAGTTGCATTTTCTACAGACAGAGTGTTTCAAAACTGCTCAATCAAAAGTATGGTTTAACTCTGTTAGCTGAATGCTCAGATCAGAAAGAAGTTTCACAGAATGCTTCTGTGTAGTTTATATTTGAATATATTCCTTTTTCCACTACTACGCTCTTAGCGCTCCAAATGTCCAGTTGCATTTTCTACAGAAAGAGTGTTCAGATCTGCTCAATCAAAAGTATGGTTTAACTCTGTTAGCTGAATGCACAGATCAGAAAGAAGTTTCACCGAATGATTCTGTGTAGTTTATATTTGAAGACATTCCTTTTTCCACTATTAACCTCTTAGCGCTCCGAATCTCCACTTGCATTTTCTACAAAAAGAGTGTTTCATAACTGCTCAATCAAAAATATGTTTTATCTCTGTTAACTGAATTTACAGATCAGAAATAAGTTTCACAGAATGCATCTGTGTAGTTTTTATTAGAAGATATTCTTTTTCCCAATGTAGGCCTCTTAGCGCTTAGCATGTCCAATTGCAGTTTCTACAGAAGGAGTGTTTCAGAACGGCTCAATCAAAAGTAAGGTTCAACTCTGTTAGTTGAATGCACAGAACAGAAAGAATTTTCACAGAATGCTACTGTGTAGTTTATATTTGAATATATTCCTTTTTCCACTATTACCCTCTTAGCGCTCCGAATGTCCACTTGCATTATCTACAGAAAGAGTGTTCAGAACTGCGCAATCAAAAGTATGGTTTAACTCTGTTAGCTGAATGAACATATCAGAAATAAGTTTCACACAATGCTTCCGTGTAGTTTTTATTTGAAGATATTATTTTTCCCAATAGAGGCCTCTTAGCGCTCAGAATGTCCAATTGCAGTTTCTACAGAAAGAGTGTTTCAGAAAGGCTCAATCAAAAGTAAGGTTCAACTCTGTTAGTTGAATGCACAGAACAGAAAGAAGTTTCATACAATGCTTCTGTGTAGTTTATATTTGAACATATTCTTTTTTCCACTATTACCCACTTAGCGCTACGAATGTCCAGTTGCATTTTCTACAGACAGAGTGTTTCAAAACTGCTCAATCAAAAGTATGGTTTAACTCTGTTAGCTGAATGCTCAGATCAGAAAGAAGTTTCACAGAATGCTTCTGTGTAGTTTATATTTGAATATATTCCTTTTTCCACTACTACTCTCTTAGCGCTCCAAACGTACAGTTGCATTTTCTACAGAAAGAGTGTTCAGATCTGCTCAATCAAAAATATGGTTTAACACTGTTAGCTGAATGCACAGATCAGAAAGAAGTTTCACAGAATGATTCTGTGTAGTTTATATTTGGAGACATTCCTTTTTCCACTATTACCCTCTTAGCGCTCCGAATCTCCAATTGCATTTTCTACAGAAAGAGTGTTTCAGAACGGCTCAATCAAAACTAAGGTTCAACTCTTTTAGTTGAACAAACAGAACAGAAAGAAGTTTCACACAATTCTTCTGTGTAGTTTTTATTTGTAGACATTCTTTTTCCCAATATAGGCCTCTTAGCGCTCAGAATGTCCAATTGCAGTTTCTACAGAAAGAGTGTTTCAGAACGGCTCAATCAAAAGTAAGGTTCAACTCTGTTAGTTGAATGCACAGAACAGAAAGAAGTTTCATACAATGCTTCTGTGTAGTTTATATTTGAACATATTCTTTTTTCCACTATTACCCACTTAGCGCTACGAATGTCCAGTTGCATTTTCTACAGACAGAGTGTTTCAAAACTGCTCAATCAAAAGCATGGTTTAACTCTGTTAGCTGAATGCTCAGATCAGAAAGAAGTTTCACAGAATGCTTCTGTGTACTTTATATTTGAATATATTCCTTTTTCCACTACTACGCTCTTAGCGCTCCAAATGTCCAGTTGCATTTTCTACAGAAAGAGTGTTCAGATCTGCTCAATCAAAAGTATGGTTTAACTCTGTTAGCTGAATGCACAGATCAGAAAGAAGTTTCACCGAATGATTCTGTGTAGTTTATATTTGAAGACATTCCTTTTTCCACTATTACCCTCTTAGCGCTCCGAATCTCCACTTGCATTTTCTACAAAAAGAGTGTTTCATAACTGCTCAATCAAAAATATGATTTATCTCTGTTAACTGAATTTATAGATCAGAAATAAGTTTCACAGAATGCATCTGTGTAGTTTTTATTTGAAGATATTCTTTTTCCCAATGTAGGCCTCTTAGCGCTTAGCATGTCCAATTGCAGTTTCTACAGAAAGAGTGTTTCAGAACGGCTCAATCAAAAGTAAGGTTCAACTCTGTTAGTTGAATGCACAGAACAGAAAGAATTTTCACAGAATGCTACTGTGTAGTTTATATTTGAATATATTCCTTTTTCCACTATTACCCTCTTAGCGCTCCGAATGTCCACTTGCATTTTCTACAGAAAGAGTGTTCAGAACGGCGCAATAAAAAGTATGGTTTAACTCTGTTAACTTAATGAACATATCAGAAATAAGTTTCACACAATGCTTCTGTGTAGTTTTTATTGGAAGATATTATTTTTCCCAATAGAGGCCTCTTAGCGCTCAGAATGTCCAATTGCAGTTTCTACAGAAAGAGTGTTTCAGAACGGCTCAATCAAAACTAAGGTTCAACTCTTTTAGTTGAACAAACAGAACAGAAAGAAGTTTCACACAATTCTTCTGTGTAGTTCTTATTTGTAGACATTCTTTTTCCCAATATAGGCCTCTTAGCGCTCAGAATGTCCAATTGCAGTTTCTACAGAAAGAGTGTTTCCGAACGGCTCAATCAAAAGTAAGGTTCAACTCTGTTAGTTGAATGCACAGAACAGAAAGAAGTTTCATACAATGCTTCTGTGTAGTTTATATTTGAACATATTCTTTTTTCCACTATTACCCACTTAGCGCTACGAATGTCCAGTTGCATTTTCTACAGACAGAGTGTTTCAAAACTGCTCAATCAAAAGTATGGTTTAACTCTGTTAGCTGAATGCTCAGATCAGAAAGAAGTTTCACAGAATGCTTCTGTGTAGTTTATATTTGAATATATTCCTTTTTCCACTACTACGCTCTTAGCGCTAAAATGTCCAGTTGCATTTTCTACAGAAAGAGTGTTCAGATCTGCTCAATCAAAAGTATGGTTTAACTCTGTTAGCTTAATGCACAGATGAGAAAGAAGTTTCACCGAATGATTCTGTGTAGTTTATATTTGAAGACATTCCTTTTTCCCCTATTACCCTCTTAGCGCTCCGAATCTCCACTTGCATTTTCTACAAAAAGAGTGTTTCATAACTGCTCAATCAAAAATATGTTTTATCTCTGTTAACTGAATTTACAGATCAGAAATAAGTTTCACAGAATGCATCTGTGTAGTTTTTATTTGAAGATATTATTTTTCCCCAAGTAGGCCTCTTAGCGCATAGCATGTCCAATTGCAGTTTCTACAGAAAGAGTGTTTCAGAACGGCTCAATCAAAAGTAAGGTTCAACACTGTTAGTTGAATGCACAGAACAGAAAGAATTTTCACAGAATGCTACTGTGTAGTTTATATTTGAATATATTCCTTTTTCCACTATTACCCTCTTAGCGCTCCGAATGTCCACTTGCATTTTCTACAGAAATAGTGTTCAGAACGGCGCAATCAAAAGTATGGTTTAACTCTGTTAGCTTAATGAACATATCAGAAATAAGTTTCACACAATGCTTCTGTGTAGTTTTTATTTGAAGATATTATTTTTCCCAATAGAGGCCTCTTAGCGCTCAGAATGTCGAATTGCAGTTTCTACAGAAAGAGTGTTTCAGAAAGGCTCAATCAAATGTAAGATTCAACTCTGTTAGTTGAATGCACAGAACAGAAAGGAGTTTCATACAATGCTTCTGTGTAGTTTATATTTGAACATATTCTTTTTTCCACTATTACCCACTTAGCGCTACGAATGTCCAGTTGCATTTTCTACAGACAGAGTGTTTCAAAACTGCTCAATCAAAAGTATGGTTTAACTCTGTTAGCTGAATGCTCAGATCAGAAAGAAGTTTCACAGAATGCTTCTGTGTAGTTTATATTTGAATATATTACTTTTTCCACTACTACTCTCTTAGCGCTCCAAATGTCCAGTTGCATTTTCTACAGAAAGAGTGTTCAGATCTGCTCAATCAAAAGTATGGTTTAACTCTGTTAGCTGAATGCACAGATCAGAAAGAAGTTTCACAGAATGATTCTGTGTAGTTTATATTTGGAGACATTCCTTTTTCCACAATTACCCTCTTAGCGCTCCGAATTTCCACTTGCATTTTCTACAGAAAGAGTGTTTCAGAACGGCTCAATCAAAACTAAGGTTCAACTCTTTTAGTTGAACAAACAGAACAGAAAGAAGTTTCACACAATTCTTCTGTGTAGTTTTTATTTGTAGACATTCTTTTTCCCAATATAGGCCTCTTAGCGCTGAGAATGTCCAATTGCAGTTTCTACAGAAAGAGTGTTTCAGAACGGCTCAATCAAAAGTAAGGTTCAACTCTGTTAGTTGAATGCACAGAACAGAAAGAAGTTTCATACAATGCTTCTGTGTAGTTTATATTTGAACATATTCTTTTTTCCACTATTACCCACTTAGCGCTACGAATGTCCAGTTGCATTTTCTACAGACACAGTGTTTCAAAACTGCTCAATCAAAAGTATGGTTTCACTCTGTTAGCTGAATGCTCAGATCAGAAAGAAGTTTCACAGAATGCTTCTGTGTAGTTTATATTTGAATATATTCCTTTTTCCACTACTACGCTCTTAGCGCTCCAAATGTCCAGTTGCATTTTCTACAGAAAGAGTGTTCAGATCTGCTCAATCAAAAGTATGGTTTAACTCTGTTAGCTGAATGCACAGATCAGAAAGAAGTTTCACCGAATGATTCTGTGTAGTTTATATTTGAAGACATTCCTTTTTCCACTATTAACCACTTAGCGCTCCGAATCTCCACTTGCATTTTCTACAAAAAGAGTGTTTCATAACTGCTCAATCAAAAATATGTTTTATCTCTGTTAACTGAATTTACAGATCAGAAATAAGTTTCACAGAATGCATCTGTGTAGTTTTTATTTGAAGATATTCTTTTTCCCAATGTAGGCCTC
The DNA here is from genome assembly GCF_028878055.3 of Symphalangus syndactylus. Taxonomy (NCBI): domain Eukaryota; kingdom Metazoa; phylum Chordata; class Mammalia; order Primates; family Hylobatidae; genus Symphalangus; species Symphalangus syndactylus. The sequence continues at coordinate 166,486,202 of NC_072423.2, read as the reverse complement.
TTAGCGCTTAGCATGTCCAATTGCAGTTTCTACATAAAGAGTGTTTCAGAACTGCTCAATCCAAAGTAAGGTTCAACTCTGTTAGTTGAATGCACAGAACAGAAAGAATTTTCACAGAATGCTACTGTGTAGTTTATATTTGAATATATTCCTTTTTCCACTATTACCCTCTTAGCGCTCCGAATGTCCACTTGCATTTTCTACAGAAAGAGTGTTCAGAACTGCGCAATCAAAACTATGGTTTAACTCGGTTAGCTTAATGAACATATCAGAAATAAGTTTCACACAATGCTTCTGTGTAGTTTTTATTTGAAGATATTATTTTTCCCAATATAGGCCTCTTAGCGCTCAGAATGTCCAATTGCAGTTTCTACAGAAAGAGTGTTTCAGAAAGGCTCAATCAAATGTAAGATTCAACTCTGTTAGTTGAATGCACAGAACAGAAAGGAGTTTCATACAATGCTTCTGTGTAATTTATATTTGAACATATTCTTTTTTCCACTATTACCCACTTAGAGCTACGAATGTCCAGTTGCATTTTCTACAGACAGAGTGTTTCAAAACTGCTCAATCAAAAGTATGGTTTAACTCTGTTAGATGAATGCTCAGATCAGAAAGATGTTTCACAGAATGCTTCTGTGTAGTTTATATTTGAATATATTCCTTTTTCCACTACTACTCTCTTAGCGCTCCAAATGTCCAGTTGCATTTTCTACAGAAAGAGTGTTCAGATGTGCTCAATCAAAAGTATGGTTTAACTCTGTTAGCTGAATGCACAGATCAGAAAGAATTTTCACAGAATGATTCTGTGTAGTTTATATTTGGAGACATTCCTTTTTCCACAATTACCCTCTTAGCGCTCCGAATCTCCACTTGCATTTTCTACAGAAAGAGTGTTTCAGAACGGCTCAATCAAAACTAAGGTTCAACTCTTTTATTTGAACAAACAGAACAGAAAGGTGTTTCACACAATTCTTCTGTGTAGTTTTTATTTGTAGACATTATTTTTCCCAATATAGGCCTCTTAGCGCTCAGAATGTCCAATTGCAGTTTCTACAGAAAGAGTGTTTCAGAACGGCTCAATCAAAAGTAAGGTTCAACTCTGTTAGTTGAATGCACAGAACAGAAAGAAGTTTCATACAATGCTTCTGTGTAGTTTATATTTGAACATATTCTTTTTTCCACTATTACCCACTTAGCGCTACGAATGTCCAGTTGCATTTTCTACAGACAGAGTGTTTCAAAACTGCTCAATCAAAAGTATGGTTTAACTCTGTTAGCTGAATGCTCAGATCAGAAAGAAGTTTCACAGAATGCTTCTGTGTAGTTTATATTTGAATATATTCCTTTTTCCACTACTACGCTCTTAGCGCTCCAAATGTCCAGTTGCATTTTCTACAGAAAGAGTGTTCAGATCTGCTCAATCAAAAGTATGGTTTAACTCTGTTAGCTGAATGCACAGATCAGAAAGAAGTTTCACCGAATGATTCTGTGTAGTTTATATTTGAAGACATTCCTTTTTCCACTATTACCCTCTTAGCGCTCCGAATCTCCACTTGCATTTTCTACAAAAAGAGTGTTTCATAACTGCTCAATCAAAAATATGTTTTATCTCTGTTAACTGAATTTACAGATCAGAAATAAGTTTCACAGAATGCATCTGTGTAGTTTTTATTTGAAGATATTCTTTTTCCCAATGTAGGCCTCTTAGCGCTTAGCATGTCCAATTGCAGTTTCTACAGAAAGAGTGTTTCAGAACGGCTCAATCAAAAGTAAGGTTCAACTCTGTTAGTTGAATGCACAGAACAGAAAGAATTTTCACAGAATGCTACTGTGTAGTTTATATTTGAATATATTCCTTTTTCCACTATTACCCTCTTAGCGCTCCGAATGTCCACTTGCATTTTCTACAGAAAGAGTGTTCAGAACTGCGCAATCAAAAGTATGGTTTAACTCTGTTAGCTTAATGAACATATCAGAAATAAGTTTCACACAATGCTTCTGTGTAGTTTTTATTTGAAGATATTATTTTTCCCAATATAGGCCTCTTAGCGCTCAGAATGTCCAATTGCAGTTTCTACAGAAAGAGTGTTTCAGAAAGGCTCAATCAAAAGTAATTTTCAACTCTGTTAGTTGAAAGCACAGAACAGAAAGTAGTTTCATACAATGCTTCTGTGTAGTTTATATTTGAACATATTCTTTTTTCCACTATTACCCACTTAGCGCTACGAATGTCCAGTTGCATTTTCTACAGACAGAGTGTTTCAAAACTGCTCAATCAAAAGTATGGTTTAACTCTGTTAGCTGAATGCTCAGATCAGAAAGAAGTTTCACAGAATGCTTCTGTGTAGTTTATATTTGAATATATTGCTTTTTCCACTACTACTCTCTTAGCGCTCCAAATGTCCAGTTGCATTTTCTACAGAAAGAGTGTTCAGATCTGCTCAATCAAAAGTATAGTTTAACTCTGTTAGCTGAATGCACAGATCAGAAAGAAGTTTCACAGAATGATTCTGTGTAGTTTATATTTGGAGACATTCCTTTTTCCACTATTACCCTCTTAGCGCTCCGAATCTCCACTTGCATTTTCTACAGAAAGAGTGTTTCAGAACGGCTCAATCAAAACTAAGGTTCAACTCTTTTAGTTGAACAAACAGAACAGAAAGAAGTTTCACACAATTCTTCTGTGTAGTTTTTATTTGTAGACATTCTTTTTCCCAATCTAGGCCTCTTAGCGCTCAGAATGTCCAATTGCAGTTTCTACAGAAAGAGTGTTTCAGAACGGCTCAATCAAAAGTAAGGTTCAACTCTGTTAGTTGAATGCACAGAACAGAAAGAAGTTTCATACAATGCTTCTGTGTAGTTTATATTTGAACATATTCTTTTTTCCACTATTACCCACTTAGCGCTACGAATGTCCAGTTGCATTTTCTACAGACAGAGTGTTTCAAAACTGCTCAATCAAAAGTATGGTTTAACTCTGTTAGCTGAATGCTCAGATCAGAAATAGGTTTCACAGAATGCTTCTGTGTAGTTTATATTTGAATATATTCCTTTTTCCACTACTACGCTCTTAGCGCTCCAATTGTCCAGTTGCATTTTCTACAGAAAGAGTGTTCAGATCTGCTCAATCAAAAGTATGGTTTAACTCTGTTAGCTGAATGCACAGATCAGAAAGAAATTTCACCGAATGATTCTGTGTAGTTTATATTTGGAGACATTCCTTTTTCCACTATTACCCTCTTAGCGCTCCGAATCTCCACTTGCATTTTCTACAAAAAGAGTGTTTCATAACTGCTCAATCAAAAATATGTTTTATCTCTGTTAACTGAATTTACAGATCAGAAATAAGTTTCACAGAATGCATCTGTGTAGTTTTTATTTGAAGATATTCTTTTTCCCAATGTAGGCCTCTTAGCGCTTAGCATGTCCAATTGCAGTTTCTACAGAAAGAGTGTTTCAGAACGGCTCAATCAAAAGTAAGGTTCAACTCTGTTAGTTGAATGCACAGAACAGAAAGAATTTTCACAGAATGCTACTGTGTAGTTTATATTTGAATATATTCCTTTTTCCACTATTACCCTCTTAGCGCTCCGAATGTCCACTTGCATTTTCTACAGAAAGAGTGTTCAGAACTGCGCAATCAAAAGTATGGTTTAACTCTGTTAGCTTAATGAACATATCAGAAATAAGTTTCACACAATGCTTCTGTGTAGTTTTTATTTGTAGACATTCTTTTTCCCAATAGAGGCCTCTTAGCGCTCAGAATGTCCAATTGCAGTTTCTACAGAAAGAGTGTTTCAGAACGGCTCAATCAAAAGTAAGGTTCAACTCTGTTAGTTGAATGCACAGAACAGAAAGAAGTTTCATACAATGCTTCTGTGTAGTTTATATTTGAACATATTCTTTTTTCCACTATTACCCACTTAGCGCTACGAATGTCCAGTTGCATTTTCTACAGACAGAGTGTTTCAAAACTGCTCAATCAAAAGTATGGTTTAACTCTGTCAGCTGAATGCTCAGATCAGAAAGAAGTTTCACAGAATGCTTCTGTGTAGTTTATATTTGAATATATTCCTTTTTCCTCTACTACGCTCTTAGCGCTAAAATGTCCAGTTGCATTTTCTACAGAAAGAGTGTTCAGATCTGCTCAATCAAAAGTATGGTTTAACTCTGTTAGCTTAATGCACAGATCAGAAAGAAGTTTCACCGAATGATTCTGTGTAGTTTATATTTGAAGACATTCCTTTTTCCACTATTACCCTCTTAGCGCTCCGAATCTCCACTTGCATTTTCTACAAAAAGAGTGTTTCATAACTGCTCAATCAAAAATATGTTTTATCTCTGTTAACTGAATTTACAGATCAGAAATAAGTTTCACAGAATGCATCTGTGTAGTTTTTATTTGAAGATATTATTTTTCCCCATGTAGGCCTCTTAGCGCATAGCATGTCCAATTGCAGTTTCTACAGAAAGAGTGTTTCAGAACGGCTCAATCAAAAGTAAGGTTCAACTCTGTTAGTTGAATGCACAGAACAGAAAGAATTTTCACAGAATGCTACTGTGTAGTTTATATTTGAATATATTACTTTTTCCACTATTACCCTCTTAGCGCTCCGAATGTCCACTTGCATTTTCTACAGAAAGAGTGTTCAGAACGGCGCAATCAAAAGTATGGTTTAACTCTGTTAGCTTAATGAACATATCAGAAATAAGTTTCACACAATGCTTCTGTGTAGTTTTTATTTGAAGATATTATTTTTCCCAATAGAGGCCTCTTAGCGCTCAGAATGTCCAATTGCAGTTTCTACAGAAAGAGTGTTTCAGAAAGGCTCAATCAAATGTAAGATTCAACTCTGTTAGTTGAATGCACAGAACAGAAAGGAGTTTCATACAATGCTTCTGGGTAGTTTATATTTGAACATATTCTTTTTTCCACTATTACCCACTTAGCGCTACGAATGTCCAGTTGCATTTTCTACAGACAGAGTGTTTCAAAACTGCTCAATCAAAAGTATGGTTTAACTCTGTTAGCTGAATGCTCAGATCAGAAAGAAGTTTCACAGAATGCTTCTGTGTAGTTTATATTTGAATATATTCCTTTTTCCACTACTACGCTCTTAGCGCTCCAAATGTCCAGTTGCATTTTCTACAGAAAGAGTGTTCAGATCTACTCAATCAAAAGTATGGTTTAACTCTGTTAGCTGAATGCACAGATCAGAAAGAAGTTTCACCGAATGATTCTGTGTAGTTTATATTTGAAGACATTCCTTTTTCCACTATTACCCTCTTAGCGCTCCGAATCTCCACTTGCATTTTCTACAAAAAGAGTGTTTCATAACTGCTCAATCAAAAATATGATTTATCTCTGTTAACTGAATTTACAGATCAGAAATAAGTTTCACAGAATGCATCTGTGTAGTTTTTATTTGAAGATATTCTTTTTCCCAATGTAGGCCTCTTAGCGCTTCGCATGTCCAATTGCAGTTTCTACAGAAAGAGTGTTTCAGAACGGCTCAATCAAAAGTAAGGTTCAACTCTGTTAGTTGAATGCACAGAACAGAAGGAATTTTCACAGAATGCTACTGTGTAGTTTATATTTGAATATATTCCTTTTTCCACTATTACCCTCTTAGCGCTCCGAATGTCCACTTGCATTTTCTACAGAAAGAGTGTTCAGAACGGCGCAATCAAAAGTATGGTTTAACTCTGTTAGCTTAATGAACATATCAGAAATAAGTTTCACACAATGCTTCTGTGTAGTTTTTATTTGTAGACATTCTTTTTCCCAATAGAGGCCTCTTAGCGCTCAGAATGTACAATTGCAGTTTCTACAGAAAGAGTGTTTCAGAACGGCTCAATCAAAAGTAAGGTTCAACTCTGTTAGTTGAATGCACAGAACAGAAAGAAGTTTCATACAATGCTTCTGTGTAGTTTATATTTGAACATATTCTTTTTTCCACTATTACCCACTTAGCGCTACGAATGTCCAGTTGCATTTTCTACAGACAGAGTGTTTCAAAACTGCTCAATCAAAAGTATGGTTTAACTCTGTTAGCTGAATGCTCAGATCAGAAATAGGTTTCACAGAATGCTTCTGTGTAGTTTATATTTGAATATATTCCTTTTTCCACTACTACGCTCTTAGCGCTCCAATTGTCCAGTTGCATTTTCTACAGAAAGAGTGTTCAGATCTGCTCAATCAAAAGTATGGTTTAACTCTGTTAGCTGAATGCACAGATCAGAAAGAAGTTTCACCGAATGATTCTGTGTAGTTTATATTTGGAGACATTCCTTTTTCCACTATTACCCTCTTAGCGCTCCGAATCTCCACTTGCATTTTCTACAAAAAGAGTGTTTCATAACTGCTCAATCAAAAATATGTTTTATCTCTGTTAACTGAATTTACAGATCAGAAATAAGTTTCACAGAATGCATCTGTGTAGTTTTTATTTGAAGATATTCTTTTTCCCAATGTAGGCCTCTTAGCGCTTAGCATGTCCAATTGCAGTTTCTACAGAAAGAGTGTTTCAGAACGGCTCAATCAAAAGTAAGGTTCAACTCTGTTAGTTGAATGCACAGAACAGAAAGAATTTTCACAGAATGCTACTGTGTAGTTTATATTTGAATATATTCCTTTTTCCACTATTACCCTCTTAGCGCTCCGAATGTCCACTTGCATTTTCTACAGAAAGAGTGTTCAGAACTGCGCAATCAAAAGTATGGTTTAACTCTGTTAGCTTAATGAACATATCAGAAATAAGTTTCACACAATGCTTCTGTGTAGTTTTTATTTGTAGACATTCTTTTTCCCAATAGAGGCCTCTTAGCGCTCAGAATGTCCAATTGCAGTTTCTACAGAAAGAGTGTTTCAGAACGGCTCAATCAAAAGTAAGGTTCAACTCTGTTAGTTGAATGCACAGAACAGAAAGAAGTTTCATACAATGCTTCTGTGTAGTTTATATTTGAACATATTCTTTTTTCCACTATTACCCACTTAGCGCTACGAATGTCCAGTTGCATTTTCTACAGACAGAGTGTTTCAAAACTGCTCAATCAAAGGTATGGTTTAACTCCGTCAGCTGAATGCTCAGATCAGAAAGAAGTTTCACAGAATGCTTCTGTGTAGTTTATATTTGAATATATTCCTTTTTCCTCTACTACGCTCTTAGCGCTAAAATGTCCAGTTGCATTTTCTACAGAAAGAGTGTTCAGATCTGCTCAATCAAAAGTATGGTTTAACTCTGTAAGCTTAATGCACAGATCAGAAAGAAGTTTCACCGAATGATTCTGTGTAGTTTATATTTGAAGACATTCCTTTTTCCACTATTACCCTCTTAGCGCTCCGAATCTCCACTTGCATTTTCTACAAAAAGAGTGTTTCATAACTGCTCAATCAAAAATATGTTTTATCTCTGTTAACTGAATTTACAGATCAGAAATAAGTTTCACAGAATGCATCTGTGTAGTTTTTATTTGAAGATATTATTTTTCCCCATGTAGGCCTCTTAGCGCATAGCATGTCCAATTGCAGTTTCTACAGAAAGAGTGTTTCAGAACGGCTCAATCAAAAGTAAGGTTCAACTCTGTTAGTTGAATGCACAGAACAGAAAGAATTTTCACAGAATGCTACTGTGTAGTTTATATTTGAATATATTCCTTTTTCCACTATTACCCTCTTAGCGCTCCGAAAGTCCACTTGCATTTTCTACAGAAAGAGTGTTCAGAACGGCGCAATCAAAAGTATGGTTTAACTCTGTTAGCTTAATGAACATATCAGAAATAAGTTTCACACAATGCTTCTGTGTAGTTTTTATTTGAAGATATTATTTTTCCCAATAGAGGCCTCTTAGCGCTCAGAATGTCCAATTGCAGTTTCTACAGAAAGAGTGTTTCAGAAAGGCTCAATCAAATGTAAGATTCAACTCTGTTAGTTGAATGCACAGAACAGAAAGGAGTTTCATACAATGCTTCTGTGTAGTTTATATTTGAACATATTCTTTTTTCCACTATTACCCACTTAGCGCTACGAATGTCCAGTTGCATTTTCTACAGACAGAGTGTTTCAAAACTGCTCAATCAAAAGTATGGTTTAACTCTGTTAGCTGAATGCTCAGATCAGAAAGAAGTTTCACAGAATGCTTCTGTGTAGTTTATATTTGAATATATTCCTTTTTCCACTACTACGCTCTTAGCGCTCCAAATGTCCAGTTGCATTTTCTACAGAAAGAGTGTTCAGATCTACTCAATCAAAAGTATGGTTTAACTCTGTTAGCTGAATGCACAGATCAGAAAGAAGTTTCACCGAATGATTCTGTGTAGTTTATATTTGAAGACATTCCTTTTTCCACTATTACCCTCTTAGCGCTCCGAATCTCCACTTGCATTTTCTACAAAAAGAGTGTTTCATAACTGCTCAATCAAAAATATGATTTATCTCTGTTAACTGAATTTACAGATCAGAAATAAGTTTCACAGAATGCATCTGTGTAGTTTTTATTTGAAGATATTCTTTTTCCCAATGTAGTCCTCTTAGCGCTTAGCATGTCCAATTGCAGTTTCTACAGAAAGAGTGTTTCAGAACGGCTCAATCAAAAGTAAGGTTCAACTCTGTTAGTTGAATGCACAGAACAGAAAGAATTTTCACAGAATGCTACTGTGTAGTTTATATTTGAATATATTCCTTTTTCCACTATTACCCTCTTAGCGCTCCGAATGTCCACTTGCATTTTCTACAGAAAGAGTGTTCAGAACGGCGCAATCAAAAGTATGGTTTAACTCTGTTAGCTTAATGAACATATCAGAAATAAGTTTCACACAATGCTTCTGTGTAGTTTTTATTGGAAGATATTATTTTTCCCAATAGAGGCCTCTTAGCGCTCAGAATGTCCAATTGCAGTTTCTACAGAAAGAGTGTTTCAGAAAGGCTCAATCAAATGTAAGATTCAACTCTGTTAGTTGAATGCACAGAACAGAAAGGAGTTTCATACAATGATTCTGTGTAATTTATATTTGAACATATTCTTTTTTCCACTATTACCCACTTAGCGCTACGAATGTCCAGTTGCATTTTCTACAGACAGAGTGTTTCAAAACTGCTCAATCAAAAGTATGGTTTATCTCTCTTAGCTGAATGCTCAGATCAGAAAAATGTTTCACAGAATGCTTCTGTGTAGTTTATATTTGAATATATTCCTTTTTCCACTACTACTCTCTTAGCGCTCCAAATGTCCAGTTGCATTTTCTACAGAAAGAGTGTTCAGATCTGCTCAATCAAAAGTATGGTTTAACTCTGTTAGCTGAATGCACAGATCAGAAAGAATTTTCACAGAATGATTCTGTGTAGTTTATATTTGGAGACATTCCTTTTTCCACAATTACCCTCTTAGCGCTCCGAATCTCCACTTGCATTTTCTACAGAAAGAGTGTTTCAGAACGGCTCAATCAAAACTAAGGTTCAACTCTTTTAGTTGAACAAACAGAACAGAAAGAAGTTTCACACAATTCTTCTGTGTAGTTTTTATTTGTAGACATTCTTTTTCCCAATCTAGGCCTCTTAGCGCTCAGAATGTCCAATTGCATTTTCTACAGAAAGAGTGTTTCAGAACGGCTCAATCAAAAGTAAGGTTCAACTCTGTTAGTTGAATGCACAGAACAGAAAGAAGTTTCATACAATGCTTCTGTGTAGTTTATATTTGAATATATTCTTTTTTCCACTATTACCCACTTAGCGCTACGAATGTCCAGTTGCATTTTCTACAGACAGAGTGTTTCAAAACTGCTCAATCAAAAGTATGGTTTAACTCTGTTAGCTGAATGCTCAGATCAGAAAGAAGTTTCACAGAATGCTTCTGTGTAGTTTATATTTGAATATATTCCTTTTTCCACTACTACGCTCTGAGCGCTCCAAATGTCCAGTTGCATTTTCTACAGAAAGAGTGTTCAGATCTGCTCAATCAAAAGTATGGTTTAACTCTGTTAGCTGAATGCACAGATCAGAAAGAAGTTTCACCGAATGATTCTGTGTAGTTTATATTTGAAGACATTCCTTTTTCCACTATTACCCTCTTAGCGCTCCGAATCTCCACTTGCATTTTCTAAAAAAAGAGTGTTTCATAACTGCTCAATCAAAAATATGTTTTATCTCTGTTAACTGAATTTACAGATCAGAAATAAGTTTCACAGAATGCATCTGTGTAGTTTTTATTTGAAGATATTCTTTTTCCCAATGTAGGCCTCTTAGCGCTTAGCATGTCCAATTGCATTTTCTACAGAAAGAGTGTTTCAGAACGGCTCAATCAAAAGTAAGGTTCAACTCTGTTAGTTGAATGCACAGAACAGAAAGAATTTTCACAGAATGCTACTGTGTAGTTTATATTTGAATATATTCCTTTTTCCACTATTACCCTCTTAGCGCTCCGAATGTCCACTTGCATTTTCTACAGAAAGAGTGTTCAGAACTGCGCAATCAAAAGTATGGTTTAACTCTGTTAGCTTAATGAACATATCAGAAATAAGTTTCACACAATGCTTCTGTGTAGTTTTTATTTGAAGATATTATTTTTCCCAATATAGGCCTCTTAGCGCTCAGAATGTCCAATTGCAGTTTCTACAGAAAGAGTGTTTCAGAAAGGCTCAATCAAAAGTAAGGTTCAACTCTGATAGTTGAATGCACAGAACAGAAAGTAGTTTCATACAATGCTTCTGTGTAGTTTATATTTGAACATATTCTTTTTTCCACTATTACCCACTTAGCGCTACGAATGTCCAGTTGCATTTTCTACAGACAGAGTGTTTCAAAACTGCTCAATCAAAAGTATGGTTTAACTCTGTTAGCTGAATGCTCAGATCAGAAAGAAGTTTCACAGAATGCTTCTGTGTAGTTTATATTTGAATATATTCCTTTTTCCACTACTACTCTCTTAGCGCTCCAAATGTCCAGTTGCATTATCTACAGAAAGAGTGTTCAGATCTGCTCAATCAAAAGTATAGTTTAACTCTGTTAGCTGAATGCACAGATCAGAAAGAAGTTTCACAGAATGATTCTGTGTAGTTTATATTTGGAGACATTCCTTTTTCCACTATTACCCTCTTAGCGCTCCGAATCTCCACTTGCATTTTCTACAGAAAGAGTGTTTCAGAACGGCTCAATCAAAACTAAGGTTCAACTCTTTTAGTTGAACAAACAGAACAGAAAGAAGTTTCACACAATTCTTCTGTGTAGTTTTTATTTGTAGACATTCTTTTTCCCAATCTAGGCCTCTTAGCGCTCAGAATGTCCAATTGCAGTTTCTACAGAAAGAGTGTTTCAGAACGGCTCAATCAAAAGTAAGGTTCAACTCTGTTAGTTGAATGCACAGAACAGAAAGAAGTTTCATACAATGCTTCTGTGTAGTTTATATTTGAACATATTCTTTTTTCCACTATTACCCACTTAGCGCTACGAATGTCCAGTTTCATTTTCTACAGACAGAGTGTTTCAAAACTGCTCAATCAAAAGTATGGTTTAACTCTGTTAGCTGAATGCTCAGATCAGAAGGAAGTTTCACAGAATGCTTCTGTGTAGTTTATATTTGAATATATTCCTTTTTCCACTACTACGCTCTTAGCGCTCCAAATGTCCAGTTGCATTTTCTACAGAAGGAGTGTTCAGATCTGCTCAATCAAAAGTAAGGTTCAACTCTGTTAGTTGAATGCACAGAACAGAAAGAAGTTTCATACAATGCTTCTGTGTAGTTTATATTTGAACATATTCTTTTTTCCACTATTACCCACTTAGCGCTACGAATGTCCAGTTTCATTTTCTACAGACAGAGTGTTTCAAAACTGCTCAATCAAAAGTATGGTTTAACTCTGTTAGCTGAATGCTCAGATCAGAAGGAAGTTTCACAGAATGCTTCTGTGTAGTTTATATTTGAATATATTCCTTTTTCCACTACTACGCTCTTAGCGCTCCAAATGTCCAGTTGCATTTTCTACAGAAGGAGTGTTCAGATCTGCTCAATCAAAAGTATGGTTTAACTCTGTTAGCTGAATGCACAGATCAGAAAGAAGTTTCACCTAATGATTCTGTGTAGTTTATATTTGAAGACATTCCTTTTTCCACTATTAACCTCTTAGCGCTCCGAATCTCCACTTGCATTTTCTACAAAAAGAGTGTTTCATAACTGCTCAATCAAAAATATGTTTTATCTCTGTTAACTGAATTTACAGATCAGAAATAAGTTTCACAGAATGCATCTGTGTAGTTTTTATTTGAAGATATTCTTTTTCCCAATGTAGGCCTCTTAGCGCTTAGCATGTCCAATTGCAGTTTCTACAGAAAGAGTGTTTCAGAACGGCTCAATCAAAAGTAAGGTTCAACTCTGTTAGTTGAATGCACAGAACAGAAAGAATTTTCACAGAATGCTACTGTGTAGTTTATATTTGAATATATTCCTTTTTCCACTATTACCCTCTTAGCGCTCCGAATGTCCACTTGCATTTTCTACAGAAAGAGTGTTCAGAACTGCGCAATCAAAAGTATGGTTTAACTCTGTTAGCTTAATGAACATATCAGAAATAAGTTTCACACAATGCTTCTGTGTAGTTTTTATTTGTAGACATTCTTTTTCCCAATAGAGGCCTCTTAGCGCTCAGAATGTCCAATTGCAGTTTCTACAGAAAGAGTGTTTCAGAAAGGCTCAATCCAAAGTAAGGTTCAACTCTGTTAGTTGAATGCACAGAACAGAAATAAGTTTCATACAATGCTTCTGTGTAGTTTATATTTGAACATATTCTTTTTTCCACTATTACCCACTTAGCGCTACGAATGTCCAGTTGCATTTTCTACAGACAGAGTGTTTCAAAACTGCTCAATCAAAAGTATTGTTTAACTCTGTTAGCTGAATGCTCAGATCAGAAATAGGTTTCACAGAATGCTTCTGTGTAGTTTATATTTGAATATATTCCTTTTTCCACTACTACGCTCTTAGCGCTCCAAATGTCCAGTTGCATTTTCTACAGAAAGAGTGTTCAGATCTGCTCAATCAAAAGTATGGTTTAACACTGTTAGCTGAATGCACAGATCAGAAAGAAGTTTCACCGAATGATTCTGTGTAGTTTATATTTGGAGACATTCCTTTTTCCACTATTACCCTCTTAGCGCTCCGAATCTCAACTTGCATTTTCTACAAAAAGAGTGTTTCATAACTGCTCAATCAAAAATATGTTTTATCTCTGTTAACTGAATTTACAGATCAGAAATAAGTTTCACAGAATGCATCTGTGTAGTTTTTATTTGAAGATATTATTTTTCCCCATGTAGGCCTCTTAGCGCATAGCATGTCCAATTGCAGTTTCTACAGAAAGAGTGTTTCAGAACGGCTCAATCAAAAGTAAGGTTCAACTCTGTTAGTTGAATGCACAGAACAGAAAGAATTTTCACAGAATGCTACTGTGTAGTTTATATTTGAATATATTCCTTTTTCCACTATTACCCTCTTAGCGCTCCGAATGTCCACTTGCATTTTCTACAGAAAGAGTGTTCAGAACGGCGCAATCAAAAGTATGGTTTAACTCTGTTAGCTTAATGAACATATCAGAAATAAGTTTCACACAATGCTTCTGTGTAGTTTTTATTGGAAGATATTATTTTTCCCAATAGAGGCCTCTTAGCGCTCAGAATGTCCAATTGCAGTTTCTACAGAAAGAGTGTTTCAGAAAGGCTCAATCAAATGTAAGATTCAACTCTGTTAGTTGAATGCACAGAACAGAAAGGAGTTTCATACAATGCTTCTGTGTAATTTATATTTGAACATATTCTTTTTTCCACTATTACCCACTTAGCGCTACGAATGTCCAGTTGCATTTTCTACAGACAGAGTGTTTCAAAACTGCTCAATCAAAAGTATGGTTTAACTCTCTTAGCTGAATGCTCAGATCAGAAAGATGTTTCACAGAATGCTTCTGTGTAGTTTATATTTGAATATATTCCTTTTTCCACTACTACTCTCTTAGCGCTCCAAATGTCCAGTTGCATTTTCTACAGAAAGAGTGTTCAGATCTGCTCAATCAAAAGTATGGTTTAACTCTGTTAGCTGAATGCACAGATCAGAAAGAATTTTCACAGAATGATTCTGTGTAGTTTATATTTGGAGACATTCCTTTTTCCACAATTACCCTCTTAGCGCTCCGAATCTCCACTTGCATTTTCTACAGAAAGAGAGTTTCAGAACGGCTCAATCAAAACTAAGGTTCAACTCTTTTAGTTGAACAAACAGAACAGAAAGAAGTTTCACACAATTCTTCTGTGTAGTTTTTATTTGTAGACATTCATTTTCCCAATCTAGGCCTCTTAGCGCTCAGAATGTCCAATTGCAGTTTCTACAGAAAGAGTGTTTCAGAACGGCTCAATCAAAAGTAAGGTTCAACTCTGTTAGTTGAATGCACAGAACAGAAAGAAGTTTCATACAATGCTTCTGTGTAGTTTATATTTGAATATATTCTTTTTTCCACTATTACCCACTTAGCGCTACGAATGTCCAGTTGCATTTTCTACAGACAGAGTGTTTCAAAACTGCTCAATCAAAAGTATGGTTTAACTCTGTTAGCTGAATGCTCAGATCAGAAAGAAGTTTCACAGAATGCTTCTGTGTAGTTTATATTTGAATATATTCCTTTTTCCACTACTACGCTCTTAGCGCTCCAAATGTCCAGTTGCATTTTCTACAGAAAGAGTGTTCAGATCTGCTCAATCAAAAGTATGGTTTAACTCTGTTAGCTGAATGCACAGATCAGAAAGAAGTTTCACCGAATGATTCTGTGTAGTTTATATTTGAAGACATTCCTTTTTCCACTATTACCCTCTTAGCGCTCCGAATCTCCACTTGCATTTTCTACAAAAAGAGTGTTTCATAACTGCTCAATCAAAAATATGTTTTATCTCTGTTAACTGAATTTACAGATCAGAAATAAGTTTCACAGAATGCATCTGTGTAGTTTTTATTTGAAGATATTCTTTTTCCCAATGTAGGCCTCTTAGCGCTTAGCATGTCCAATTGCATTTTCTACAGAAAGAGTGTTTCAGAACGGCTCAATCAAAAGTAAGGTTCAACTCTGTTAGTTGAATGCACAGAACAGAAAGAATTTTCACAGAATGCTACTGTGTAGTTTATGTTTGAATATATTCCTTTTTCCACTATTACCCTCTTAGCGCTCCGAATGTCCACTTGCATTTTCTACAGAAAGAGTGTTCAGAACTGCGCAATCAAAAGTATGGTTTAACTCTGTTAGCTTAATGAACATATCAGAAATAAGTTTCACACAATGCTTCTGTGTAGTTTTTATTTGAAGATATTATTTTTCCCAATATAGGCCTCTTAGCGCTCAGAATGTCCAATTGCAGTTTCTACAGAAAGAGTGTTTCAGAAAGGCTCAATCAAAAGTAAGGTTCAACTCTGATAGTTGAATGCACAGAACAGAAAGTAGTTTCATACAATGCTTCTGTGTAGTTTATATTTGAACATATTCTTTTTTCCACTATTACCCACTTAGCGCTACGAATGTCCAGTTGCATTTTCTACAGACAGAGTGTTTCAAAACTGCTCAATCAAAAGTATGGTTTAACTCTGTTAGCTGAATGCTCAGATCAGAAAGAAGTTTCACAGAATGCTTCTGTGTAGTTTATATTTGAATATATTCCTTTTTCCACTACTACTCTCTTAGCGCTCCAAATGTCCAGTTGCATTATCTACAGAAAGAGTGTTCAGATCTGCTCAATCAAAAGTATAGTTTAACTCTGTTAGCTGAATGCACAGATCAGAAAGAAGTTTCACAGAATGATTCTGTGTAGTTTATATTTGGAGACATTCCTTTTTCCACTATTACCCTCTTAGCGCTCCGAATCTCCACTTGCATTTTCTACAGAAAGAGTGTTACAGAACAGCTCAATCAAAACTAAGGTTCAACTCTTTTAGTTGAACAAACAGAACAGAAAGAAGTTTCACACAATTCTTCTGTGTAGTTTTTATTTGTAGACATTCTTTTTCCCAATCTAGGCCTCTTAGCGCTCAGAATGTCCAATTGCAGTTTCTACAGAAAGAGTGTTTCAGAACGGCTCAATCAAAAGTAAGGTTCAACTCTGTTAGTTGAATGCACAGAACAGAAAGAAGTTTCATACAATGCTTCTGTGTAGTTTATATTTGAACATATTCTTTTTTCCACTATTACCCACTTAGCGCTACGAATGTCCAGTTTCATTTTCTACAGACAGAGTGTTTCAAAACTGCTCAATCAAAAGTATGGTTTAACTCGGTTAGCTGAATGCTCAGATCAGAAGGAAGTTTCACAGAATGCTTCTGTGTAGTTTATATTTGAATATATTCCTTTTTCCACTACTACGCTCTTAGCGCTCCAAATGTCCAGTTGCATTTTCTACAGAAGGAGTGTTCAGATCTGCTCAATCAAAAGTATGGTTTAACTCTGTTAGCTGAATGCACAGATCAGAAAGAAGTTTCACCTAATGATTCTGTGTAGTTTATATTTGAAGACATTCCTTTTTCCACTATTAACCTCTTAGCGCTCCGAATCTCCACTTGCATTTTCTACAAAAAGAGTGTTTCATAACTGCTCAATCAAAAATATGTTTTATCTCTGTTAACTGAATTTACAGATCAGAAATAAGTTTCACAGAATTCATCTGTGTAGTTTTTATTTGAAGATATTCTTTTTCCCAATGTAGGCCTCTTAGCGCTTAGCATGTCCAATTGCAGTTTCTACAGAAAGAGTGTTTCAGAACGGCTCAATCAAAAGTAAGGTTCAACTCTGTTAGTTGAATGCACAGAACAGAAAGAATTTTCACAGAATGCTACTGTGTAGTTTATATTTGAATATATTCCTTTTTCCACTATTACCCTCTTAGCGCTCCGAATGTCCACTTGCATTTTCTACAGAAAGAGTGTTCAGAACTGCGCAATCAAAAGTATGGTTTAACTCTGTTAGCTTAATGAACATATCAGAAATAAGTTTCACACAATGCTTCTGTGTAGTTTTTATTTGTAGACATTCTTTTTCCCAATAGAGGCCTCTTAGCGCTCAGAATGTCCAATTGCAGTTTCTACAGAAAGAGTGTTTCAGAAAGGCTCAATCCAAAGTAAGGTTCAACTCTGTTAGTTGAATGCACAGAACAGAAAGAAGTTTCATACAATGCTTCTGTGTAGTTTATATTTGAACATATTCTTTTTTCCACTATTACCCACTTAGCGCTACGAATGTCCAGTTGCATTTTCTACAGACAGAGTGTTTCAAAACTGCTCAATCAAAAGTATTGTTTAACTCTGTTAGCTGAATGCTCAGATCAGAAATAGGTTTCACAGAATGCTTCTGTGTAGTTTATATTTGAATATATTCCTTTTTCCACTACTACGCTCTTAGCGCTCCAAATGTCCAGTTGCATTTTCTACAGAAAGAGTGTTCAGATCTGCTCAATCAAAAGTATGGTTTAACACTGTTAGCTGAATGCACAGATCAGAAAGAAGTTTCACCGAATGATTCTGTGTAGTTTATATTTGGAGACATTCCTTTTTCCACTATTACCCTCTTAGCGCTCCGAATCTCCACTTGCATTTTCTACAAAAAGAGTGTTTCATAACTGCTCAATCAAAAATATGTTTTATCTCTGTTAACTGAATTTACAGATCAGAAATAAGTTTCACAGAATGCATCTGTGTAGTTTTTATTTGAAGATATTCTTTTTCCCAATGTAGGCCTCTTAGCGCTTAGCATGTCCAATTGCAGTTTCTACAGAAAGAGTGTTTCAGAACGGCTCAATCAAAAGTAAGGTTCAACTCTGTTAGTTGAATGCACAGAACAGAAAGAATTTTCACAGAATGCTACTGTGTAGTTTATATTTGAATATATTCCTTTTTCCACTATTACCCTCTTAGCGCTCCGAATGTCCACTTGCATTTTCTACAGAAAGAGTGTTCAGAACTGCGCAATCAAAAGTATGGTTTAACTCTGTTAGCTTAATGAACATATCAGAAATAAGTTTCACACAATGCTTCTGTGTAGTTTTTATTTGTAGACATTCTTTTTCCCAATAGAGGCCTCTTAGCGCTCAGAATGTCCAATTGCAGTTTCTACAGAAAGAGTGTTTCAGAACGGCTCAATCAAAAGTAAAGTTCAACTCTGTTAGTTGAATGCACAGAACAGAAAGAAGTTTCATACAATGTTTCTGTGTAGTTTATATTTGAACATATTCTTTTTTCCACTATTATCCACTTAGCACTACGAATGTCCAGTTGCATTTTCTACAGACAGAGTGTTTCAAAACTGCTCAATCAAAAGTATTGTTTAACTCTGTTAGCTGAATGCTCAGATCAGGAAGAAGTTTCACAGAATGCTTCTGTGTAGTTTATATTTGAATATATTCCTTTTTCCACTACTACGCTCTTAGCGCTAAAATGTCCAGTTGCATTTTCTACAGAAAGAGTGTTCAGATCTGCTCAATCAAAAGTATGGTTTAACCCTGTTAGCTTAATGCACAGATCAGAAAGAAGTTTCACCGAATGATTCTGTGTAGTTTATATTTGAAGACATTCCTTTTTCCCCTATTACCCTCTTAGCGCTCCGAATCTCCACTTGCATTTTCTACAAAAAGAGTGTTTCATAACTGCTCAATCAAAAATATGTTTTATCTCTGTTAACTTAATTTACAGATCAGAAATAAGTTTCACAGAATGCATCTGTGTAGTTTTTATTTGAAGATATTATTTTTCACCATGTAGGCCTCTTAGCGCATAGCATGTCCAATTGCAGTTTCTACAGAAAGAGTGTTTCAGAACGGCTCAATCAAAAGTAAGGTTCAACTCTGTTAGTTGAATGCACAGAACAGAAAGAATTTTCACAGAATGCTACTGTGTAGTTTATATTTGAATATATTCCTTTTTCCACTATTACCCTCTTAGCGCTCCGAATGTCCACTTGCATTTTCTACAGAAAGAGTGTTCAGAACGGCGCAATCAAAAGTATGGTTTAACTCTGTTAGCTTAATGAACATATCAGAAATAATTTTCACACAATGCTTCTGTGTAGTTTTTATTTGAAGATATTATTTTTCCCAATAGAGGCCTCTTAGCGCTCAGAATGTCCAATTGCAGTTTCTACAGAAAGAGTGTTTCAGAAAGGCTCAATCAAATGTAAGATTCAACTCTGTTAGTTGAATGCACAGAACAGAAAGGAGTTTCATACAATGCTTCTGTGTAGTTTATATTTGAACATATTCTTTTTTCCACTATTACCCACTTAGCGCTACGAATGTAAAGTTGCATTTTCTACAGACAGAGTGTTTCAAAACTGCTCAATCAAAAGTATGGTTTAACTCTGTTAGCTGAATGCTCAGATCAGAAAGATGTTTCACAGAATGCTTCTGTGTAGTTTATATTTCAATATATTCCTTTTTCCACTACTACTCTCTTAGCGCTCCAAATGTCCAGTTGCATTTTCTACAGAAAGAGTGTTCAGATCTGCTCAATCAAAAGTATGGTTTAACTCTGTTAGCTGAATGCACAGATCAGAAAGAAGTTTCACAGAATGATTCTGTGTAGTTTATATTTGGAGACATTCCTTTTTCCACAATTACCCTCTTAGCGCTCCGAATCTCCACTTGCATTTTCTACAGAAAGAGTGTTTCAGAACGGCTCAATCAAAACTAAGGTTCAACTCTTTTAGTTGAACAAACAGAACAGAAAGAAGTTTCACACAATTCTTCTGTGTAGTTTTTATTTGTAGACATTCTTTTTCCCAATATAGGCCTCTTAGCCCTCAGAATGTCCAATTGCAGTTTCTAGAGAAAGAGTGTTTCAGAACGGCTCAATGAAAAGTAAGGTTCAACTCTGTTAGTTGAATGAACAGAACAGAAAGAAGTTTCATACAATGCTTCTGTGTAGTTTATATTTGAACATATTCTTTTTTCCACTATTACCCACTTAGCGATACGAATGTCCAGTTGCATTTTCTACAGAAAGAGTGTTCAGATCTGCTCAATCAAAAGTATGGTTTAACTCTGTTAGCTGAATGCACAGATCAGAAAGAAGTTTCACCGAATGATTCTGTGTAGTTTATATTTGAAGACATTCCTTTTTCCACTATTACCCTCTTAGCGCTCTGAATCTCCAATTGCATTTTCTACAAAAAGAGTGTTTCATAACTGCTCAATCAAAAATATGTTTTATCTCTGTTAACTGAATTTACAGATCAGAAATAAGTTTCACAGAATGCATCTGTGTAGTTTTTATTTGAAGATATTCTTTTTCCCAATGTAGGTCTCTTAGCACTTAGCATGTCCAATTGCAGTTTCTACAGAAAGAGTGTTTCAGAACGGCTCAATCAAAAGTAAGGTTCAACTCTGTTAGTTGAATGCACAGAACAGAAAGAATTTTCACAGAATGCTACTGTGTAGTTTATATTTGAATATATTCCTTTTTCCACTATTACCCTCTTAGCGCTCCGAATGTCCACTTGCATTTTCTACAGAAAGAGTGTTCAGAACGGCGCAATCAAAAGTATGGTTTAACTCTGTTAGCTTAATGAACATATCAGAAATAAGTTTCACACAATGCTTCTGTGTAGTTTTTATTTGAAGATATTATTTTTCCCAATAGAGGCCTCTTAGCGCTCAGAATGTCCAAGTGCAGTTTCTACAGAAAGAGTGTTTCAGAAAGGCTCAATCAAATGTAAGATTCAACTCTGTTAGTTGAATGCACAGAACAGAAAGGAGTTTCATACAATGCTTCTGTGTAGTTTATATTTGAACATATTCTTTTTTCCACTATTACCAACTTAGCGCTACGAATGTCCAGTTGCATTATCTACAGACAGAGTGTTTCAAAACTGCTCAATCAAAAGTATGGTTTAACTCTGTTAGCTGAATGCTCAGATCAGAAAGATGTTTCACAGAATGCTTCTGTGTAGTTTATATTTGAATATATTCCTTTTTCCACTACTACTCTCTTAGCGCTCCAAATGTCCAGTTGCATTTTCTACAGAAAGAGTGTTCAGATCTGCTCAATCAAAAGTATGGTTTAACTCTGTTAGCTGAATGCACAGATCAGAAAGAAGTTTCACAGAATGATTCTGTGTAGTTTATATTTGGAGACATTCCTTTTTCCACAATTACCCTCTTAGCGCTCCGAATCTCCACTTGCATTTTCTACAGAAAGAGTGTTTCAGAACGGCTCAATCAAAACTAAGGTTCAACTCTTTTAGTTGAACAAACAGAACAGAAAGAAGTTTCACACAATTCTTCTGTGTAGTTTTTATTTGTAGACATTCTTTTTCCCAATATAGGCCTCTTAGCGCTCAGAATGTCCAATTGCAGTTTCTAGAGAAAGATTGTTTCAGAACGGCTCAATGAAAAGTAAGGTTCAACTCTGTTAGTTGAATGAACAGAACAGAAAGAAGTTTCATACAATGCTTCTGTGTAGTTTATATTTGAACATATTCTTTTTTCCACTATTACCCACTTAGCGATACGAATGTCCAGTTGCATTTTCTACAGAAAGAGTGTTCAGATCTGCTCAATCAAAAGTATGGTTTAACTCTGTTAGCTGAATGCACAGATCAGAAAGAAGTTTCACCGAATGATTCTGTGTAGTTTATATTTGAAGACATTCCTTTTTCCACTATTACCCTCTTAGCGCTCTGAATCTCCAATTGCATTTCCTACAAAAAGAGTGTTTCATAACTGCTCAATCAAAAATATGTTTTATCTCTGTTAACTGAATTTACAGATCAGAAATAAGTTTCACAGAATGCATCTGTGTAGTTTTTATTTGTAGATATTCTTTTTCCCAATGTAGGTCTCTTAGCACTTAGCATGTCCAATTGCAGTTTCTACAGAAAGAGTGTTTCAGAACGGCTCAATCAAAAGTAAGGTTCAACTCTGTTAGTTGAATGCACAGAACAGAAAGAATTTTCACAGAATGCTACTGTGTAGTTTATATTTGAATATATTCCTTTTTCCACTATTACCCTCTTAGCGCTCCGAATGTCCACTTGCATTTTCTATAGAAAGAATGTTCAGAACTGCGCAATCAAAAGTATGGTTTAACTCTGTTAGTTTAATGAACATATCAGAAATAAGTTTCACACAATGCTTCTGTGTAGTTTTTATTTGAAGATATTATTTTTCCCAATAGAGGCCTCTTAGCGCTCAGAATGTCCAATTGCAGTTTCTACAGAAAGAGTGTTTCAGAACGGCTCAATCAAAAGTAAGGTTCAACTCTGTTAGTTGAATGCACAGAACAGAAAGAAGTTTCATACAATGCTTCTGTGTAGTTTATATTTGAACATATTCTTTTTTCCACTATTACCCACTTAGCGCTACGAATGTCCAGTTTCATTTTCTACAGACAGAGTGTTTCAAAACTGCTCAATCAAAAGTATGGTTTAACTCGGTTAGCTGAATGCTCAGATCAGAAGGAAGTTTCACAGAATGCTTCTGTGTAGTTTATATTTGAATATATTCCTTTTTCCACTACTACGCTCTTAGCGCTCCAAATGTCCAGTTGCATTTTCTACAGAAGGAGTGTTCAGATCTGCTCAATCAAAAGTATGGTTTAACTCTGTTAGCTGAATGCACAGATCAGAAAGAAGTTTCACCTAATGATTCTGTGTAGTTTATATTTGAAGACATTCCTTTTTCCACTATTAACCTCTTAGCGCTCCGAATCTCCACTTGCATTTTCTACAAAAAGAGTGTTTCATAACTGCTCAATCAAAAATATGTTTTATCTCTGTTAACTGAATTTACAGATCAGAAATAAGTTTCACAGAATTCATCTGTGTAGTTTTTATTTGAAGATATTCTTTTTCCCAATGTAGGCCTCTTAGCGCTTAGCATGTCCAATTGCAGTTTCTACAGAAAGAGTGTTTCAGAACGGCTCAATCAAAAGTAAGGTTCAACTCTGTTAGTTGAATGCACAGAACAGAAAGAATTTTCACAGAATGCTACTGTGTAGTTTATATTTGAATATATTCCTTTTTCCACTATTACCCTCTTAGCGCTCCGAATGTCCACTTGCATTTTCTACAGAAAGAGTGTTCAGAACTGCGCAATCAAAAGTATGGTTTAACTCTGTTAGCTTAATGAACATATCAGAAATAAGTTTCACACAATGCTTCTGTGTAGTTTTTATTTGTAGACATTCTTTTTCCCAATAGAGGCCTCTTAGCGCTCAGAATGTCCAATTGCAGTTTCTACAGAAAGAGTGTTTCAGAAAGGCTCAATCCAAAGTAAGGTTCAACTCTGTTAGTTGAATGCACAGAACAGAAAGAAGTTTCATACAATGCTTCTGTGTAGTTTATATTTGAACATATTCTTTTTTCCACTATTACCCACTTAGCGCTACGAATGTCCAGTTGCATTTTCTACAGACAGAGTGTTTCAAAACTGCTCAATCAAAAGTATTGTTTAACTCTGTTAGCTGAATGCTCAGATCAGAAATAGGTTTCACAGAATGCTTCTGTGTAGTTTATATTTGAATATATTCCTTTTTCCACTACTACGCTCTTAGCGCTCCAAATGTCCAGTTGCATTTTCTACAGAAAGAGTGTTCAGATCTGCTCAATCAAAAGTATGGTTTAACACTGTTAGCTGAATGCACAGATCAGAAAGAAGTTTCACCGAATGATTCTGTGTAGTTTATATTTGGAGACATTCCTTTTTCCACTATTACCCTCTTAGCGCTCCGAATCTCCACTTGCATTTTCTACAAAAAGAGTGTTTCATAACTGCTCAATCAAAAATATGTTTTATCTCTGTTAACTGAATTTACAGATCAGAAATAAGTTTCACAGAATGCATCTGTGTAGTTTTTATTTGAAGATATTCTTTTTCCCAATGTAGGCCTCTTAGCGCTTAGCATGTCCAATTGCAGTTTCTACAGAAAGAGTGTTTCAGAACGGCTCAATCAAAAGTAAGGTTCAACTCTGTTAGTTGAATGCACAGAACAGAAAGAATTTTCACAGAATGCTACTGTGTAGTTTATATTTGAATATATTCCTTTTTCCAATATTACCCTCTTAGCGCTCCGAATGTCCACTTGCATTTTCTACAGAAAGAGTGTTCAGAACTGCGCAATCAAAAGTATGGTTTAACTCTGTTAGCTTAATGAACATATCAGAAATAAGTTTCACACAATGCTTCTGTGTAGTTTTTATTTGTAGACATTCTTTTTCCCAATAGAGGCCTCTTAGCGCTCAGAATGTCCAATTGCAGTTTCTACAGAAAGAGTGTTTCAGAACGGCTCAATCAAAAGTAAAGTTCAACTCTGTTAGTTGAATGCACAGAACAGAAAGAAGTTTCATACAATGTTTCTGTGTAGTTTATATTTGAACATATTCTTTTTTCCACTATTATCCACTTAGCACTACGAATGTCCAGTTGCATTTTCTACAGACAGAGTGTTTCAAAACTGCTCAATCAAAAGTATTGTTTAACTCTGTTAGCTGAATGCTCAGATCAGAAAGAAGTTTCACAGAATGCTTCTGTGTAGTTTATATTTGAATATATTCCTTTTTCCAATACTACGCTCTTAGCGCTAAAATGTCCAGTTGCATTTTCTACAGAAAGAGTGTTCAGATCTGCTCAATCAAAAGTATGGTTTAACCCTGTTAGCTTAATGCACAGATCAGAAAGAAGTTTCACCGAATGATTCTGTGTAGTTTATATTTGAAGACATTCCTTTTTCCCCTATTACCCTCTTAGCGCTCCGAATCTCCACTTGCATTTTCTACAAAAAGAGTGTTTCATAACTGCTCAATCAAAAATATGTTTTATCTCTGTTAACTTAATTTACAGATCAGAAATAAGTTTCACAGAATGCATCTGTGTAGTTTTTATTTGAAGATATTATTTTTCACCATGTAGGCCTCTTAGCGCATAGCATGTCCAATTGCAGTTTCTACAGAAAGAGTGTTTCAGAACGGCTCAATCAAAAGTAAGGTTCAACTCTGTTAGTTGAATGCACAGAACAGAAAGAATTTTCACAGAATGCTACTGTGTAGTTTATATTTGAATATATTCCTTTTTCCACTATTACCCTCTTAGCGCTCCGAATGTCCACTTGCATTTTCTACAGAAAGAGTGTTCAGAACGGCGCAATCAAAAGTATGGTTTAACTCTGTTAGCTTAATGAACATATCAGAAATAATTTTCACACAATGCTTCTGTGTAGTTTTTATTTGAAGATATTATTTTTCCCAATAGAGGCCTCTTAGCGCTCAGAATGTCCAATTGCAGTTTCTACAGAAAGAGTGTTTCAGAAAGGCTCAATCAAATGTAAGATTCAACTCTGTTAGTTGAATGCACAGAACAGAAAGGAGTTTCATACAATGCTTCTGTGTAGTTTATATTTGAACATATTCTTTTTTCCACTATTACCCACTTAGCGCTACGAATGTAAAGTTGCATTTTCTACAGACAGAGTGTTTCAAAACTGCTCAATCAAAAGTATGGTTTAACTCTGTTAGCTGAATGCTCAGATCAGAAAGATGTTTCACAGAATGCTTCTGTGTAGTTTATATTTCAATATATTCCTTTTTCCACTACTACTCTCTTAGCGCTCCAAATGTCCAGTTGCATTTTCTACAGAAAGAGTGTTCAGATCTGCTCAATCAAAAGTATGGTTTAACTCTGTTAGCTGAATGCACAGATCAGAAAGAAGTTTCACAGAATGATTCTGTGTAGTTTATATTTGGAGACATTCCTTTTTCCACAATTACCCTCTTAGCGCTCCGAATCTCCACTTGCATTTTCTACAGAAAGAGTGTTTCAGAACGGCTCAATCAAAACTAAGGTTCAACTCTTTTAGTTGAACAAACAGAACAGAAAGAAGTTTCACACAATTCTTCTGTGTAGTTTTTATTTGTAGACATTCTTTTTCCCAATATAGGCCTCTTAGCCCTCAGAATGTCCAATTGCAGTTTCTAGAGAAAGAGTGTTTCAGAACGGCTCAATGAAAAGTAAGGTTCAACTCTGTTAGTTGAATGAACAGAACAGAAAGAAGTTTCAT
Organism: Symphalangus syndactylus; assembly: GCF_028878055.3. Lineage (NCBI taxonomy): Eukaryota > Metazoa > Chordata > Mammalia > Primates > Hylobatidae > Symphalangus > Symphalangus syndactylus. The sequence continues at coordinate 166,460,148 of NC_072423.2, read as the reverse complement.
ACAATGCTTCTGTGTAGTTTATATTTGAACATATTCTTTTTTCCACTATTACCCACTTAGCGATACGAATGTCCAGTTGCATTTTCTACAGAAAGAGTGTTCAGATCTGCTCAATCAAAAGTATGGTTTAACTCTGTTAGCTGAATGCACAGATCAGAAAGAAGTTTCACCGAATGATTCTGTGTAGTTTATATTTGAAGACATTCCTTTTTCCACTATTACCCTCTTAGCGCTCTGAATCTCCAATTGCATTTTCTACAAAAAGAGTGTTTCATAACTGCTCAATCAAAAATATGTTTTATCTCTGTTAACTGAATTTACAGATCAGAAATAAGTTTCACAGAATGCATCTGTGTAGTTTTTATTTGAAGATATTCTTTTTCCCAATGTAGGTCTCTTAGCACTTAGCATGTCCAATTGCAGTTTCTACAGAAAGAGTGTTTCAGAACGGCTCAATCAAAAGTAAGGTTCAACTCTGTTAGTTGAATGCACAGAACAGAAAGAATTTTCACAGAATGCTACTGTGTAGTTTATATTTGAATATATTCCTTTTTCCACTATTACCCTCTTAGCGCTCCGAATGTCCACTTGCATTTTCTACAGAAAGAGTGTTCAGAACGGCGCAATCAAAAGTATGGTTTAACTCTGTTAGCTTAATGAACATATCAGAAATAAGTTTCACACAATGCTTCTGTGTAGTTTTTATTTGAAGATATTATTTTTCCCAATAGAGGCCTCTTAGCGCTCAGAATGTCCAAGTGCAGTTTCTACAGAAAGAGTGTTTCAGAAAGGCTCAATCAAATGTAAGATTCAACTCTGTTAGTTGAATGCACAGAACAGAAAGGAGTTTCATACAATGATTCTGTGTAGTTTATATTTGAACATATTCTTTTTTCCACTATTACCAACTTAGCGCTACGAATGTCCAGTTGCATTATCTACAGACAGAGTGTTTCAAAACTGCTCAATCAAAAGTATGGTTTAACTCTGTTAGCTGAATGCTCAGATCAGAAAGATGTTTCACAGAATGCTTCTGTGTAGTTTATATTTGAATATATTCCTTTTTCCACTACTACTCTCTTAGCGCTCCAAATGTCCAGTTGCATTTTCTACAGAAAGAGTGTTCAGATCTGCTCAATCAAAAGTATGGTTTAACTCTGTTAGCTGAATGCACAGATCAGAAAGAAGTTTCACAGAATGATTCTGTGTAGTTTATATTTGGAGACATTCCTTTTTCCACAATTACCCTCTTAGCGCTCCGAATCTCCACTTGCATTTTCTACAGAAAGAGTGTTTCAGAACGGCTCAATCAAAACTAAGGTTCAACTCTTTTAGTTGAACAAACAGAACAGAAAGAAGTTTCACACAATTCTTCTGTGTAGTTTTTATTTGTAGACATTCTTTTTCCCAATATAGGCCTCTTAGCGCTCAGAATGTCCAATTGCAGTTTCTAGAGAAAGAGTGTTTCAGAACGGCTCAATGAAAAGTAAGGTTCAACTCTGTTAGTTGAATGAACAGAACAGAAAGAAGTTTCATACAATGCTTCTGTGTAGTTTATATTTGAACATATTCTTTTTTCCACTATTACCCACTTAGCGATACGAATGTCCAGTTGCATTTTCTACAGAAAGAGTGTTCAGATCTGCTCAATCAAAAGTATGGTTTAACTCTGTTAGCTGAATGCACAGATCAGAAAGAAGTTTCACCGAATGATTCTGTGTAGTTTATATTTGAAGACATTCCTTTTTCCACTATTACCCTCTTAGCGCTCTGAATCTCCAATTGCATTTCCTACAAAAAGAGTGTTTCATAACTGCTCAATCAAAAATATGTTTTATCTCTGTTAACTGAATTTACAGATCAGAAATAAGTTTCACAGAATGCATCTGTGTAGTTTTTATTTGTAGATATTCTTTTTCCCAATGTAGGTCTCTTAGCACTTAGCATGTCCAATTGCAGTTTCTACAGAAAGAGTGTTTCAGAACGGCTCAATCAAAAGTAAGGTTCAACTCTGTTAGTTGAATGCACAGAACAGAAAGAATTTTCACAGAATGCTACTGTGTAGTTTATATTTGAATATATTCCTTTTTCCACTATTACCCTCTTAGCGCTCCGAATGTCCACTTGCATTTTCTATAGAAAGAATGTTCAGAACTGCGCAATCAAAAGTATGGTTTAACTCTGTTAGTTTAATGAACATATCAGAAATAAGTTTCACACAATGCTTCTGTGTAGTTTTTATTTGAAGATATTATTTTTCCCAATAGAGGCCTCTTAGCGCTCAGAATGTCCAATTGCAGTTTCTACAGAAAGAGTGTTTCAGAACGGCTCAATCAAAAGTAAGGTTCAACTCTGTTAGTTGAATGCACAGAACAGAAAGAAGTTTCATACAATGCTTCTCTGTAGTTTATATTTGAATATATTCTTTTTTCCACTATTACCCACTTAGCGCTACGAATGTCCAGTTGCATTTTCTACAGACAGAGTGTTTCAAAACTGCTCAATCAAAAGTATGGTTTAACTCTGTCAGCTGAATGCTCAGATCAGAAAGAAGTTTCACAGAATGCTTCTGTGTAGTTTATATTTGAATATATTCCTTTTTCCACTACTACTCTCTTAGCACTCCAAATGTCCAGTTGCATTTTCTACAGAAAGAGTGTTCAGATCTGCTCAATCAAAAGTATGGTTTAACTCTGTTAGCTGAATGCACAGATCAGAAAGAAGTTTCACAGAATGATTCTGTGTAGTTTATATTTGGAGACATTCCTTTTTCCACTATTACCCTCTTAGCGCTCGGAATCTCCACTTGCATTTTCTACAGAAAGAGTGTTTCAGAACGGCTCAATCAAATCTAAGGTTCAACTCTTTTAGTTGAACAAACAGAACAGAAAGAAGTTTCACACAATTCTTCTGTGTAGTTTTTATTTGTAGACATTCTTTTTCCCAATAGAGGCCTCTTAGCGCTCAGAATGTCCAATTGCAGTTTCTACAGAAAGAGTGTTTCAGAACGGCTCAATCAAAAGTAAGGTTCAACTCTGTTAGTTGAATGCACAGAACAGAAAGAAGTTTCATACAATGTTTCTGTGTAGTTTATATTTGAACATATTCTTTTTTCCACTATTACCCACTTAGCACTACGAATGTCCAGTTGCATTTTCTACAGACAGAGTGTTTCAAAACTGCTCAATCAAAAGTATTGTTTAACTCTGTTAGCTGAATGCTCAGATCAGAAAGAAGTTTCACAGAATGCTTCTGTGTAGTTTATATTTGAATATATTCCTTTTTCCACTACTACGCTCTTAGCGCTAAAATGTCCAGTTGCATTTTCTACAGAAAGAGTGTTCAGATCTGCTCAATCAAAAGTATGGTTTAACTCTGTTAGCTTAATGCACAGATCAGAAAGAAGTTTCACCGAATGATTCTGTGTAGTTTATATTTGAAGACATTCCTTTTTCCCCTATTACCCTCTTAGCGCTCCGAATCTCCACTTGCATTTTCTACAGAAAGAGTGTTTCAGAACGGCTCAATCAAAACTAAGGTTCAACTCTTTTAGTTGAACAAACAGAACAGAAAGAAGTTTCACACAATTCTTCTGTGTAGTTTTTATTTGTAGACATTCTTTTTCCCAATATAGGCCTCTTAGCCCTCAGAATGTCCAATTGCAGTTTCTAGAGAAAGAGTGTTTCAGAACGGCTCAATGAAAAGTAAGGTTCAACTCTGTTAGTTGAATGAACAGAACAGAAAGAAGTTTCATACAATGCTTCTGTGTAGTTTATATTTGAACATATTCTTTTTTCCACTATTACCCACTTAGCGATACGAATGTCCAGTTGCATTTTCTACAGAAAGAGTGTTCAGATCTGCTCAATCAAAAGTATGGTTTAACTCTGTTAGCTGAATGCACAGATCAGAAAGAAGTTTCACCGAATGATTCTGTGTAGTTTATATTTGAAGACATTCCATTTTCCACTATTACCCTCTTAGCGCTCTGAATCTCCAATTGCATTTTCTACAAAAAGTGTGTTTCATAACTGCTCAATCGAAAATATGTTTTATCTCTGTTAACTGAATTTACAGATCAGAAATAAGTTTCACAGAATGCATCTGTGTAGTTTTTATTTGAAGATATTCTTTTTCCCAATGTAGGTCTCTTAGCACTTAGCATGTCCAATTGCAGTTTCTACAGAAAGAGTGTTTCAGAACGGCTCAATCAAAAGTAAGGTTCAACTCTGTTAGTTGAATGCACAGAACAGAAAGAATTTTCACAGAATGCTACTGTGTAGTTTATATTTGAATATATTCCTTTTTCCACTATTACCCTCTTAGCGCTCTGAATGTCCACTTGCATTTTCTACAGAAAGAGTGTTCAGAACGGCGCAATCAAAAGTATGGTTTAACTCTGTTAGCTTAATGACCATATCAGAAATAAGTTTCACACAATGCTTCTGTGTAGTTTTTATTTGAAGATATTATTTTTCCCATTAGAGGCCTCTTAGCGCTCAGAATGTCCAATTGCAGTTTCTACAGAAAGAGTGTTTCAGAAAGGCTCAATCAAATGTAAGATTCAACTCTGTTAGTGGAATGCACAGAACAGAAAGGAGTTTCATACAATGCTTCTGTGTAGTTTATATTTGAACATATTCTTTTTTCCACTATTACCCACTTAGCGCTACGAATGTCCAGTTGCATTTTCTACAGACAGAGTGTTTCAAAACTGCTCAATCAAAAGTATGGTTTAACTCTGTTAGCTGAATGCTCAGATCAGAAAGAAGTTTCACAGAATGCTTCTGTGTAGTTTATATTTGAATATATTCCTTTTTCCACTACTACGCTCTTAGCGCTCCAAATGTCCAGTTGCATTTTCTACAGAAAGAGTGTTCAGATCTACTCAATCAAAAGTATGGTTTAACTCTGTTAGCTGAATGCACAGATCAGAAAGAAGTTTCACCGAATGATTCTGTGTAGTTTATATTTGAAGACATTCCTTTTTCCACTATTACCCTGTTAGCGCTCCGAATCTCCACTTGCATTTTCTACAAAAAGAGTGTTTCATAACTGCTCAATCAAAAATATGATTTATCTCTGTTAACTGAATTTACAGATCAGAAATAAGTTTCACAGAATGCATCTGTGTAGTTTTTATTTGAAGATATTCTTTTTCCCAATGTAGGCCTCTTAGCGCTTAGCATGTCCAATTGCAGTTTCTACAGAAAGAGTGTTTCAGAACGGCTCAATCAAAAGTAAGGTTCAACTCTGTTAGTTGAATGCACAAAACAGAAAGAATTTTCACAGAATGCTACTGTGTAGTTTTTATTTGAATATATTCCTTTTTCCACTATTACCCTCTTAGCGCTCCGAATGTCCACTTGCATTTTCTACAGAAAGAGTGTTCAGAACTGCGCAATCAAAAGTATGGTTTAACTCTGTTAGCTTAATGAACATATCAGAAATAAGTTTCACACAATGCTTCTGTGTAGTTTTTATTTGTAGACATTCTTTTTCCCAATAGAGGCCTCTTAGCGCTCAGAATGTACAATTGCAGTTTCTACAGAAAGAGTGTTTCAGAACGGCTCAATCAAAAGTAAGGTTCAACACTGTTAGTTGAATGCACAGAACAGAAAGAAGTTTCATACAATGCTTCTGTGTAGTTTATATTTGAACATATTCTTTTTTCCACTATTACCCACTTAGCGCTACGAATGTCCAGTTGCATTTTCTACAGACAGAGTGTTTCAAAACTGCTCAATCAAAAGTATGGTTTAACTCTGTTAGCTGAATGCTCAGATCAGAAAGAAGTTTCACAGAATGCTTCTGTGTAGTTTATATTTGAATATATTCCTTTTTCCACTACTACGCTCTTAGCGCTAAAATGTCCAGTTGCATTTTCTACAGAAAGAGTGTTCAGATCTGCTCAATCAAAAGTATGGTTTAACTCTGTTAGCTTAATGCACAGATCAGAAAGAAGTTTCACCGAATGATTCTGTGTAGTTTATATTTGAAGACATTCCTTTTTCCCCTATTACCCTCTTAGCGCTCCGAATCTCAACTTGCATTTTCTACAAAAAGAGTGTTTCATAACTGCTCAATCAAAAATATGTTTTATCTCTGTTAACTGAATTTACAGATCAGAAATAAGTTTCACAGAATGCATCTGTGTAGTTTTTATTTGAAGATATTATTTTTCCCCATGTAGGCCTCTTAGCGCATAGCATGTCCAATTGCAGTTTCTACAGAAAGAGTGTTTCAGAACGGCTCAATCAAAAGTAAGGTTCAACTCTGTTAGTTGAATGCACAGAACAGAAAGAATTTTCACAGAATGCTACTGTGTAGTTTATATTTGAATATATTCCTTTTTCCACTATTACCCTCTTAGCGCTCCGAATGTCCACTTGCATTTTCTACAGAAAGAGTGTTCAGAACGGCGCAATCAAAAGTATGGTTTAACTCTGTTAGCTTAATGAACATATCAGAAATAAGTTTCACACAATGCTTCTGTGTAGTTTTTATTTGTAGACATTCTTTTTCCCAATAGAGGCCTCTTAGCGCTCAGAATGTACAATTGCAGTTTCTACAGAAAGAGTGTTTCAGAACGGCTCAATCAAAAGTAAGGTTCAACTCTGTTAGTTGAATGCACAGAACAGAAAGAAGTTTCATACAATGCTTCTGTGTAGTTTATATTTGAACATATTCTTTTTTCCACTATTACCCACTTAGCGCTACGAATGTCCAGTTGCATTTTCTACAGACAGAGTGTTTCAAAACTGCTCAATCAAAAGTATGGTTTAACTCTGTTAGCTGAATGCTCAGATCAGAAAGAAGTTTCACAGAATGCTTCTGTGTAGTTTATATTTGAATATATTCCTTTTTCCACTACTACGCTCTTAGCGCTAAAATGTCCAGTTGCATTTTCTACAGAAAGAGTGTTCAGATCTGCTCAATCAAAAGTATGGTTTAACTCTGTTAGCTAAATGCACAGATCAGAAAGAAGTTTCACCGAATGATTCTGTGTAGTTTATATTTGAAGACATTCCTTTTTCCCCTATTACCCTCTTAGCGCTCCGAATCTCAACTTGCATTTTCTACAAAAAGAGTGTTTCATAACTGCTCAATCAAAAATATGTTTTATCTCTGTTAACTGAATTTACAGATCAGAAATAAGTTTCACAGAATGCATCTGTGTAGTTTTATTTGAAGATATTCTTTTTCCCAATGTAGGCCTCTTAGCGCTTAGCATGTCCAATTGCATTTTCTACAGAAAGAGTGTTTCAGAACGGCTCAATCAAAAGTAAGGTTCAACTCTGTTAGTTGAATGCACAGAACAGAAAGAATTTTCACAGAATGCTACTGTGTAGTTTATATTTGAATATATTCCTTTTTCCACTATTACCCTCTTAGCGCTCCGAATGTCCACTTGCATTTTCTACAGAAAGAGTGTTCAGAACTGCGCAATCAAAAGTATGGTTTAACTCTGTTAGCTTAATGAACATATCAGAAATAAGTTTCACACAATGCTTCTGTGTAGTTTTTATTTGAAGATATTATTTTTCCCAATATAGGCCTCTTAGCGCTCAGAATGTCCAATTGCAGTTTCTACAGAAAGAGTGTTTCAGAAAGGCTCAATCAAAAGTAAGGTTCAAATCTGTTAGTTGAATGCACAGAACAGAAAGTAGTTTCATACAATGCTTCTGTGTAGTTTATATTTGAACATATTCTTTTTTCCACTATTACCCACTTAGCGCTACGAATGTCCAGTTGCATTTTCTACAGACAGAGTGTTTCAAAACTGCTCAATCAAAAGTATGGTTTAACTCTGTTAGCTGAATGCTCAGATCAGAAAGAAGTTTCACAGAATGCTTCTGTGTAGTTTATATTTGAATATATTCCTTTTTCCACTACTACTCTCTTAGCGCTCCAAATGTCCAGTTGCATTATCTACAGAAAGAGTGTTCAGATCTGCTCAATCAAAAGTATAGTTTAACTCTGTTAGCTGAATGCACAGATCAGAAAGAAATTTCACAGAATGATTCTGTGTAGTTTATATTTGGAGACATTCCTTTTTCCACTATTACCCTCTTAGCGCTCCGAATCTCCACTTGCATTTTCTACAGAAAGAGTGTTTCAGAACGGCTCAATCAAAACTAAGGTTCAACTCTTTTAGTTGAACAAACAGAACAGAAAGAAGTTTCACACAATTCTTCTGTGTAGTTTTTATTTGTAGACATTCTTTTTCCCAATCTAGGCCTCTTAGCGCTCAGAATGTCCAATTGCAGTTTCTACAGAAAGAGTGTTTCAGAACGGCTCAATCCAAAGTAAGGTTCAACTCTGTTAGTTGAATGCACAGAACAGAAAGAAGTTTCATACAATGCTTCTGTGTAGTTTATATTTGAACATATTCTTTTTTCCACTATTACCCACTTAGCGCTACGAATGTCCAGTTTCATTTTCTACAGACAGAGTGTTTCAAAACTGCTCAATCAAAAGTATGGTTTAACTCTGTTAGCTGAATGCTCAGATCAGAAGGAAGTTTCACAGAATGCTTCTGTGTAGTTTATATTTGAATATATTCCTTTTTCCACTACTACGCTCTTAGCGCTCCAAATGTCCAGTTGCATTTTCTACAGAAGGAGTGTTCAGATCTGCTCAATCAAAAGTATGGTTTAACTCTGTTAGCTGAATGCACAGATCAGAAAGAAGTTTCACCTAATGATTCTGTGTAGTTTATATTTGAAGACATTCCTTTTTCCACTATTACCCTCTTAGCGCTCCGAATCTCCACTTGCATTTTCTACAAAAAGAGTGTTTCATAACTGCTCAATCAAAAATATGTTTTATCTCTGTTAACTGAATTTACAGATCAGAAATAAGTTTCACAGAATGCATCTGTGTAGTTTTTATTTGAAGATATTCTTTTTCCCAATGTAGGCCTCTTAGCGCTTAGCATGTCCAATTGCAGTTTCTACAGAAAGAGTGTTTTTCCGAACGGCTCAATCAAAAGTAAGGTTCAACTCTGTTAGTTGAATGCACAGAACACAAAGAATTTTCACAGAATGCTACTGTGTAGTTTATATTTGAATATATTCCTTTTTCCACTATTACCCTCTTAGCGCTCCGAATGTCCACTTGCATTTTCTACAGAAAGAGTGTTCAGAACTGCGCAATCAAAAGTATGGTTTAACTCTGTTAGCTTAATGAACATATCAGAAATAAGTTTCACACAATGCTTCTGTGTAGTTTTTATTTGTAGACATTCTTTTTCCCAATAGAGGCCTCTTAGCGCTCAGAATGTCCAATTGCAGTTTCTACAGAAAGAGTGTTTCAGAAAGGCTCAATCCAAAGTAAGGTTCAACTCTGTTAGTTGAATGCACAGAACAGAAAGAAGTTTCATACAATGCTTCTGTGTAGTTTATATTTGAACATATTCTTTTTTCCACTATTACCCACTTAGCGCTACGAATGTCCAGTTGCATTTTCTACAGACAGAGTGTTTCAAAACTGCTCAATCAAAAGTATTGTTTAACTCTGTTAGCTGAATGCTCAGATCAGAAATAGGTTTCACAGAATGCTTCTGTGTAGTTTATATTTGAATATATTCCTTTTTCCACTACTACGCTCTTAGCGCTCCAAATGTCCAGTTGCATTTTCTACAGAAAGAGTGTTCAGATCTGCTCAATCAAAAGTATGGTTTAACTCTGTTAGCTGAATGCACAGATCAGAAAGAAGTTTCACCGAATGATTCTGTGTAGTTTATATTTGGAGACATTCCTTTTTCCACTATTACCCACTTAGCGCTCCGAATCTCCACTTGCATTTTCTACAAAAAGAGTGTTTCATAACTGCTCAATCAAAAATATGTTTTATCTCTGTTAACTGAATTTACAGATCAGAAATAAGTTTCACAGAATGCATCTGTGTAGTTTTTATTTGAAGATATTCTTTTTCCCAATGTAGGCCTCTTAGCGCTTAGCATGTCCAAATGCAGTTTCTACAGAAAGAGTGTTTCAGAACGGATCAATCAAAAGTAAGGTTCAACTCTGTTAGTTGAATGCACAGAACAGAAAGAATTTTCACAGAATGCTACTGTGTAGTTTATATTTGAATATATTCCTTTTTCCACTATTACCCTCTTAGCGCTCCGAATGTCCACTTGCATTTTCTACAGAAAGAGTGTTCAGAACTGCGCAATCAAAAGTATGGTTTAACTCTGTTAGCTTAATGAACATATCAGAAATAAGTTTCACACAATGCTTCTGTGTAGTTTTTATTTGTAGACATTCTTTTTCCCAATAGAGGCCTCTTAGCGCTCAGAATGTCCAATTGCAGTTTCTACAGAAAGAGTGTTTCAGAACGGCTCAATCAAAAGTAAAGTTCAACTCTGTTAGTTGAATGCACAGAACAGAAAGAAGTTTCATACAATGTTTCTGTGTAGTTTATATTTCAACATATTCTTTTTTCCACTATTACCCACTTAGCACTACGAATGTCCAGTTGCATTTTCTACAGACAGAGTGTTTCAAAACTGCTCAATCAAAAGTATTGTTTAACTCTGTTAGCTGAATGCTCAGATCAGAAAGAAGTTTCACAGAATGCTTCTGTTTAGTTTATATTTGAATATATTCCTTTTTCCACTACTACGCTCTTAGCGCTAAAATGTCCAGTTGCATTTTCTACAGAAAGAGTGTTCAGATCTGCTCAATCAAAAGTATGGTTTAACTCTGTTAGCTTAATGCACAGATCAGAAAGAAGTTTCACCGAATGATTCTGTGTAGTTTATATTTGAAGACATTCCTTTTTCCCCTATTACCCTCTTAGCGCTCCGAATCTCCACTTGCATTTTCTACAAAAAGAGTGTTTCATAACTGCTCAATCAAAAATATGTTTTATCTCTGTTAACTGAATTTACAGATCAGAAATAAGTTTCACAGAATGCATCTGTGTAGTTTTTATTTGAAGATATTATTTTTCCCCATGTAGGCCTCTTAGCGCATAGCATGTCCAATTGCAGTTTCTACAGAAAGAGTGTTTCAGAACGGCTCAATCAAAAGTAAGGTTCAACTCTGTTAGTTGAATGCACAGAACAGAAAGAATTTTCACAGAATGCTACTGTGTAGTTTATATTTGAATATATTCCTTTTTCCACTATTACCCTCTTAGCGCTCCGAATGTCCACTTGCATTTTCTACAGAAAGAGTGTTCAGAACGGCGCAATCAAAAGTATGGTTTAACTCTGTTAGCTTAATGAACATATCAGAAATAAGTTTCACACAATGCTTCTGTGTAGTTTTTATTTGAAGATATTATTTTTCCCAATAGAGGCCTCTTAGCGCTCAGAATGTCCAATTGCAGTTTCTACAGAAAGAGTGTTTCAGAAAGGCTCAATCAAATGTAAGATTCAACTCTGTTAGTTGAATGCACAGAACAGAAAGGAGTTTCATACAATGCTTCTGTGTAGTTTATATTTGAACATATTCTTTTTTCCACTATTACCCACTTAGCGCTACGAATGTAAAGTTGCATTTTCTACAGACAGAGTGTTTCAAAACTGCTCAATCAAAAGTATGGTTTAACTCTGTTAGCTGAATGCTCAGATCAGAAAGAAGTTTCACAGAATGCTTCTGTGTAGTTTATATTTGAATATATTCCTTTTTCCACTACTACTCTCTTAGCGCTCCAAATGTCCAGTTGCATTTTCTATAGAAAGAGTGTTCAGATCTGCTCAATCAAAAGTATGGTTTAACTCTGTTAGCTGAATGCACAGATCAGAAAGAAGTTTCACAGAATGATTCTGTGTAGTTTATATTTGGAGACATTCCTTTTTCCACAATTACCCTCTTAGCGCTCCTAATCTCCACTTGCATTTTCTACAGAAAGAGTGTTTCAGAACGGCTCAATCAAAACTAAGTTTCAACTCTTTTAGTTGAACAAACAGAACAGAAAGAAGTTTCACACAATTCTTCTGTGTAGTTTTTATTTGTAGACATTCTTTTTCCCAATATAGGCCTCTTAGCCCTCAGAATGTCCAATTGCAGTTTCTAGAGAAAGAGTGTTTCAGAACGGCTCAATGAAAAGTAAGGTTCAACTCTGTTAGTTGAATGAACAGAACAGAAAGAAGTTTCATACAATGCTTCTGTGTAGTTTATATTTGAACATATTATTTTTTCCACTATTACCCACTTAGCGATACGTATGTCCAGTTGCATTTTCTACAGAAAGAGTGTTCAGATCTGCTCAATCAAAAGTATGGTTTAACTCTGTTAGCTGAATGCACAGATCAGAAAGAAGTTTCACCGAATGATTCTGTGTAGTTTATATTTGAAGACATTCCTTTTTCCACTATTACCCTCTTAGCGCTCTGAATCTCCAATTGCATTTTCTACAAAAAGAGTGTTTCATAACTGCTCAATCAAAAATATGTTTTATCTCTGTTAACTGAATTTACAGATCAGAAATAAGTTTCACAGAATGCATCTGTGTAGTTTTTATTTGAAGATATTCTTTTTCCCAATGTAGGTCTCTTAGCACTTAGCATGTCCAATTGCAGTTTCTACAGAAAGAGTGTTTCAGAACGGCTCAATCAAAAGTAAGGTTCAACTCTGTTAGTTGAATGCACAGAACAGAAAGAATTTTCACAGAATGCTACTGTGTAGTTTATATTTGAATATATTCCTTTTTCCACTATTACCCTCTTAGCGCTCCGAATGTCCACTTGCATTTTCTACAGAAAGAGTGTTCAGAACGGCGCAATCAAAAGTATGGTTTAACTCTGTTAGCTTAATGAACATATCAGAAATAAGTTTCACACAATGCTTCTGTGTAGTTTTTATTTGAAGATATTATTTTTCCCAATAGAGGCCTCTTAGCGCTCAGAATGTCCAATTGCAGTTTCTACAGAAAGAGTGTTTCAGAAAGGCTCAATCAAATGTAAGATTCAACTCTGTTAGTTGAATGCACAGAACAGAAAGGAGTTTCATACAATGCTTCTGTGTAGTTTATATTTGAACATATTCTTTTTTCCACTATTACCCACTTAGCGCTACGAATGTCCAGTTGCATTTTCTACAGACAGAGTGTTTCAAAACTGCTCAATCAAAAGTATGGTTTAACTCTGTTAGCTGAATGCTCAGATCAGAAAGATGTTTCACAGAATGCTTCTGTGTAGTTTATATTTGAATATATTCCTTTTTCCACTACTACTCTCTTAGCGCTCCAAATGTCCAGTTGCATTTTCTACAGAAAGAGTGTTCAGATCTGCTCAATCAAAAGTATGGTTTAACTCTGTTAGCTGAATGCACAGATCAGAAAGAAGTTTCACAGAATGATTCTGTGTAGTTTATATTTGGAGACATTCCTTTTTCCACAATTACCCTCTTAGCGCTCCGAATCTCCACTTGCATTTTCTACAGAAAGAGTGTTTCAGAACGGCTCAATCAAAACTAAGGTTCAACTCTTTTAGTTGAACAAACAGAACAGAAAGAAGTTTCACACAATTCTTCTGTGTAGTTTTTATTTGTAGACATTCTTTTTCCCAATATAGGCCTCTTAGCGCTCAGAATGTCCAATTGCAGTTTCTAGAGAAAGAGTGTTTCAGAACGGCTCAATGAAAAGTAAGGTTCAACTCTGTTAGTTGAATGAACAGAACAGAAAGAAGTTTCATACAATGCTTCTGTGTAGTTTATATTTGAACATATTCTTTTTTCCACTATTACCCACTTAGCGATACGAATGTCCAGTTGCATTTTCTACAGAAAGAGTGTTCAGATCTGCTCAATCAAAAGTATGGTTTAACTCTGTTAGCTGAATGCACAGATCAGAAAGAAGTTTCACCGAATGATTCTGTGTAGTTTATATTTGAAGACATTCCTTTTTCCACTATTACCCTCTTAGCGCTCTGAATCTCCAATTGCATTTTCTACAAAAAGAGTGTTTCATAACTGCTCAATCAAAAATATGTTTTATCTCTGTTAACTGAATTTACAGATCAGAAATAAGTTTCACAGAATGCATCTGTGTAGTTTTTATTTGAAGATATTATTTTTCCCAATGTAGGTCTCTTAGCACTTAGCATGTCCAATTGCAGTTTCTACAGAAAGAGTGTTTCAGAACGGCTCAATCAAAAGTAAGGTTCAACTCTGTTAGTTGAATGCACAGAACAGAAAGAATTTTCACAGAATGCTACTGTGTAGTTTATATTTGAATATATTCCTTTTTCCACTATTACCCTCTTAGCGCTCCGAATGTCCACTTGCATTTTCTACAGAAAGAATGTTCAGAACTGCGCAATCAAAAGTATGGTTTAACTCTGTTAGTTTAATGAACATATCAGAAATAAGTTTCACACAATGCTTCTGTGTAGTTTTTATTTGAAGATATTATTTTTCCCAATAGAGGCCTCTTAGCGCTCAGAATGTCCAATTGCAGTTTCTACAGAAAGAGTGTTTCAGAACGGCTCAATCAAAAGTAAGGTTCAACTCTGTTAGTTGAATGCACAGAACAGAAAGAAGTTTCATACAATGCTTCTCTGTAGTTTATATTTGAATATATTCATTTTTCCACTATTACCCACTTAGCGCTACGAATGTCCAGTTGCATTTTCTACAGACAGAGTGTTTCAAAACTGCTCAATCAAAAGTATGGTTTAACTCTGTCAGCTGAATGCTCAGATCAGAAAGAAGTTTCACAGAATGCTTCTGTGTAGTTTATATTTGAATATATTCCTTTTTCCACTACTACTCTCTTAGCACTCCAAATGTCCAGTTGCATTTTCTACAGAAAGAGTGTTCAGATCTGCTCAATCAAAAGTATGGTTTAACTCTGTTAGCTGAATGCACAGATCAGAAAGAAGTTTCACAGAATGATTCTGTGTAGTTTATATTTGGAGACATTCCTTTTTCCACTATTACCCGCTTAGCGCTCGGAATCTCCACTTGCATTTTCTACAGAAAGAGTGTTTCAGAACCGCTCAATCAAATCTAAGTTTCAACTCTTTTAGTTGAACAAACAGAACAGAAAGAAGTTTCACACAATTCTTCTGTGTAGTTTTTATTTGTAGACATTCTTTTTCCCAATAGAGGCCTCTTAGCGCTCAGAATGTCCAATTGCAGTTTCTACAGAAAGAGTGTTTCAGAACGGCTCAATCAAAAGTAAGGTTCAACTCTGTTAGTTGAATGCACAGAACAGAAAGAAGTTTCATACAATGTTTCTGTGTAGTTTATATTTGAACATATTCTTTTTTCCACTATTACCCACTTAGCACTACGAATGTCCAGTTGCATTTTCTACAGACAGAGTGTTTCAAAACTGCTCAATCAAAAGTATTGTTTAACTCTGTTAGCTGAATGCTCAGATCAGAAAGAAGTTTCACAGAATGCTTCTGTGTAGTTTATATTTGAATATATTCCTTTTTCCACTACTACGCTCTTAGCGCTAAAATGTCCAGTTGCATTTTCTACAGAAAGAGTGTTCAGATCTGCTCAATCAAAAGTATGGTTTAACTCTGTTAGCTTAATGCACAGATCAGAAAGAAGTTTCACCGAATGATTCTGTGTAGTTTATATTTGAAGACATTCCTTTTTCCACTATTACCCTCTTAGCGCTCCGAATCTCCACTTGCATTTTCTACAAAAAGAGTGTTTCATAACTGCTCAATCAAAAATATGTTTTATCTCTGTTAACTTAATTTACAGATCAGAAATAAGTTTCACAGAATGCATCTGTGTAGTTTTTATTTGAAGATATTATTTTTCCCCATGTAGGCCTCTTAGCGCATAGCATGTCCAATTGCAGTTTCTACAGAAAGAGTGTTTCAGAACGGCTCAATCAAAAGTAAGGTTCAACTCTGTTAGTTGAATGCACAGAACAGAAAGAATTTTCACAGAATGCTACTGTGTAGTTTATGTTTGAATATATTCCTTTTTCCACTATTACCCTCTTAGCGCTCCGAATGTCCACTTGCATTTTCTACAGAAAGAGTGTTCAGAACGGCGCAATCAAAAGTATGGTTTAACTCTGTTAGCTTAATGAACATATCAGAAATAAGTTTCACACAATGCTTCTGTGTAGTTTTTATTTGAAGATATTATTTTTCCCAATAGAGGCCTCTTAGCGCTCAGAATGTCCAATTGCAGTTTCTACAGAAAGAGTGTTTCAGAAAGGCTCAATCAAATGTAAGATTCAACTCTGTTAGTTGAATGCACAGAACAGAAAGGAGTTTCATACAATGCTTCTGTGTAGTTTATATTTGAACATATTCTTTTTTCCACTATTACCCACTTAGCGCTACGAATGTCCAGTTGCATTTTCTACAGACAGAGTGTTTCAAAACTGCTCAATCAAAAGTATGGTTTAACTCTGTTAGCTGAATGCTCAGATCAGAAAGATGTTTCACAGAATGCTTCTGTGTAGTTTATATTTGATTATATTCCTTTTTCCACTACTACTCTCTTAGCGCTCCAAATGTCCAGTTGCATTTTCTACAGAAAGAGTGTTCAGATCTGCTCAATCAAAAGTATGGTTTAACTCTGTTAGCTGAATGCACAGATCAGAAAGAAGTTTCACAGAATGATTCTGTGTAGTTTATATTTGGAGACATTCCTTTTTCCACTATTACCCTCTTAGCGCTCCGAATCTCCACTTGCATTTTCTACAGAAAGAGTGTTTCAGAACGGCTCAATCAAAACTAAGGTTCAACTCTTTTAGTTGAACAAACAGAACAGAAAGAAGTTTCACACAATTCTTCTGTGTAGTTTTTATTTGTAGACATTCTTTTTCCCAATATAGGCCTCTTAGCGCTCAGAATGTCCAATTGCAGTTTCTAGAGAAAGAGTGTTTCAGAACGGCTCAATGAAAAGTAAGGTTCAACTCTGTTAGTTGAATGAACAGAACAGAAAGAAGTTTCATACAATGCTTCTGTGTAGTTTATATTTGAACATATTCTTTTTTCCACTATTACCCACTTAGCGATACGAATGTCCAGTTGCATTTTCTACAGAAAGAGTGTTCAGATCTGCTCAATCAAAAGTATGGTTTAACTCTGTTAGCTGAATGCACAGATCAGAAAGAAGTTTCACCGAATGATTCTGTGTAGTTTATATTTGAAGACATTCCTTTTTCCACTATTACCCTCTTAGCGCTCTGAATCTCCAATTGCATTTTCTACAAAAAGAGTGTTTCATAACTGCTCAATCAAAAATATGTTTTATCTCTGTTAACTGAATTTACAGATCAGAAATAAGTTTCACAGAATGCATCTGTGTAGTTTTTATTTGAAGATATTCTTTTTCCCAATGTAGGTCTCTTAGCACTTAGCATGTCCAATTGCAGTTTCTACAGAAAGAGTGTTTCAGAACGGCTCAATCAAAAGTAAGGTTCAACTCTGTTAGTTGAATGCACAGAACAGAAAGAATTTTCACAGAATGCTACTGTGTAGTTTATATTTGAATATATTCCTTTTTCCACTATTACCCTCTTAGCGCTCCGAATGTCCACTTGCATTTTCTACAGAAAGAATGTTCAGAACTGCGCAATCAAAAGTATGGTTTAACTCTGTTAGTTTAATGAACATATCAGAAATAAGTTTCACACAATGCTTCTGTGTAGTTTTTATTTGAAGATATTATTTTTCCCAATAGAGGCCTCTTAGCGCTCAGAATGTCCAATTGCAGTTTCTACAGAAAGAGTGTTTCAGAACGGCTCAATCAAAAGTAAGGTTCAACTCTGTTAGTTGAATGCACAGAACAGAAAGAAGTTTCATACAATGCTTCTCTGTAGTTTATATTTGAATATATTCTTTTTTCCACTATTACCCACTTAGCGCTACGAATGTCCAGTTGCATTTTCTACAGACAGAGTGTTTCAAAACTGCTCAATCAAAAGTATGGTTTAACTCTGTCAGCTGGATGCTCAGATCAGAAAGAAGTTTCACAGAATGCTTCTGTGTAGTTTATATTTGAATATATTCCTTTTTCCACTACTACTCTCTTAGCACTCCAAATGTCCAGTTGCATTTTCTACAGAAAGAGTGTTCAGATCTGCTCAATCAAAAGTATGGTTTAACTCTGTTAGCTGAATGCACAGATCAGAAAGAAGTTTCACAGAATGATTCTGTGTAGTTTATATTTGGAGACATTCCTTTTTCCACTATTACCCTCTTAGCGCTCAGAATCTCCACTTGCATTTTCTACAGAAAGAGTGTTTCAGAACGGCTCAATCAAATCTAAGGTTCAACTCTTTTAGTTGAACAAACAGAACAGAAAGAAGTTTCACACAATTCTTCTGTGTAGTTTTTATTTGTAGACATTCTTTTTCCCAATAGAGGCCTCTTAGCGCTCAGAATGTCCAATTGCAGTTTCTACAGAAAGAGTGTTTCAGAACGGCTCAATCAAAAGTAAGGTTCAACTCTGTTAGTTGAATGCACAGAACAGAAAGAAGTTTCATACAATGTTTCTGTGTAGTTTATATTTGAACATATTCTTTTTTCCACTATTACCCACTTAGCACTACGAATGTCCAGTTGCATTTTCTACAGACAGAGTGTTTCAAAACTGCTCAATCAAAAGTATTGTTTAACTCTGTTAGCTGAATGCTCAGATCAGAAAGAAGTTTCACAGAATGCTTCTGTGTAGTTTATATTTGAATATATTCCTTTTTCCACTACTACGCTCTTAGCGCTAAAATGTCCAGTTGCATTTTCTACAGAAAGAGTGTTCAGATCTGCTCAATCAAAAGTATGGTTTAACTCTGTTAGCTTAATGCACAGATCAGAAAGAAGTTTCACCGAATGATTCTGTGTAGTTTATATTTGAAGACATTCCTTTTTCCCCTATTACCCTCTTAGCGCTCCGAATCTCCACTTGCATTTTCTACAAAAAGAGTGTTTCATAACTGCTCAATCAAAAATATGTTTTATCTCTGTTATCTTAATTTACAGATCAGAAATAAGTTTCACAGAATGCATCTGTGTAGTTTTTATTTGAAGATATTATTTTTCCCCATGTAGGCCTCTTAGCGCATAGCATGTCCAATTGCAGTTTCTACAGAAAGAGTGTTTCAGAACGGCTCAATCAAAAGTAAGGTTCAACTCTGTTAGTTGAATGCACAGAACAGAAAGAATTTTCACAGAATGCTACTGTGTAGTTTATATTTGAATATATTCCTTTTTCCACTATTACCCTCTTAGCGCTCCGAATGTCCACTTGCATTTTCTACAGAAAGAGTGTTCAGAACGGTGCAATCAAAAGTATGGTTTAACTCTGTTAGCTTAATGAACATATCAGAAATAAGTTTCACACAATGCTTCTGTGTAGTTTTTATTTGAAGATATTATTTTTCCCAATAGAGGCCTCTTAGCGCTCAGAATGTCCAATTGCAGTTTCTACAGAAAGAGTGTTTCAGAAAGGCTCAATCAAATGTAAGATTCAACTCTGTTAGTTGAATGCACAGAACAGAAAGGAGTTTCATACAATGCTTCTGTGTAGTTTATATTTGAACATATTCTTTTTTCCACTATTACCCACTTAGCGCTACGAATGTCCAGTTGCATTTTCTACAGACAGAGTGTTTCAAAACTGCTCAATCAAAAGTATGGTTTAACTCTGTTAGCTGAATGCTCAGATCAGAAACATGTTTCACAGAATGCTTCTGTGTAGTTTATATTTGAATATATTCCTTTTTCCACTACTACTCTCTTAGCGCTCCAAATGTCCAGTTGCATTTTCTACAGAAAGAGTGTTCAGATCTGCTCAATCAAAAGTATGGTTTAACTCTGTTAGCTGAATGCACAGATCAGAAAGAAGTTTCACAGAATGATTCTGTGTAGTTTATATTTGGAGACATTCCTTTTTCCACAATTACCCTCTTAGCGCTCCGAATCTCCACTTGCATTTTCTACAGAAAGAGTGTTTCAGAACGGCTCAATCAAAACTAAGGTTCAACTCTTTTAGTTGAACAAACAGAACAGAAAGAAGTTTCACACAATTCTTCTGTGTAGTTTTTATTGTAGACATTCTTTTTCCCAATATAGGCCTCTTAGCGCTCAGAATGTCCAATTGCAGTTTCTAGAGAAAGAGTGTTTCAGAACGGCTCAATGAAAAGTAAGGTTCAACTCTGTTAGTTGAATGAACAGAACAGAAAGAAGTTTCATACAATGCTTCTGTGTAGTTTATATTTGAACATATTCTTTTTTCCACTATTACCCACTTAGCGATACGAATGTCCAGTTGCATTTTCTACAGAAAGAGTGTTCAGATCTGCTCAATCAAAAGTATGGTTTAACTCTGTTAGCTGAATGCACAGATCAGAAAGTAGTTTCACCGAATGATTCTGTGTAGTTTATATTTGAAGACATTCCTTTTTCCACTATTACCCTCTTAGCGCTCTGAATCTCCAACTGCATTTTCTACAAAAAGAGTGTTTCATAACTGCTCAATCAAAAATATGTTTTATCTCTGTTAACTGAATTTACAGATCAGAAATAAGTTTCACAGAATGCATCTGTGTAGTTTTTATTTGAAGATATTCTTTTTCCCAATGTAGGTCTCTTAGCACTTAGCATGTCCAATTGCAGTTTCTACAGAAAGAGTGTTTCAGAACGGCTCAATCAAAAGTAAGGTTCAACTCTGTTAGTTGAATGCACAGAACAGAAAGAATTTTCACAGAATGCTACTGTGTAGTTTATATTTGAATATATTCCTTTTTCCACTATTACCCTCTTAGCGCTCCGAATGTCCACTTGCATTTTCTACAGAAAGAATGTTCAGAACTGCGCAATCAAAAGTATGGTTTAACTCTGTTAGTTTAATGAACATATCAGAAATAAGTTTCACACAATGCTTCTGTGTAGTTTTTATTTGAAGATATTATTTTTCCCAATAGAGGCCTCTTAGCACTCAGAATGTCCAATTGCAGTTTCTACAGAAAGAGTGTTTCAGAACGGCTCAATCAAAAGTAAGGTTCAACTCTGTTAGTTGAATGCACAGAACAGAAAGAAGTTTCATACAATGCTTCTCTGTAGTTTATATTTGAATATATTCTTTTTTCCACTATTACCCACTTAGCGCTACGAATGTCCAGTTGCATTTTCTACAGAGAGAGTGTTTCAAAACTGCTCAATCAAAAGTATGGTTTAACTCTGTCAGCTGAATGCTCAGATCAGAAAGAAGTTTCACAGAATGCTTCTGTGTAGTTTATATTTGAATATATTCCTTTTTCCACTACTACTCTCTTAGCACTCCAAATGTCCAGTTGCATTTTCTACAGAAAGAGTGTTCAGATCTGCTCAATCAAAAGTATGGTTTAACTCTGTTAGCTGAATGCACAGATCAGAAAGAAGTTTCACAGAATGATTCTGTGTAGTTTATATTTGGAGACATTCCTTTTTCCACTATTACCCTCTTAGCACTCGGAATCTCCACTTGCATTTTCTACAGAAAGAGTGTTTCAGAACGGCTCAATCAAATCTAAGGTTCAACTCTTTTAGTTGAACAAACAGAACAGAAAGGAGTTTCACACAATTCTTCTGTGTAGTTTTTATTTGTAGACATTCTTTTTCCCAATAGAGGCCTCTTAGCGCTCAGAATGTCCAATTGCAGTTTCTACAGAAAGAGTGTTTCAGAACGGCTCAATCAAAAGTAAGGTTCAACTCTGTTAGTTGAATGCACAGAACAGAAAGAAGTTTCATACAATGTTTCTGTGTAGTTTATATTTGAACATATTCTTTTTTCCACTATTACCCACTTAGCACTACGAATGTCCAGTTGCATTTTCTACAGACAGAGTGTTTCAAAACTGCTCAATCAAAAGTATTGTTTAACTCTGTTAGCTGAATGCTCAGATCAGAAAGAAGTTTCACAGAATGCTTCTGTGTAGTTTATATTTGAATATATTCCTTTTTCCACTACTACGCTCTTAGCGCTAAAATGTCCAGTTGCATTTTCTACAGAAAGAGTGTTCAGATCTGCTCAATCAAAAGTATGGTTTAACTCTGTTAGCTTAATGCACAGATCAGAAAGAAGTTTCACCGAATGATTCTGTGTAGTTTATATTTGAAGACATTCCTTTTTCCCCTATTAC
Source organism: Symphalangus syndactylus (assembly GCF_028878055.3). Classification (NCBI taxonomy): domain Eukaryota; kingdom Metazoa; phylum Chordata; class Mammalia; order Primates; family Hylobatidae; genus Symphalangus; species Symphalangus syndactylus. The sequence goes on along the minus strand of NC_072423.2, from coordinate 166,438,086 downwards.
CCTCTTAGCGCTCCGAATCTCCACTTGCATTTTCTACAAAAAGAGTGTTTCATAACTGCTCAATCAAAAATATGTTTTATCTCTGTTAACTTAATTTACAGATCAGAAATAAGTTTCACAGAATGCATCTGTGTAGTTTTTATTTGAAGATATTATTTTTCCCCATGTAGGCCTCTTAGCGCATAGCATGTCCAATTGCAGTTTCTACAGAAAGAGTGTTTCAGAACGGCTCAATCAAAAGTAAGGTTCAACTCTGTTAGTTGAATGCACAGAACAGAAAGAATTTTCACAGAGTGCTACTGTGTAGTTTATATTTGAATATATTCCTTTTTCCACTATTACCCTCTTAGCGCTCCGAATGTCCACTTGCATTTTCTACAGAAAGAGTGTTCAGAACGGCGCAATCAAAAGTATGGTTTAACTCTGTTAGCTTAATGAACATATCAGAAATAAGTTTCACACAATGCTTCTGTGTAGTTTTTATTTGAAGATATTATTTTTCCCAATAGAGGCCTCTTAGCGCTCAGAATGTCCAATTGCAGTTTCTACAGAAAGAGTGTTTCAGAAAGGCTCAATCAAATGTAAGATTCAACTCTGTTAGTTGAATGCACAGAACAGAAAGGAGTTTCATACAATGCTTCTGTGTAGTTTATATTTGAACATATTCTTTTTTCCACTATTACCCACTTAGCGCTACGAATGTCCAGTTGCATTTTCTACAGACAGCGTGTTTCAAAACTGCTCAATCAAAAGTATGGTTTAACTCTGTTAGCTGAATGCTCAGATCAGAAAGATGTTTCACAGAATGCTTCTGTGTAGTTTATATTTGAATATATTCCTTTTTCCACTACTACTCTCTTAGCGCTCCAAATGTCCAGTTGCATTTTCTACAGAAAGAGTGTTCAGATCTGCTCAATCAAAAGTATGGTTTAACTCTGTTAGCTGAATGCACAGATCAGAAAGAAGTTTCACAGAATGATTCTGTGTAGTTTATATTTGGAGACATTCCTTTTTCCACAATTACCCTCTTAGCGCTCCGAATCTCCACTTGCATTTTCTACAGAAAGAGTGTTTCAGAACGGCTCAATCAAAACTAAGGTTCAACTCTTTTAGTTGAACAAACAGAACAGAAAGAAGTTTCACACAATTCTTCTGTGTAGTTTTTATTTGTAGACATTCTTTTTCCCAATATAGGCCTCTTAGCGCTCAGAATGTCCAATTGCAGTTTCTAGAGAAAGAGTGTTTCAGAACGGCTCAATGAAAAGTAAGGTTCAACTCTGTTAGTTGAATGAACAGAACAGAAAGAAGTTTCATACAATGCTTCTGTGTAGTTTATATTTGAACATATTCTTTTTTCCACTATTACCCACTTAGCGATACGAATGTCCAGTTGCATTTTCTACAGAAAGAGTGTTCAGATCTGCTCAATCAAAAGTATGGTTTAACTCTGTTAGCTGAATGCACAGATCAGAAAGAAGTTTCACCGAATGATTCTGTGTAGTTTATATTTGAAGACATTCCTTTTTCCACTATTACCCTCTTAGCGCTCTGAATCTCCAATTGCATTTTCTACAAAAAGAGTGTTTCATAACTGCTCAATCAAAAATATGTTTTATCTCTGTTAACTGAATTTACAGATCTGAAATAAGTTTCACAGAATGCATCTGTGTAGTTTTTATTTGAAGATATTCTTTTTCCCAATGTAGGTCTCTTAGCACTTAGCATGTCCAATTGCAGTTTCTACAGAAAGACTGTTTCAGAACGGCTCAATCAAAAGTAAGGTTCAACTCTGTTAGTTGAATGCACAGAACAGAAAGAATTTTCACAGAATGCTACTGTGTAGTTTATATTTGAATATATTCCTTTTTCCACTATTACCCTCTTAGCGCTCCGAATGTCCACTTGCATTTTCTACAGAAAGAATGTTCAGAACTGCGCAATCAAAAGTATGGTTTAACTCTGTTAGTTTAATGAACATATCAGAAATAAGTTTCACACAATGCTTCTGTGTAGTTTTTATTTGAAGATATTATTTTTCCCAATAGAGGCCTCTTAGCACTCAGAATGTCCAATTGCAGTTTCTACAGAAAGAGTGTTTCAGAACGGCTCAATCAAAAGTAAGGTTCAACTCTGTTAGTTGAATGCACAGAACAGAAAGAAGTTTCATACAATGCTTCTCTGTAGTTTATATTTGAATATATTCTTTTTTCCACTATTACCCACTTAGCGCTACGAATGTCCAGTTGCATTTTCTACAGACAGAGTGTTTCAAAACTGCTCAATCAAAAGTATGGTTTAACTCTGTCAGCTGAATGCTCAGATCAGAAAGAAGTTTCACCGAATGCTTCTGTGTAGTTTATATTTGAATATATTCCTTTTTCCACTACTACTCTCTTAGCACTCCAAATGTCCAGTTGCATTTTCTACAGAAAGAGTGTTCAGATCTGCTCAATCAAAAGTATGTTTTAACTCTGTTAGCTGAATGCACAGATCAGAAAGAAGTTTCACAGAATGATTCTGTGTAGTTTATATTTGGAGACATTCCTTTTTCCACTATTACCCTCTTAGCGCTCGGAATCTCCACTTGCATTTTCTACAGAAAGAGTGTTTCAGAACGGCTCAATCAAATCTAAGGTTCAACTCTTTTAGTTGAACAAACAGAACAGAAAGAAGTTTCACACAATTCTTCTGTGTAGTTTTTATTTGTAGACATTCTTTTTCCCAATAGAGGCCTCTTAGCGCTCAGAATGTCCAATTGCAGTTTCTACAGAAAGAGTGTTTCAGAACGGCTCAATGAAAAGTAAGGTTCAACTCTGTTAGTTGAATGCACAGAACAGAAAGAAGTTTCATACAATGTTTCTGTGTAGTTTATATTTGAACATATTCTTTTTTCCACTATTACCCACTTAGCACTACGAATGTCCAGTTGCATTTTCTACAGACAGAGTGTTTCAAAACTGCTCAATCAAAAGTATTGTTTAACTCTGTTAGCTGAATGCTCAGATCAGAAAGAAGTTTCACAGAATGCTTCTGTGTAGTTTATATTTGAATATATTCCTTTTTCCACTACTACGCTCTTAGCGCTAAAATGTCCAGTTGCATTTTCTACAGAAAGAGTGTTCAGATCTGCTCAATCAAAAGTATGGTTTAACTCTGTTAGCTTAATGCACAGATCAGAAAGAAGTTTCACCGAATGATTCTGTGTAGTTTATATTTGAAGACATTCCTTTTTCCCCTATTACCCTCTTAGCGCTCCGAATCTCCACTTGCATTTTCTACAAAAAGAGTGTTTCATAACTGCTCAATCAAAAATATGTTTTATCTCTGTTAACTTAATTTACAGATCAGAAATAAGTTTCACAGAATGCATCTGTGTAGTTTTTATTTGAAGATATTATTTTTCCCCATGTAGGCCTCTTAGCGCATAGCATGTCCAATTGCAGTTTCTACAGAAAGAGTGTTTCAGAACGGCTCAATCAAAAGTAAGGTTCAACTCTGTTCGTTGAATGCACAGAACAGAAAGAATTTTCACAGAGTGCTACTGTGTAGTTTATATTTGAATATATTCCTTTTTCCACTATTACCCTCTTAGCGCTCCGAATGTCCACTTGCATTTTCTACAGAAAGAGTGTTCAGAACGGCGCAATCAAAAGTATGGTTTAACTCTGTTAGCTTAATGAACATATCAGAAATAAGTTTCACACAATGCTTCTGTGTAGTTTTTATTTGAAGATATTATTTTTCCCAATAGAGGCCTCTTAGCGCTCAGAATGTCCAATTGCAGTTTCTACAGAAAGAGTGTTTCAGAAAGGCTCAATCAAATGTAAGATTCAACTCTGTTAGTTGAATGCACAGAACAGAAAGGAGTTTCATACAATGCTTCTGTGTAGTTTATATTTGAACATATTCTTTTTTCCACTATTACCCACTTAGCGCTACGAATGTCCAGTTGCATTTTCTACAGACAGCGTGTTTCAAAACTGCTCAATCAAAAGTATGGTTTAACTCTGTTAGCTGAATGCTCAGATCAGAAAGATGTTTCACAGAATGCTTCTGTGTAGTTTATATTTGAATATATTCCTTTTTCCACTACTACTCTCTTAGCGCTCCAAATGTCCAGTTGCATTTTCTACAGAAAGAGTGTTCAGATCTGCTCAATCAAAAGTATGGTTTAACTCTGTTAGCTGAATGCACAGATCAGAAAGAAGTTTCACAGAATGATTCTGTGTAGTTTATATTTGGAGACATTCCTTTTTCCACAATTACCCTCTTAGCGCTCCGAATCTCCACTTGCATTTTCTACAGAAAGAGTGTTTCAGAACGGCTCAATCAAAACTAAGGTTCAACTCTTTTAGTTGAACAAACAGAACAGAAAGAAGTTTCACACAATTCTTCTGTGTAGTTTTTATTTGTAGACATTCTTTTTCCCAATATAGGCCTCTTAGCGCTCAGAATGTCCAATTGCAGTTTCTAGAGAAAGAGTGTTTCAGAACGGCTCAATGAAAAGTAAGGTTCAACTCTGTTAGTTGAATGAACAGAACAGAAAGAAGTTTCATACAATGCTTCTGTGTAGTTTATATTTGAACATATTCTTTTTTCCACTATTACCCACTTAGCGATACGAATGTCCAGTTGCATTTTCTACAGAAAGAGTGTTCAGATCTGCTCAATCAAAAGTATGGTTTAACTCTGTTAGCTGAATGCACAGATCAGAAAGAAGTTTCACCGAATGATTCTGTGTAGTTTATATTTGAAGACATTCCTTTTTCCACTATTACCCTCTTAGCGCTCTGAATCTCCAATTGCATTTTCTACAAAAAGAGTGTTTCATAACTGCTCAATCAAAAATATGTTTTATCTCTGTTAACTGAATTTACAGATCAGAAATAAGTTTCACAGAATGCATCTGTGTAGTTTTTATTTGAAGATATTCTTTTTCCCAATGTAGGTCTCTTAGCACTTAGCATGTCCAATTGCAGTTTCTACAGAAAGAGTGTTTCAGAACGGCTCAATCAAAAGTAAGGTTCAACTCTGTTAGTTGAATGCACAGAACAGAAAGAATTTTCACAGAATGCTACTGTGTAGTTTATATTTGAATATATTCCTTTTTCCACTATTACCCTCTTAGCGCTCCGAATGTCCACTTGCATTTTCTACAGAAAGAATGTTCAGAACTGCGCAATCAAAAGTATGGTTTAACTCTGTTAGTTTAATGAACATATCAGAAATAAGTTTCACACAATGCTTCTGTGTAGTTTTTATTTGAAGATATTATTTTTCCCAATAGAGGCCTCTTAGCGCTCAGAATGTCCAATTGCAGTTTCTACAGAAAGAGTGTTTCAGAACGGCTCAATCAAAAGTAAGGTTCAACTCTGTTAGTTGAATGCACAGAACAGAAAGAAGTTTCATACAATGCTTCTCTGTAGTTTATATTTGAATATATTCTTTTTTCCACTATTACCCACTTAGCGCTACGAATGTCCAGTTGCATTTTCTACAGACAGAGTGTTTCAAAACTGCTCAATCAAAAGTATGGTTTAACTCTGTCAGCTGAATGCTCAGATCAGAAAGAAGTTTCACAGAATGCTTCTGTGTAGTTTATATTTGAATATATTCCTTTTTCCACTACTACTCTCTTAGCACTCCAAATGTCCAGTTGCATTTTCTACAGAAAGAGTGTTCAGATCTGCTCAATCAAAAGTATGGTTTAACTCTGTTAGCTGAATGCACAGATCAGAAAGAAGTTTCACAGAATGATTCTGTGTAGTTTATATTTGGAGACATTCCTTTTTCCACTATTACCCTCTTAGCGCTCGGAATCTCCACTTGCATTTTCTACAGAAAGAGTGTTTCAGAACGGCTCAATCAAATCTAAGGTTCAACTCTTTTAGTTGAACAAACAGAACAGAAAGAAGTTTCACACAATTCTTCTGTGTAGTTTTTATTTGTAGACATTCTTTTTCCCAATAGAGGCCTCTTAGCGCTCAGAATGTCCAATTGCAGTTTCTACAGAAAGAGTGTTTCAGAACGGCTCAATGAAAAGTAAGGTTCAACTCTGTTAGTTGAATGCACAGAACAGAAAGAAGTTTCATACAATGTTTCTGTGTAGTTTATAGTTGAACATATTCTTTTTTCCACTATTACCCACTTAGCACTACGAATGTCCAGTTGCATTTTCTACAGACAGAGTGTTTCAAAACTGCTCAATCAAAAGTATTGTTTAACTCTGTTAGCTGAATGCTCAGATCAGAAAGAAGTTTCACAGAATGCTTCTGTGTAGTTTATATTTGAATATATTCCTTTTTCCACTACTACGCTCTTAGCGCTAAAATGTCCAGTTGCATTTTCTACAGAAAGAGTGTTCAGATCTGCTCAATCAAAAGTATGGTTTAACTCTGTTAGCTTAATGCACAGATCAGAAAGAAGTTTCACCGAATGATTCTGTGTAGTTTATATTTGAAGACATTCCTTTTTCCCCTATTACCCTCTTAGCGCTCCGAATCTCCACTTGCATTTTCTACAAAAAGAGTGTTTCATAACTGCTCAATCAAAAATATGTTTTATCTCTGTTAACTTAATTTACAGATCAGAAATAAGTTTCACAGAATGCATCTGTGTAGTTTTTATTTGAAGATATTTTTTTTCCCCATGTAGGCCTCTTAGCGCATAGCATGTCCAATTGCAGTTTCTACAGAAAGAGTGTTTCAGAACGGCTCAATCAAAAGTAAGGTTCAACTCTGTTAGTTGAATGCACAGAACAGAAAGAATTTTCACAGAGTGCTACTGTGTAGTTTATATTTGAATATATTCCTTTTTCCACTATTACCCTCTTAGCGCTCCGAATGTCCACTTGCATTTTCTACAGAAAGAGTGTTCAGAACGGCGCAATCAAAAGTATGGTTTAACTCTGTTAGCTTAATGAACATATCAGAAATAAGTTTCACACAATGCTTCTGTGTAGTTTTTATTTGAAGATATTATTTTTCCCAATAGAGGCCTCTTAGCGCTCAGAATGTCCAATTGCAGTTTCTACAGAAAGAGTGTTTCAGAAAGGCTCAATCAAATGTAAGATTCAACTCTGTTAGTTGAATGCACAGAACAGAAAGGAGTTTCATACAATGCTTCTGTGTAGTTTATATTTGAACATATTCTTTTTTCCACTATTACCCACTTAGCGCTACGAATGTCCAGTTGCATTTTCTACAGACAGCGTGTTTCAAAACTGCTCAATCAAAAGTATGGTTTAACTCTGTTAGCTGAATGCTCAGATCAGAAAGATGTTTCACAGAATGCTTCTTTGTAGTTTATATTTGAATATATTCCTTTTTCCACTACTACTCTCTTAGCGCTCCAAATGTCCAGTTGCATTTTCTACAGAAAGAGTGTTCAGATCTGCTCAATCAAAAGTATGGTTTAACTCTGTTAGCTGAATGCACAGATCAGAAAGAAGTTTCACAGAATGATTCTGTGTAGTTTATATTTGGAGACATTCCTTTTTCCACAATTACCCTCTTAGCGCTCCGAATCTCCACTTGCATTTTCTACAGAAAGAGTGTTTCAGAACGGCTCAATCAAAACTAAGGTTCAACTCTTTTAGTTGAACAAACAGAACAGAAAGAAGTTTCACACAATTCTTCTGTGTAGTTTTTATTTGTAGACATTCTTTTTCCCAATATAGGCCTCTTAGCGCTCAGAATGTCCAATTGCAGTTTCTAGAGAAAGAGTGTTTCAGAACGGCTCAATGAAAAGTAAGGTTCAACTCTGTTAGTTGAATGAACAGAACAGAAAGAAGTTTCATACAATGCTTCTGTGTAGTTTATATTTGAACATATTCTTTTTTCCACTATTACCCACTTAGCGATACGAATGTCCAGTTGCATTTTCTACAGAAAGAGTGTTCAGATCTGCTCAATCAAAAGTATGGTTTAACTCTGTTAGCTGAATGCACAGATCAGAAAGAAGTTTCACCGAATGATTCTGTGTAGTTTATATTTGAAGACATTCCTTTTTCCACTATTACCCTCTTAGCGCTCTGAATCTCCAATTGCATTTTCTACAAAAAGAGTGTTTCAAAACTGCTCAATCAAAAATATGTTTTATCTCTGTTAACTGAATTTACAGATCAGAAATAAGTTTCACAGAATGCATCTGTGTAGTTTTTATTTGAAGATATTCTTTTTCCCAATGTAGGTCTCTTAGCACTTAGCATGTCCAATTGCAGTTTCTACAGAAAGAGTGTTTCAGAACGGCTCAATCAAAAGTAAGGTTCATCTCTGTTAGTTGAATGCACAGAACAGAAAGAATTTTCACAGAATGCTACTGTGTAGTTTATATTTGAATATATTCCTTTTTCCACTATTACCCTCTTAGCGCTCCGAATGTCCACTTGCATTTTCTACAGAAAGAATGTTCAGAACTGCGCAATCAAAAGTATGGTTTAACTCTGTTAGTTTAATGAACATATCAGAAATAAGTTTCACACAATGCTTCTGTGTAGTTTTTATTTGAAGATATTATTTTTCCCAATAGAGGCCTCTTAGCGCTCAGAATGTCCAATTGCAGTTTCTACAGAAAGAGTGTTTCAGAACGGCTCAATCAAAAGTAAGTTTCAACTCTGTTAGTTGAATGCACAGAACAGAAAGAAGTTTCATACAATGCTTCTCTGTAGTTTATATTTGAATATATTCTTTTTTCCACTATTACCCACTTAGCGCTAGGAATGTCCAGTTGCATTTTCTACAGACAGAGTGTTTCAAAACTGCTCAATCAAAAGTATGGTTTAACTCTGTCAGCTGAATGCTCAGATCAGAAAGAAGTTTCACAGAATGCTTCTGTGTAGTTTATATTTGAATATATTCCTTTTTCCACTACTACTCTCTTAGCACTCCAAATGTCCAGTTGCATTTTCTACAGAAAGAGTGTTCAGATCTGCTCAATCAAAAGTATGGTTTAACTCTGTTAGCTGAATGCACAGATCAGAAAGAAGTTTCACAGAATGATTCTGTGTAGTTTATATTTGGAGACATTCCTTTTTCCACTATTACCCTCTTAGCGCTCGGAATCTCCACTTGCATTTTCTACAGAAAGAGTGTTTCAGAACGGCTCAATCAAATCTAAGGTTCAACTCTTTTAGTTGAACAAACAGAACAGAAAGAAGTTTCACACAATTCTTCTGTGTAGTTTTTATTTGTAGACATTCTTTTTCCCAATAGAGGCCTCTTAGCGCTCAGAATGTCCAATTGCAGTTTCTACAGAAAGAGTGTTTCAGAACGGCTCAATCAAAAGTAAGGTTCAACTCTGTTAGTTGAATGCACAGAACAGAAAGAAGTTTCATACAATGTTTCTGTGTAGTTTATATTTGAACATATTCTTTTTTCCACTATTACCCACTTAGCACTACGAATGTCCAGTTGCATTTTCTACAGACAGAGTGTTTCAAAACTGCTCAATCAAAAGTATTGTTTAACTCTGTTAGCTGAATGCTCAGATCAGAAAGTAGTTTCACAGAATGCTTCTGTGTAGTTTATATTTGAATATATTCCTTTTTCCACTACTACGCTCTTAGCGCTAAAATGTCCAGTTGCATTTTCTACAGAAAGAGTGTTCAGATCTGCTCAATCAAAAGTATGGTTTAACTCTGTTAGCTTAATGCACAGATCAGAAAGAAGTTTCACCGAATGATTCTGTGTAGTTTATATTTGAAGACATTCCTTTTTCCCCTATTACCCTCTTAGCGCTCCGAATCTCCACTTGCATTTTCTACAAAAATAGTGTTTCATAACTGCTCAATCAAAAATATGTTTTATCTCTGTTAACTTAATTTACAGATCAGAAATAAGTTTCACAGAATGCATCTGTGTAGTTTTTATTTGAAGATATTATTTTTCCCCATGTAGGCCTCTTAGCGCATAGCATGTCCAATTGCAGTTTCTACAGAAAGAGTGTTTCAGAACGGCTCAATCAAAAGTAAGGTTCAACTCTGTTAGTTGAATGCACAGAACAGAAAGAATTTTCACAGAATGCTACTGTGTAGTTTATATATGAATATATTTCTTTTTCCACTATTACCCTCTTAGCGCTCCGAATGTCCACTTGCATTTTCTACAGAAAGAGTGTTCAGAACGGCGCAATCAAAAGTATGGTTTAACTCTGTTAGCTTAATGAACATATCAGAAATAAGTTTCACACAATGCTTCTGTGTAGTTTTTATTTGAAGATATTATTTTTCCCAATAGAGGCCTCTTAGCGCTCAGAATGTCCAATTGCAGTTTCTACAGAAAGAGTGTTTCAGAAAGGCTCAATCAAATGTAAGATTCAACTCTGTTAGTTGAATGCACAGAACAGAAAGGAGTTTCATACAATGCTTCTGTGTAGTTTATATTTGAACATATTCTTTTTTCCACTATTACCCACTTAGCGCTACGAATGTCCAGTTGCATTTTCTACAGACAGAGTGTTTCAAAACTACTCAATCAAAAGTATGGTTTAACTCTGTTAGCTGAATGCTCAGATCAGAAAGATGTTTCACAGAATGCTTCTGTGTAGTTTATATTTGAATATATTCCTTTTTCCACTACTACTCTCTTAGCGCTCCAAATGTCCAGTTGCATTTTCTACAGAAAGAGTGTTCAGATCTGCTCAATCAAAAGTATGGTTTAACTCTGTTAGCTGAATGCACAGATCAGAAAGAAGTTTCACAGAATGATTCTGTGTAGTTTATATTTGGAGACATTCCTTTTTCCACAATTACCCTCTTAGCACTCCGAATCTCCACTTGCATTTTCTACAGAAAGAGTGTTTCAGAACGGCTCAATCAAAACTAAGGTTCAACTCTTTTAGTTGAACAAACAGAACAGAAAGAAGTTTCACACAATTCTTCTGTGTAGTTTTTATTTGTAGACATTCTTTTTCCCAATATAGGCCACTTAGCGCTCAGAATGTCCAATTGCAGTTTCTAGAGAAAGAGTGTTTCAGAACGGCTCAATGAAAAGTAAGGTTCAACTCTGTTAGTTGAATGAACAGAACAGAAAGAAGTTTCATACAATGCTTCTGAGTAGTTTATATTTGAACATATTCTTTTTTCCACTATTACCCACTTAGCGATACGAATGTCCAGTTGCATTTTCTACAGAAAGAGTGTTCAGATCTGCTCAATCAAAAGTATGGTTTAACTCTGTTAGCTGAATGCACAGATCAGAAAGAAGTTTCACCGAATGATTCTGTGTAGTTTATATTTGAAGACATTCCTTTTTCCACTATTACCCTCTTAGCGCTCTGAATCTCCAATTGCATTTTCTACAAAAAGAGTGTTTCATAACTGCTCAATCAAAAATATGTTTTATCTCTGTTAACTGAATTTACAGATCAGAAATAAGTTTCACAGAATGCATCTGTGTAGTTTTTATTTGAAGATATTCTTTTTCCCAATGTAGGTCTCTTAGCACTTAGCATGTCCAATTGCAGTTTCTACAGAAAGAGTGTTTCAGAACGGCTCAATCAAAAGTAAGGTTCAACTCTGTTAGTTGAATGCACAGAACAGAAAGAATTTTCACAGAATGCTACTGTGTAGTTTATATTTGAATATATTCCTTTTTCCACTATTACCCTCTTAGCGCTCCGAATGTCCACTTGCATTTTCTACAGAAAGAATGTTCAGAACTGCGCAATCAAAAGTATGGTTTAACTCTGTTAGTTTAATGAACATATCAGAAATAAGTTTCACACAATGCTTCTGTGTAGTTTTTATTTGAAGATATTATTTTTCCCAATAGAGGCCTCTTAGCGCTCAGAATGTCCAATTGCAGTTTCTACAGAAAGAGTGTTTCAGAACGGCTCAATCAAAAGTAAGGTTCAACTCTGTTAGTTGAATGCACAGAACAGAAAGAAGTTTCATACAATGCTTCTCTGTAGTTTATATTTGAATATATTCTTTTTTCCACTATTACCCACTTAGCGCTACGAATGTCCAGTTGCATTTTTATACAGACAGAGTGTTTCAAAACTGCTCAATCAAAAGTATGGTTTAACTCTGTCAGCTGAATGCTCAGATCAGAAAGAAGTTTCACAGAATGCTTCTGTGTAGTTTATATTTGAATATATTCCTTTTTCCACTACTACTCTCTTAGCACTCCAAATGTCCAGTTGCATTTTCTACAGAAAGAGTGTTCAGATCTGCTCAATCAAAAGTATGGTTTAACTCTGTTAGCTGAATGCACAGATCAGAAAGAAGTTTCACAGAATGATTCTGTGTAGTTTATATTTGGAGACATTCCTTTTTCCACTATTACCCTCTTAGCGCTCGGAATCTCCACTTGCATTTTCTACAGAAAGAGTGTTTCAGAACGGCTCAATCAAATCTAAGGTTCAACTCTTTTAGTTGAACAAACAGAACAGAAAGAAGTTTCACACAATTCTTCTGTGTAGTTTTTATTTGTAGACATTCTTTTTCCCAATAGAGGCCTCTTAGCGCTCAGAATGTCCAATTGCAGTTTCTACAGAAAGAGTGTTTCAGAACGGCTCAATCAAAAGTAAGGTTCAACTCTGTTAGTTGAATGCACAGAACAGAAAGAAGTTTCATACAATGTTTCTGTGTAGTTTATATTTGAACATATTCTTTTTTCCACTATTACCCACTTAGCACTACGAATGTCCAGTTGCATTTTCTACAGACAGAGTGTTTCAAAACTGCTCAATCAAAAGTATTGTTTAACTCTGTTAGCTGAATGCTCAGATCAGAAAGAAGTTTCACAGAATGCTTCTGTGTAGTTTATATTTGAATATATTCCTTTTTCCACTACTACGCTCTTAGCGCTAAAATGTCCAGTTGCATTTTCTACAGAAAGAGTGTTCAGATCTGCTCAATCAAAAGTATGGTTTAACTCTGTTAGCTTAATGCACAGATCAGAAAGCAGTTTCACCGAATGATTCTGTGTAGTTTATATTTGAAGACATTCCTTTTTCCCCTATTACCCTCTTAGCGCTCCGAATCTCCACTTGCATTTTCTACAAAAAGAGTGTTTCATAACTGCTCAATCAAAAATATGTTTTATCTCTGTTAACTTAATTTACAGATCAGAAATAAGTTTCACAGAATGCATCTGTGTAGTTTTTATTTGAAGATATTCTTTTTCCCCATGTAGGCCTCTTAGCGCATAGCATGTCCAATTGCAGTTTCTACAGAAAGAGTGTTTCAGAACGGCTCAATCAAAAGTAAGGTTCAACTCTGTTAGTTGAATGCACAGAACAGAAAGAATTTTCACAGAATGCTACTGTGTAGTTTATATTTGAATATATTCCTTTTTCCACTATTACCCTCTTAGCGCTCCGAATGTCCACTTGCATTTTCTACAGAAAGAGTGTTCAGAACGGCGCAATCAAAAGTATGGTTTAACTCTGTTAGCTTAATGAACATATCAGAAATAAGTTTCACACAATGCTTCTGTGTAGTTTTTATTTGAAGATATTATTTTTCCCAATAGAGGCCTCTTAGCGCTCAGAATGTCCAATTGCAGTTTCTACAGAAAGAGTGTTTCAGAAAGGCTCAATCAAATGTAAGATTCAACTCTGTTAGTTGAATGCACAGAACAGAAAGGAGTTTCATACAATGCTTCTGTGTAGTTTATATTTGAACATATTCTTTTTTCCACTATTACCCACTTAGCGCTACGAATGTCCAGTTGCATTTTCTACAGACAGAGTGTTTCAAAACTGCTCAAAGTATGGTTTAACTCTGTTAGCTGAATGCTCAGATCAGAAAGATGTTTCACAGAATGCTTCTGTGTAGTTTATATTTGAATATATTCCTTTTTCCACTACTACTCTCTTAGCGCTCAAAATGTCCAGTTGCATTTTCTACAGAAAGAGTGTTCAGATCTGCTCAATCAAAAGTATGGTTTAACTCTGTTAGCTGAATGCACAGATCAGAAAGAAGTTTCACAGAATGATTCTGTGTAGTTTATATTTGGAGACATTCCTTTTTCCACAATTACCCTCTTAGCGCTCCGAATCTCCACTTGCATTTTCTACAGAAAGAGTGTTTCAGAACGGCTCAATCAAAACTAAGGTTCAACTCTTTTAGTTGAACAAACAGAACAGAAAGAAGTTTCACACAATTCTTCTGTGTAGTTTTTATTTGTAGACATTCTTTTTCCCAATATAGGCCTCTTAGCGCTCAGAATGTCCAATTGCAGTTTCTAGAGAAAGAGTGTTTCAGAACGGCTCAATGAAAAGTAAGGTTCAACTCTGTTAGTTGAATGAACAGAACAGAAAGAAGTTTCATACAATGCTTCTGTGTAGTTTATATTTGAACATATTCTTTTTTCCACTATTACCCACTTAGCGATACGAATGTCCAGTTGCATTTTCTACAGAAAGAGTGTTCAGATCTGCTCAGTCAAAAGTATGGTTTAACTCTGTTAGCTGAATGCACAGATCAGAAAGAAGTTTCACCGAATGATTCTGTGTAGTTTATATTTGAAGACATTCCTTTTTCCACTATTACCCTCTTAGCGCTCTGAATCTCCAATTGCATTTTCTACAAAAAGAGTGTTTCATAACTGCTCAATCAAAAATATGTTTTATCTCTGTTAACTGAATTTACAGATCAGAAATAAGTTTCACAGAATGCATCTGTGTAGTTTTTATTTGAAGATATTCTTTTTCCCAATGTAGGTCTCTTAGCACTTAGCATGTCCAATTGCAGTTTCTACAGAAAGAGTGTTTCAGAACGGCTCAATCAAAAGTAAGGTTCAACTCTGTTAGTTGAATGCACAGAACAGAAAGAAGTTTCATACAATGCTTCTCTGTAGTTTATATTTGAATATATTCTTTTTTCCACTATTACCCACTTAACGCTACGAATGTCCAGTTGCATTTTCTACAGACAGAGTGTTTCAAAACTGCTCAATCAAAAGTATGGTTTAACTCTGTCAGCTGAATGCTCAGATCAGAAAGAAGTTTCACAGAATGCTTCTGTGTAGTTTATATTTGAATATATTCCTTTTTCCACTACTACTCCTTTAGCACTCCAAATGTCAAGTTGCATTTTCTACAGAAAGAGTGTTCAGATCTGCTCAATCAAAAGTATGGTTTAACTCTGTTAGCTGAATGCACAGATCAGAAAGAAGTTTCACAGAATGATTCTGTGTAGTTTATATTTGGAGACATTCCTTTTTCCACAATTACCCTCTTAGCGCTCCGAATCTCCACTTGCATTTTCTACAGAAATAGTGTTTCAGAACGGCTCAATCAAAACTAAGGTTCAACTCTTTTAGTTGAACAAACAGAACAGAAAGAAGTTTCACACAATTCTTCTGTGTAGTTTTTATTTGTAGACATTCTTTTTCCCAATATAGGCCACTTAGCGCTCAGAATGTCCAATTGCAGTTTCTAGAGAAAGAGTGTTTCAGAACGGCTCAATGAAAAGTAAGGTTCAACTCTGTTAGTTGAATGAACAGAACAGAAAGAAGTTTCATACAATGCTTCTGAGTAGTTTATATTTGAACATATTCTTTTTTCCACTATTACCCACTTAGCGATACGAATGTCCAGTTGCATTTTCTACAGAAAGAGTGTTCAGATCTGCTCAATCAAAAGTATGGTTTAACTCTGTTAGCTGAATGCACAGATCAGAAAGAAGTTTCACCGAATGATTCTGTGTAGTTTATATTTGAAGACATTCCTTTTTCCACTATTACCCTCTTAGCGCTCTGAATCTCCAATTGCATTTTCTACAAAAAGAGTGTTTCATAACTGCTCAATCAAAAATATGTTTTATCTCTGTTAACTGAATTTACAGATCAGAAATAAGTTTCACAGAATGCATCTGTGTAGTTTTTATTTGAAGATATTCTTTTTCCCAATGTAGGTCTCTTAGCACTTAGCATGTCCAATTGCAGTTTCTACAGAAAGAGTGTTTCAGAACGGCTCAATCAAAAGTAAGGTTCAACTCTGTTAGTTGAATGCACAGAACAGAAAGAATTTTCACAGAATGCTACTGTGTAGTTTATATTTGAATATATTCCTTTTTCCACTATTACCCTCTTAGCGCTCCGAATGTCCACTTGCATTTTCTACAGAAAGAATGTTCAGAACTGCGCAATCAAAAGTATGGTTTAACTCTGTTAGTTTAATGAACATATCAGAAATAAGTTTCACACAATGCTTCTGTGTAGTTTTTATTTGAAGATATTATTTTTCCCAATAGAGGCCTCTTAGCGCTCAGAATGTCCAATTGCAGTTTCTACAGAAAGAGTGTTTCAGAACGGCTCAATCAAAAGTAAGGTTCAACTCTGTTAGTTGAATGCACAGAACAGAAAGAAGTTTCATACAATGCTTCTCTGTAGTTTATATTTGAATATATTCTTTTTTCCACTATTACCCACTTAGCGCTACGAATGTCCAGTTGCATTTTCTACAGACAGAGTGTTTCAAAACTGCTCAATCAAAAGTATGGTTTAACTCTGTCAGCTGAATGCTCAGATCAGAAAGAAGTTTCACAGAATGCTTCTGTGTAGTTTATATTTGAATATATTCCTTTTTCCACTACTACTCTCTTAGCACTCCAAATGTCCAGTTGCATTTTCTACAGAAAGAGTGTTCAGATCTGCTCAATCAAAAGTATGGTTTAACTCTGTTAGCTGAATGCACAGATCAGAAAGAAGTTTCACAGAATGATTCTGTGTAGTTTATATTTGGAGACATTCCTTTTTCCACTATTACCCTCTTAGCGCTCGGAATCTCCACTTGCATTTTCTACAGAAAGAGTGTTTCAGAACGGCTCAATCAAATCTAAGGTTCAACTCTTTTAGTTGAACAAACAGAACAGAAAGAAGTTTCACACAATTCTTCTGTGTAGTTTTTATTTGTAGACATTCTTTTTCCCAATAGAGGCCTCTTAGCGCTCAGAATGTCCAATTGCAGTTTCTACAGAAAGAGTGTTTCAGAACGGCTCAATCAAAAGTAAGGTTCAACTCTGTTAGTTGAATGCACAGAACAGAAAGAAGTTTCATACAATGTTTCTGTGTAGTTTATATTTGAACATATTCTTTTTTCCACTATTACCCACTTAGCACTACGAATGTCCAGTTGCATTTTCTACAGACAGAGTGTTTCAAAACTGCTCAATCAAAAGTATTGTTTAACTCTGTTAGCTGAATGCTCAGATCAGAAAGAAGTTTCACAGAATGCTTCTGTGTAGTTTATATTTGAATATATTCCTTTTTCCACTACTACGCTCTTAGCGCTAAAATGTCCAGTTGCATTTTCTACAGAAAGAGTGTTCAGATCTGCTCAATCAAAAGTATGGTTTAACTCTGTTAGCTTAATGCACAGATCAGAAAGCAGTTTCACCGAATGATTCTGTGTAGTTTATATTTGAAGACATTCCTTTTTCCCCTATTACCCTCTTAGCGCTCCGAATCTCCACTTGCATTTTCTACAAAAAGAGTGTTTCATAACTGCTCAATCAAAAATATGTTTTATCTCTGTTAACTTAATTTACAGATCAGAAATAAGTTTCACAGAATGCATCTGTGTAGTTTTTATTTGAAGATATTCTTTTTCCCCATGTAGGCCTCTTAGCGCATAGCATGTCCAATTGCAGTTTCTACAGAAAGAGTGTTTCAGAACGGCTCAATCAAAAGTAAGGTTCAACTCTGTTAGTTGAATGCACAGAACAGAAAGAATTTTCACAGAATGCTACTGTGTAGTTTATATTTGAATATATTCCTTTTTCCACTATTACCCTCTTAGCGCTCCGAATGTCCACTTGCATTTTCTACAGAAAGAGTGTTCAGAACGGCGCAATCAAAAGTATGGTTTAACTCTGTTAGCTTAATGAACATATCAGAAATAAGTTTCACACAATGCTTCTGTGTAGTTTTTATTTGAAGATATTATTTTTCCCAATAGAGGCCTCTTAGCGCTCAGAATGTCCAATTGCAGTTTCTACAGAAAGAGTGTTTCAGAAAGGCTCAATCAAATGTAAGATTCAACTCTGTTAGTTGAATGCACAGAACAGAAAGGAGTTTCATACAATGCTTCTGTGTAGTTTATATTTGAACATATTCTTTTTTCCACTATTACCCACTTAGCGCTACGAATGTCCAGTTGCATTTTCTACAGACAGAGTGTTTCAAAACTGCTCAATCAAAAGTATGGTTTAACTCTGTTAGCTGAATGCTCAGATCAGAAAGATGTTTCACAGAATGCTTCTGTGTAGTTTATATTTGAATATATTCCTTTTTCCACTACTACTCTCTTAGCGCTCAAAATGTCCAGTTGCATTTTCTACAGAAAGAGTGTTCAGATCTGCTCAATCAAAAGTATGGTTTAACTCTGTTAGCTGAATGCACAGATCAGAAAGAAGTTTCACAGAATGATTCTGTGTAGTTTATATTTGGAGACATTCCTTTTTCCACAATTACCCTCTTAGCGCTCCGAATCTCCACTTGCATTTTCTACAGAAAGAGTGTTTCAGAACGGCTCAATCAAAACTAAGGTTCAACTCTTTTAGTTGAACAAACAGAACAGAAAGAAGTTTCACACAATTCTTCTGTGTAGTTTTTATTTGTAGACATTCTTTTTCCCAATATAGGCCTCTTAGCGCTCAGAATGTCCAATTGCAGTTTCTAGAGAAAGAGTGTTTCAGAACGGCTCAATGAAAAGTAAGGTTCAACTCTGTTAGTTGAATGAACAGAACAGAAAGAAGTTTCATACAATGCTTCTGTGTAGTTTATATTTGAACATATTCTTTTTTCCACTATTACCCACTTAGCGATACGAATGTCCAGTTGCATTTTCTACAGAAAGAGTGTTCAGATCTGCTCAGTCAAAAGTATGGTTTAACTCTGTTAGCTGAATGCACAGATCAGAAAGAAGTTTCACCGAATGATTCTGTGTAGTTTATATTTGAAGACATTCCTTTTTCCACTATTACCCTCTTAGCGCTCTGAATCTCCAATTGCATTTTCTACAAAAAGAGTGTTTCATAACTGCTCAATCAAAAATATGTTTTATCTCTGTTAACTGAATTTACAGATCAGAAATAAGTTTCACAGAATGCATCTGTGTAGTTTTTATTTGAAGATATTCTTTTTCCCAATGTAGGTCTCTTAGCACTTAGCATGTCCAATTGCAGTTTCTACAGAAAGAGTGTTTCAGAACGGCTCAATCAAAAGTAAGGTTCAACTCTGTTAGTTGAATGCACAGAACAGAAAGAAGTTTCATACAATGCTTCTCTGTAGTTTATATTTGAATATATTCTTTTTTCCACTATTACCCACTTAACGCTACGAATGTCCAGTTGCATTTTCTACAGACAGAGTGTTTCAAAACTGCTCAATAAAAAGTATGGTTTAACTCTGTCAGCTGAATGCTCAGATCAGAAAGAAGTTTCACAGAATGCTTCTGTGTAGTTTATATTTGAATATATTCCTTTTTCCACTACTACTCTCTTAGCACTCCAAATGTCAAGTTGCATTTTCTACAGAAAGAGTGTTCAGATCTGCTCAATCAAAAGTATGGTTTAACTCTGTTAGCTGAATGCACAGATCAGAAAGAAGTTTCACAGAATGATTCTGTGTAGTTTATATTTGGAGACATTCCTTTTTCCACTATTACCCTCTTAGCGCTCGGAATCTCCACTTGCATTTTCTACAGAAAGAGTGTTTCAGAACGGCTCAATCAAATCTAAGGTTCAACTCTTTTAGTT
Organism: Symphalangus syndactylus; assembly: GCF_028878055.3. Classification (NCBI taxonomy): domain Eukaryota; kingdom Metazoa; phylum Chordata; class Mammalia; order Primates; family Hylobatidae; genus Symphalangus; species Symphalangus syndactylus. The sequence continues at coordinate 166,418,375 of NC_072423.2, read as the reverse complement.
GAACAAACAGAACAGAAAGAAGTTTCACACAATTCTTCTGTGTAGTTTTTATTTGTAGACATTCTTTTTCCCAATAGAGGCCTCTTAGCGCTCAGAATGTCCAATTGCAGTTTCTACAGAAAGAGTGTTTCAGAACGGCTCAATCAAAAGTAAGGTTCAACTCTGTTAGTTGAATGCACAGAACAGAAAGAAGTTTCATACAATGTTTCTGTGTAGTTTATATTTGAACATATTCTTTTTTCCACTATTACCCACTTAGCACTACGAATGTCCAGTTGCATTTTCTACAGACAGAGTGTTTCAATACTGCTCAATCAAAAGTATTGTTTAACTCTGTTAGCTGAATGCTCAGATCAGAAAGAAGTTTCACAGAATGCTTCTGTGTAGTTTATATTTGAATATATTCCTTTTTCCACTACTACGCTCTTAGCGCTAAAATGTCCAGTTGCATTTTCTACAGAAAGAGTGTTCAGATCTGCTCAATCAAAAGTATGGTTTAACTCTGTTAGCTTAATGCACAGATCAGAAAGCAGTTTCACCGAATGATTCTGTGTAGTTTATATTTGAAGACATTCCTTTTTCCCCTATTACCCTCTTAGCGCTCCGAATCTCCACTTGCATTTTCTACAAAAAGAGTGTTTCATAACTGCTCAATCAAAAATATGTTTTATCTCTGTTAACTTAATTTACAGATCAGAAATAAGTTTCACAGAATGCATCTGTGTAGTTTTCATTTGAAGATATTATTTTTCCCCATGTAGGCCTCTTAGCGCATAGCATGTCCAATTGCAGTTTCTACAGAAAGAGTGTTTCAGAACGGCTCAATCAAAAGTAAGGTTCAACTCTGTTAGTTGAATGCACAGAACAGAAAGAATTTTCACAGAATGCTACTGTGTAGTTTATATTTGAATATATTCCTTTTTCCACTATTACCCTCTTAGCGCTCCGAATGTCCACTTGCATTTTCTACAGAAAGAGTGTTCAGAACGGCGCAATCAAAAGTATGGTTTAACTCTGTTAGCTTAATGAACATATCAGAAATAAGTTTCACACAATGCTTCTGTGTAGTTTTTATTTGAAGATATTATTTTTCCCAATAGAGGCCTCTTAGCGCTCAGAATGTCCAATTGCAGTTTCTACAGAAAGAGTGTTTCAGAAAGGCTCAATCAAATGTAAGATTCAACTCTGTTAGTTGAATGCACAGAACAGAAAGGAGTTTCATACAATGCTTCTGTGTAGTTTATATTTGAACATATTCTTTTTTCCACTATTACCCACTTAGCGCTACGAATGTCCAGTTGCATTTTCTACAGACAGAGTGTTTCAAAACTGCTCAATCAAAAGTATGGTTTAACTCTGTTAGCTGAATGCTCAGATCAGAAAGATGTTTCACAGAATGCTTCTGTGTAGTTTATATTTGAATATATTCCTTTTTCCACTACTACTCTCTTAGCGCTCCAAATGTCCAGTTGCATTTTCTACAGAAAGAGTGTTCAGATCTGCTCAATCAAAAGTATGGTTTAACTCTGTTAGCTGAATGCACAGATCAGAAAGAAGTTTCACAGAATGATTCTGTGTAGTTTATATTTGGAGACATTCCTTTTTCCACAATTACCCTCTTAGCGCTCCGAATCTCCACTTGCATTTTCTACAGAAAGAGTGTTTCAGAACGGCTCAATCAAAACTAAGGTTCAACTCTTTTAGTTGAACAAACAGAACAGAAAGAAGTTTCACACAATTCTTCTGTGTAGTTTTTATTTGTAGACATTCTTTTTCCCAATATAGGCCTCTTAGCGCTCAGAATGTCCAATTGCAGTTTCTAGAGAAAGAGTGTTTCAGAACGGCTCAATGAAAAGTAAGGTTCAACTCTGTTAGTTGAATGAACAGAACAGAAAGAAGTTTCATACAATGCTTCTGTGTAGTTTATATTTGAACATATTCTTTTTTCCACTATTACCCACTTAGCGATACGAATGTCCAGTTGCATTTTCTACAGAAAGAGTGTTCAGATCTGCTCAGTCAAAAGTATGGTTTAACTCTGTTAGCTGAATGCACAGATCAGAAAGAAGTTTCACCGAATGATTCTGTGTAGTTTATATTTGAAGACATTCCTTTTTCCACTATTACCCTCTTAGCGCTCTGAATCTCCAATTGCATTTTCTACAAAAAGAGTGTTTCATAACTGCTCAATTAAAAATATGTTTTATCTCTGTTAACTGAATTTACAGATCAGAAATAAGTTTCACAGAATGCATCTGTGTAGTTTTTATTTGAAGATATTCTTTTTCCCAATGTAGGTCTCTTAGCACTTAGCATGTCCAATTGCAGTTTCTACAGAAAGAGTGTTTCAGAACGGCTCAATCAAAAGTAAGGTTCAACTCTGTTAGTTGAATGCACAGAACAGAAAGAAGTTTCATACAATGCTTCTCTGTAGTTTATATTTGAATATATTCTTTTTTCCACTATTACCCACTTAGCGCTATGAATGTCCAGTTGCATTTTCTACAGACAGAGTGTTTCAAAACTGCTCAATCAAAAGTATGGTTTAACTCTGTCAGCTGAATGCTCAGATCAGAAAGAAGTTTCACAGAATGCTTCTGTGTAGTTTATATTTGAATATATTCCTTTTTCCACTACTACTCTCTTAGCACTCCAAATGTCCAGTTGCATTTTCTACAGAAAGAGTGTTCAGATCTGCTCAATCAAAAGTATGGTTTAAATCTGTTAGCTGAATGCACAGATCAGAAAGAAGTTTCACAGAATGATTCTGTGTAGTTTATATTTGGAGACATTCCTTTTTCCACTATTACCCTCTTAGCGCTCGGAATCTCCACTTGCATTTTCTACAGAAAGAGTGTTTCAGAACGGCTCAATCAAATCTAAGGTTCAACTCTTTTAGTTGAACAAACAGAACAGAAAGAAGTTTCACACAATTCTTCTGTGTAGTTTTTATTTGTAGACGTTCTTTTTCCCAATAGAGGCCTCTTAGCGCTCAGAATGTCCAATTGCAGTTTCTACAGAAAGAGTGTTTCAGAACGGCTCAATCAAAAGTAAGGTTCAACTCTGTTAGTTGAATGCACAGAACAGAAAGAAGTTTCATACAATGTTTCTGTGTAGTTTATATTTGAACATATTCTTTTTTCCACTATTACCCACTTAGCACTACGAATGTCCAGTTGCATTTTCTACAGACAGAGTGTTTCAAAACTGCTCAATCAAAAGTATTGTTTAACTCTGTTAGCTGAATGCTCAGATCAGAAAGAAGTTTCACAGAATGCTTCTGTGTAGTTTATATTTGAATATATTCCTTTTTCCACTACTACGCTCTTAGCGCTAAAATGTCCAGTTGCATTTTCTACAGAAAGAGTGTTCAGATCTGCTCAATCAAAAGTATGGTTTAACTCTGTTAGCTTAATGCACAGATCAGAAAGCAGTTTCACCGAATGATTCTGTGTAGTTTATATTTGAAGACATTCCTTTTTCCCCTATTACCCTCTTAGCGCTCCGAATCTCCACTTGCATTTTCTACAAAAAGAGTGTTTCATAACTGCTCAATCAAAAATATGTTTTATCTCTGTTAACTTAATTTACAGATCAGAAATAAGTTTCACAGAATGCATCTGTGTAGTTTTTATTTGAAGATATTATTTTTCCCCATGTAGGCCTCTTAGCGCATAGCATGTCCAATTGCAGTTTCTACAGAAATAGTGTTTCAGAACGGCTCAATCAAAAGTAAGGTTCAACTCTGTTAGTTGAATGCACAGAACAGAAAGAATTTTCACAGAATGCTACTGTGTAGTTTATATTTGAATATATTCCTTTTTCCACTATTACCCTCTTAGCGCTCCGAATGTCCACTTGCATTTTCTACAGAAAGAGTGTTCAGAACGGCGCAATCAAAAGTATGGTTTAACTCTGTTAGCTTAATGAACATATCAGAAATAAGTTTCACACAATGCTTCTGTGTAGTTTTTATTTGAAGATATTATTTTTCCCAATAGAGGCCTCTTAGCGCTCAGAATGTCCAATTGCAGTTTCTACAGAAAGAGTGTTTCAGAAAGGCTCAATCAAATGTAAGATTCAACTCTGTTAGTTGAATGCACAGAACAGAAAGGAGTTTCATACAATGCTTCTGTGTAGTTTATATTTGAACATATTCTTTTTTCCACTATTACCCACTTAGCGCTACGAATGTCCAGTTGCATTTTCTACAGACAGAGTGTTTCAAAACTGCTCAATCAAAAGTATGGTTTAACTCTGTTAGCTGAATGCTCAGATCAGAACGATGTTTCACAGAATGCTTCTGTGTAGTTTATATTTGAATATATTCCTTTTTCCACTACTACTCTCTTAGCGCTCCAAATGTCCAGTTGCATTTTCTACAGAAAGAGTGTTCAGATCTGCTCAATCAAAAGTATGGTTTAACTCTGTTAGCTGAATGCACAGATCAGAAAGAAGTTTCACAGAATGATTCTGTGTAGTTTATATTTGGAGACATTCCTTTTTCCACAATTACCCTCTTAGCGCTCCGAATCTCCACTTGCATTTTCTACAGAAAGAGTGTTTCAGAACGGCTCAATCAAAACTAAGGTTCAACTCTTTTAGTTGAACAAACAGAACAGAAAGAAGTTTCACACAATTCTTCTGTGTAGTTTTTATTTGTAGACATTCTTTTTCCCAATATAGGCCTCTTAGCGCTCAGAATGTCCAATTGCAGTTTCTAGAGAAAGAGTGTTTCAGAACGGCTCAATGAAAAGTAAGGTTCAACTCTGTTAGTTGAATGAACAGAACAGAAAGAAGTTTCATACAATGCTTCTGTGTAGTTTATATTTGAACATATTCTTTTTTCCACTATTACCCACTTAGCGATACGAATGTCCAGTTGCATTTTCTACAGAAAGAGTGTTCAGATCTGCTCAATCAAAAGTATGGTTTAACTCTGTTAGCTGAATGCACAGATCAGAAAGAAGTTTCACCGAATGATTCTGTGTAGTTTATATTTGAAGACATTCCTTTTTCCACTATTACCCTCTTAGCGCTCTGAATCTCCAATTGCATTTTCTACAAAAAGAGTGTTTCATAACTGCTCAATCAAAAATATGTTTTATCTCTGTTAACTGAATTTACAGATCAGAAATAAGTTTCACAGAATGCATCTGTGTAGTTTTTATTTGAAGATATTCTTTTTCCCAATGTAGGTCTCTTAGCACTTAGCATGTCCAATTGCAGTTTCTACAGAAAGAGTGTTTCAGAACGGCTCAATCAAAAGTAAGGTTCAACTCTGTTAGCTGAATGCACAGAACAGAAAGAATTTTCACAGAATGCTACTGTGTAGTTTATATTTGAATATATTCCTTTTTCCACTATTACCCTCTTAGCGCTCCGAATGTCCACTTGCATTTTCTACAGAAAGAATGTTCAGAACTGCGCAATCAAAAGTATGGTTTAACTCTGTTAGTTTAATGAACATATCAGAAATAAGTTTCACACAATGCTTCTGTGTAGTTTTTATTTGAAGATATTATTTTTCCCAATAGAGGCCTCTTAGCGCTCAGAATGTCCAATTGCAGTTTCTACAGAAAGAGTGTTTCAGAACGGCTCAATCAAAAGTAAGGTTCAACTCTGTTAGTTGAATGCACAGAACAGAAAGAAGTTTCATACAATGCTTCTCTGTAGTTTATATTTGAATATATTCTTTTTTCCACTATTACCCACTTAGCGCTACGAATGTCCAGTTGCATTTTCTACAGACAGAGTGTTTCAAAACTGCTCAATCAAAAGTATGGTTTAACTCTGTCAGCTGAATGCTCAGATCAGAAAGAAGTTTCACAGAATGCTTCTGTGTAGTTTATATTTGAATATATTCCTTTTTCCACTACTACTCTCTTAGCACTCCAAATGTCCAGTTGCATTTTCTACAGAAAGAGTGTTCAGATCTGCTCAATCAAAAGTATGGTTTAACTCTGTTAGCTGAATGCACAGATCAGAAAGAAGTTTCACAGAATGATTCTGTGTAGTTTATATTTGGAGACATTCCTTTTTCCACTATTACCCTCTTAGCGCTCGGAATCTCCACTTGCATTTTCTACAGAAAGAGGGTTTCAGAACGGCTCAATCAAATCTAAGGTTCAACTCTTTTAGTTGAACAAACAGAACAGAAAGAAGTTTCACACAATTCTTCTGTGTAGTTTTTATTTGTAGACATTCTTTTTCCCAATAGAGGCCTCTTAGCGCTCAGAATGTCCAATTGCAGTTTCTACAGAAAGAGTATTTCAGAACGGCTCAATCAAAAGTAAGGTTCAACTCTGTTAGTTGAATGCACAGAACAGAAAGAAGTTTCATACAATGTTTCTGTGTAGTTTATATTTGAACATATTCTTTTTTCCACTATTACCCACTTAGCACTACGAATGTCCAGTTGCATTTTCTACAGACAGAGTGTTTCAAAACTGCTCAATCAAAAGTATTGTTTAACTCTGTTAGCTGAATGCTCAGATCAGAAAGAAGTTTCACAGAATGCTTCTGTGTAGTTTATATTTGAATATATTCCTTTTTCCACTACTACGCTCTTAGCGCTAAAATGTCCAGTTGCATTTTCTACAGAAAGAGTGTTCAGATCTGCTCAATCAAAAGTATGGTTTAACTCTGTTAGCTTAATGCACAGATCAGAAAGAAGTTTCACCGAATGATTCTGTGTAGTTTATATTTGAAGACATTCCTTTTTCCCCTATTACCCTCTTAGCGCTCCGAATCTCCACTTGCATTTTCTACAAAAAGAGTGTTTCATAACTGCTCAATCAAAAATATGTTTTATCTCTGTTAACTTAATTTACAGATCAGAAATAAGTTTCACAGAATGCATCTGTGTAGTTTTTATTTGAAGATATTATTTTTCCCCATGTAGGCCTCTTAGCGCATAGCATGTCCAATTGCAGTTTCTACAGAAAGAGTGTTTCAGAACGGCTCAATCAAAAGTAAGGTTCAACTCTGTTAGTTGAATGCACAGAACAGAAAGAATTTTCACAGAATGCTACTGTGTAGCTTATATTTGAATATATTCCTTTTTTCACTATTACCCTCTTAGCGCTCCGAATGTCCACTTGCATTTTCTACAGAAAGAGTGTTCAGAACGGCGCAATCAAAAGTATGGTTTAACTCTGTTAGCTTAATGAACATATCAGAAATAAGTTTCACACAATGCTTCTGTGTAGTTTTTATTTGAAGATATTATTTTTCCCAATAGAGGCCTCTTAGCGCTCAGAATGTCCAATTGCAGTTTCTACAGAAAGAGTGTTTCAGAAAGGCTCAATCAAATGTAAGATTCAACTCTGTTAGTTGAATGCACAGAACAGAAAGGAGTTTCATACAATGCTTCTGTGTAGTTTATATTTGAACATATTCTTTTTTCCACTATTACCCACTTAGCGCTACGAATGTCCAGTTGCATTTTCTACAGACAGAGTGTTTCAAAACTGCTCAATCAAAAGTATGGTTTAACTCTGTTAGCTGAATGCTCAGATCAGAAAGATGTTTCACAGAATGCTTCTGTGTAGTTTATATTTGAATATATTCCTTTTTCCACTACTACTCTCTTAGCGCTCCAAATGTCCAGTTGCATTTTCTACAGAAAGAGTGTTCAGATCTGCTCAATCAAAAGTATGGTTTAACTCTGTTAGCTGAATGCACAGATCAGAAAGAAGTTTCACAGAATGATTCTGTGTAGTTTATATTTGGAGACATTCCTTTTTCCACAATTACCCTCTTAGCGCTCCGAATCTCCACTTGCATTTTCTACAGAAAGAGTGTTTCAGAACGGCTCAATCAAAACTAAGGTTCAACTCTTTTAGTTGAACAAACAGAACAGAAAGAAGTTTCACACAATTCTTCTGTGTAGTTTTTATTTGTAGACATTCTTTTTCCCAATATAGGCCTCTTAGCGCTCAGAATGTCCAATTGCAGTTTCTAGAGAAAGAGTGTTTCAGAACGGCTCAATGAAAAGTAAGGTTCAACTCTGTTAGTTGAATGAACAGAACAGAAAGAAGTTTCATACAATGCTTCTGTGTAGTTTATATTTGAACATATTCTTTTTTCCACTATTACCCACTTAGCGATACGAATGTCCAGTTGCATTTTCTACAGAAAGAGTGTTCAGATCTGCTCAATCAAAAGTATGGTTTAACTCTGTTAGCTGAATGCACAGATCAGAAAGAAGTTTCACCGAATGATTCTGTGTAGTTTATATTTGAAGACATTCCTTTTTCCACTATTACCCTCTTAGCGCTCTGAATCTCCAATTGCATTTTCTACAAAAAGAGTGTTTCATAACTGCTCAATCAAAAATATGTTTTATCTCTGTTAACTGAATTTACAGATCAGAAATAAGTTTCACAGAATGCATCTGTGTAGTTTTTATTTGAAGATATTCTTTTTCCCAATGTAGGTCTCTTAGCACTTAGCATGTCCAATTGCAGTTTCTACAGAAAGAGTGTTTCAGAACGGCTCAATCAAAAGTAAGGTTCAACTCTGTTAGCTGAATGCACAGAACAGAAAGAATTTTCACAGAATGCTACTGTGTAGTTTATATTTGAATATATTCCTTTTTCCACTATTACCCTCTTAGCGCTCCGAATGTCCACTTGCATTTTCTACAGAAAGAATGTTCAGAACTGCGCAATCAAAAGTATGGTTTAACTCTGTTAGTTTAATGAACATATCAGAAATAAGTTTCACACAATGCTTCTGTGTAGTTTTTATTTGAAGATATTATTTTTCCCAATAGAGGCCTCTTAGCGCTCAGAATGTCCAATTGCAGTTTCTACAGAAAGAGTGTTTCAGAACGGCTCAATCAAAAGTAAGGTTCAACTCTGTTAGTTGAATGCACAGAACAGAAAGAAGTTTCATACAATGCTTCTCTGTAGTTTATATTTGAATATATTCTTTTTTCCACTATTACCCACTTAGCGCTACGAATGTCCAGTTGCATTTTCTACAGACAGAGTGTTTCAAAACTGCTCAATCAAAAGTATGGTTTAACTCTGTCAGCTGAATGCTCAGATCAGAAAGAAGTTTCACAGAATGCTTCTGTGTAGTTTATATTTGAATATATTCCTTTTTCCACTACTACTCTCTTAGCACTCCAAATGTCCAGTTGCATTTTCTACAGAAAGAGTGTTCAGATCTGCTCAATCAAAAGTATGGTTTAACTCTGTTAGCTGAATGCACAGATCAGAAAGAAGTTTCACAGAATGATTCTGTGTAGTTTATATTTGGAGACATTCCTTTTTCCACTATTACCCTCTTAGCGCTCGGAATCTCCACTTGCATTTTCTACAGAAAGAGGGTTTCAGAACGGCTCAATCAAATCTAAGGTTCAACTCTTTTAGTTGAACAAACAGAACAGAAAGAAGTTTCACACAATTCTTCTGTGTAGTTTTTATTTGTAGACATTCTTTTTCCCAATAGAGGCCTCTTAGCGCTCAGAATGTCCAATTGCAGTTTCTACAGAAAGAGTATTTCAGAACGGCTCAATCAAAAGTAAGGTTCAACTCTGTTAGTTGAATGCACAGAACAGAAAGAAGTTTCATACAATGTTTCTGTGTAGTTTATATTTGAACATATTCTTTTTTCCACTATTACCCACTTAGCACTACGAATGTCCAGTTGCATTTTCTACAGACAGAGTGTTTCAAAACTGCTCAATCAAAAGTATTGTTTAACTCTGTTAGCTGAATGCTCAGATCAGAAAGAAGTTTCACAGAATGCTTCTGTGTAGTTTATATTTGAATATATTCCTTTTTCCACTACTACGCTCTTAGCGCTAAAATGTCCAGTTGCATTTTCTACAGAAAGAGTGTTCAGATCTGCTCAATCAAAAGTATGGTTTAACTCTGTTAGCTTAATGCACAGATCAGAAAGAAGTTTCACCGAATGATTCTGTGTAGTTTATATTTGAAGACATTCCTTTTTCCCCTATTACCCTCTTAGCGCTCCGAATCTCCACTTGCATTTTCTACAAAAAGAGTGTTTCATAACTGCTCAATCAAAAATATGTTTTATCTCTGTTAACTTAATTTACAGATCAGAAATAAGTTTCACAGAATGCATCTGTGTAGTTTTTATTTGAAGATATTATTTTTCCCCATGTAGGCCTCTTAGCGCATAGCATGTCCAATTGCAGTTTCTACAGAAAGAGTGTTTCAGAACGGCTCAATCAAAAGTAAGGTTCAACTCTGTTAGTTGAATGCACAGAACAGAAAGAATTTTCACAGAATGCTACTGTGTAGTTTATATTTGAATATATTCCTTTTTCCACTATTACCCTCTTAGCGCTCCGAATGTCCACTTGCATTTTCTACAGAAGAGTGTTCAGAACGGCGCAATCAAAATCATGGTTTAACTCTGTTAGCTTAATGAATATATCAGAAATAAGTTTCACACAATGCTTCTGTGTAGTTTTTATTTGAAGATATTATTTTTCCCAATAGAGGCCTCTTAGCGCTCAGAATGTCCAATTGCAGTTTCTACAGAAAGAGTGTTTCAGAAAGGCTCAATCAAATGTAAGATTCAACTCTGTTAGTTGAATGCACAGAACAGAAAGGAGTTTCATACAATGCTTCTGTGTAGTTTATATTTGAACATATTCTTTTTTCCACTATTACCCACTTAGCGCTACGAATGTCCAGTTGCATTTTCTACAGACAGAGTGTTTCAAAACTGCTCAATCAAAATTATGGTTTAACTCTGTTAGCTGAATGCTCAGATCAGAAAGATGTTTCACAGAATGCTTCTGTGTAGTTTATATTTGAATATATTCCTTTTTCCACTACTACTCTCTTAGCGCTCCAAATGTCCAGTTGCATTTTCTACAGAAAGAGTGTTCAGATCTGCTCAATCAAAAGTATGGTTTAACTCTGTTAGCTGAATGCACAGATCAGAAAGAAGTTTCACAGAATGATTCTGTGTAGTTTATATTTGGAGACATTCCTTTTTCCACAATTACCCTCTTAGCGCTCCGAATCTCCACTTGCATTTTCTACAGAAAGAGTGTTTCAGAACGGCTCAATCAAAACTAAGGTTCAACTCTTTTAGTTGAACAAACAGAACAGAAAGAAGTTTCACACAATTCTTCTGTGTAGTTTTTATTTGTAGACATTCTTTTTCCCAATATAGGCCTCTTAGCGCTCAGAATGTCCAATTGCAGTTTCTAGAGAAAGAGTGTTTCAGAACGGCTCAATGAAAAGTAAGGTTCAACTCTGTTAGTTGAATGAACAGAACAGAAAGAAGTTTCATACAATGCTTCTGTGTAGTTTATATTTGAACATATTCTTTTTTCCACTATTACCCACTTAGCGATACGAATGTCCAGTTGCATTTTCTACAGAAAGAGTGTTCAGATCTGCTCAATCAAAAGTATGGTTTAACTCTGTTAGCTGAATGCACAGATCAGAAAGAAGTTTCACCGAATGATTCTGTGTAGTTTATATTTGAAGACATTCCTTTTTCCACTATTACCCTCTTAGCGCTCTGAATCTCCAATTGCATTTTCTACAAAAAGAGTGTTTCATAACTGCTCAATCAAAAATATGTTTTATCTCTGTTAACTGAATTTACAGGTCAGAAATAAGTTTCACAGAATGCATCTGTGTAGTTTTTATTTGAAGATATTCTTTTTCCCAATGTAGGTCTCTTAGCACTTAGCATGTCCAATTGCAGTTTCTACAGAAAGAGTGTTTCAGAACGGCTCAATCAAAAGTAAGGATCAACTCTGTTAGTTGAATGCACAGAACAGAAAGAATTTTCACAGAATGCTACTGTGTAGTTTATATTTGAATATATTCCTTTTTCCACTATTACCCTCTTAGCGCTCCGAATGTCCACTTGCATTTTCTACAGAAAGAATGTTCAGAACTGCGCAATCAAAAGTATGGTTTAACTCTGTTAGTTTAATGAACATATCAGAAATAAGTTTCACACAATGCTTCTGTGTAGTTTTTATTTGAAGATATTATTTTTCCCAATAGAGGCCTCTTAGCGCTCAGAATGTCCAATTGCAGTTTCTACAGAAAGAGTGTTTCAGAACGGCTCAATCAAAAGTAAGGTTCAACTCTGTTAGTTGAATGCACAGAACAGAAAGAAGTTTCATACAATGCTTCTCTGTAGTTTATATTTGAATATATTCTTTTTTCCACTATTACCCACTTAGCGCTACGAATGTCCAGTTGCATTTTCTACAGACAGAGTGTTTCAAAACTGCTCAATAAAAAGTATGGTTTAACTCTGTCAGCTGAATGCTCAGATCAGAAAGAAGTTTCACAGAATGCTTCTGTGTAGTTTATATTTGAATATATTCCTTTTTCCACTACTACTCTCTTAGCACTCCAAATGTCCAGTTGCATTTTCTACAGAAAGAGTGTTCAGATCTGCTCAATCAAAAGTATGGTTTAACTCTGTTAGCTGAATGCACAGATCAGAAAGAAGTTTCACAGAATGATTCTGTGTAGTTTATATTTGGAGACATTCCTTTTTCCACTATTACCCTCTTAGCGCTCGGAATCTCCACTTGCATTTTCTACAGAAAGAGTGTTTCAGAACGGCTCAATCAAATCTAAGGTTCAACTCTTTTAGTTGAACAAACAGAACAGAAAGAAGTTTCACAAAATTCTTCTGTGTAGTTTTTATTTGTAGATATTCTTTTTCCCAATAGAGGCCTCTTAGCGCTCAGAATGTACAATTGCAGTTTCTACAGAAAGAGTGTTTCAGAACGGCTCAATCAAAAGTAAGGTTCAACTCTGTTAGTTGAATGCACAGAACAGAAAGAAGTTTCATAAAATGTTTCTGTGTAGTTTATATTTGAACATATTCTTTTTTCCACTATTACCCACTTAGCACTACGAATGTCCAGTTGCATTTTCTACAGACAGAGTGTTTCAAAACTGCTCAATCAAAAGTATTGTTTAACTCTGTTAGCTGAATGCTCAGATCAGAAAGAAGTTTCACAGAATGCTTCTGTGTAGTTTATATTTGCATATATTCCTTTTTCCACTACTACGCTCTTAGCGCTAAAATGTCCAGTTGCATTTTCTACAGAAAGAGTCTTCAGATCTGCTCAATCAAAAGTATGGTTTAACTCTGTTAGCTTAATGCACAGATCAGAAAGCAGTTTCACCGAATGATTCTGTGTAGTTTATATTTGAAGACATTCCTTTTTCCCCTATTACCCTCTTAGCGCTCCGAATCTCCACTTGCATTTTCTACAAAAAGAGTGTTTCATAACTGCTCAATCAAAAATATGTTTTATCTCTGTTAACTTTATTTACAGATCAGAAATAAGTTTCACAGAATGCATCTGTGTAGTTTTTATTTGAAGATATTATTTTTCCCCATGTAGGCCTCTTAGCGCATAGCATGTCCAATTGCAGTTTCTACAGAAAGAGCGTTTCAGAACGGCTCAATCAAAAGTAAGGTTCAACTCTGTTAGTTGAATGCACAGAACAGAAAGAATTTTCACAGAATGCTACTGTGTAGTTTATATTTGAATATATTCCTTTTTCCACTATTACCCTCTTAGCGCTCCGAATGTCCACTTGCATTTTCTACAGAAAGAGTGTTCAGAACGGCGCAATCAAAAGTATGGTTTAACTCTGTTAGATTAATGAACATATCAGAAATAAGTTTCACACAATGATTCTGTGTAGTTTTTATTTGAAGATATTATTTTTCCCAATAGAGGCCTCTTAGCGCTCAGAATGTCCAATTGCAGTTTCTACAGAAAGAGTGTTTCAGAAAGGCTCAATCAAATGTAAGATTCAACTCTGTTAGTTGAATGCACAGAACAGAAAGGAGTTTCATACAATGCTTCTGTGTAGTTTATATTTGAACATATTCTTTTTTCCACTATTACCCACTTAGCGCTACGAATGTCCAGTTGCATTTTCTACAGACAGAGTGTTTCAAAACTGCTCAATCAAAAGTATGGTTTAACTCTGTTAGCTGAATGCTCAGATCAGAAAGATGTTTCACAGAATGCTTCTGTGTAGTTTATATTTGAATATATTCCTTTTTCCACTACTACTCTCTTAGCGCTCCAAATGTCCAGTTGCATTTTCTACAGAAAGAGTGTTCAGATCTGCTCAATCAAAAGTATGGTTTAACTCTGTTAGCTGAATGCACAGATCAGAAAGAAGTTTCACAGAATGATTCTGTGTAGTTTATATTTGGAGACATTCCTTTTTCCACAATTACCCTCTTAGCGCTCCGAATCTCCACTTGCATTTTCTACAGAAAGAGTGTTTCAGAACGGCTCAATCAAAACTAAGGTTCAACTCTTTTAGTTGAACAAACAGAACAGAAAGAAGTTTCACACAATTCTTCTGTGTAGTTTTTATTTGTAGACATTCTTTTTCCCAATATAGGCCTCTTAGCGCTCAGAATGTCCAATTGCAGTTTCTAGAGAAAGAGTGTTTCAGAACGGCTCAATGAAAAGTAAGGTTCAACTCTGTTAGTTGAATGAACAGAACAGAAAGAAGTTTCATACAATGCTTCTGTGTAGTTTATATTTGAACATATTCTTTTTTCCACTATTACCCACTTAGCGATACGAATGTCCAGTTGCATTTTCTACAGAAAGAGTGTTCAGATCTGCTCAATCAAAAGTATGGTTTAACTCTGTTAGCTGAATGCACAGATCAGAAAGAAGTTTCACCGAATGATTCTGTGTAGTTTATATTTGAAGACATTCCTTTTTCCACTATTACCCTCTTAGCGCTCTGAATCTCCAATTGCATTTTCTACAAAAAGAGTGTTTCATAACTGCTCAATCAAAAATATGTTTTATCTCTGTTAACTGAATTTACAGATCAGAAATAAGTTTCACAGAATGCATCTGTGTAGTTTTTATTTGAAGATATTCTTTTTCCCAATGTAGGTCTCTTAGCACTTAGCATGTCCAATTGCAGTTTCTACAGAAAGAGTGTTTCAGAACGGCTCAATCAAAAGTAAGGTTCAACTCTGTTAGTTGAATGCACAGAACAGAAAGAATTTTCACAGAATGCTACTGTGTAGTTTATATTTGAATATATTCCTTTTTTCACTATTACCCTCTTAGCGCTCCGAATGTCCACTTGCATTTTCTACAGAAAGAATGTTCAGAACTGCGCAATCAAAAGTATGGTTTAACTCTGTTAGTTTAATGAACATATCAGAAATAAGTTTCACACAATGCTTCTGTGTAGTTTTTATTTGAAGATATTATTTTTCCCAATAGAGGCCTCTTAGCGCTCAGAATGTCCAATTGCAGTTTCTACAGAAAGAGTGTTTCAGAACGGCTCAATCAAAAGTAAGGTTCAACTCTGTTAGTTGAATGCACAGAACAGAAAGAAGTTTCATACAATGCTTCTCTGTAGTTTATATTTGAATATATTCTTTTTTCCACTATTACCCACTTAGCGCTACGAATGTCCAGTTGCATTTTCTACAGACAGAGTGTTTCAAAACTGCTCAATAAAAAGTATGGTTTAACTCTGTCAGCTGAATGCTCAGATCAGAAAGAAGTTTCACAGAATGCTTCTGTGTAGTTTATATTTGAATATATTCCTTTTTCCACTACTACTCTCTTAGCACTCCAAATGTCCAGTTGCATTTTCTACAGAAAGAGTGTTCAGATCTGCTCAATCAAAAGTATGGTTTAACTCTGTTAGCTGAATGCACAGATCAGAAAGAAGTTTCACAGAATGATTCTGTGTAGTTTATATTTGGAGACATTCCTTTTTCCACTATTACCCTCTTAGCGCTCGGAATCTCCACTTGCATTTTCTACAGAAAGAGTGTTTCAGAACGGCTCAATCAAATCTAAGGTTCAACTCTTTTAGTTGAACAAACAGAACAGAAAGAAGTTTCACACAATTCTTCTGTGTAGTTTTTATTTGTAGACATTCTTTTTCCCAATAGAGGCCTCTTAGCGCTCAGAATGTCCAATTGCAGTTTCTACAGAAAGAGTGTTTCAGAACGGCTCAATCAAAAGTAAGGTTCAACTCTGTTAGTTGAATGCACAGAACAGAAAGAAGTTTCATACAATGTTTCTGTGTAGTTTATATTTGAACATATTCTTTTTTCCACTATTACCCACTTAGCACTACGAATGTCCAGTTGCATTTTCTACAGACAGAGTGTTTCAAAACTGCTCAATCAAAAGTATTGTTTAACTCTGTTAGCTGAATGCTCAGATCAGAAAGAAGTTTCACAGAATGCTTCTGTGTAGTTTATATTTGAATATATTCCTTTTTCCACTACTACGCTCTTAGCGCTAAAATGTCCAGTTGCATTTTCTACAGAAAGAGTGTTCAGATCTGCTCAATCAAAAGTATGGTTTAACTCTGTTAGCTTAATGCACAGATCAGAAAGAAGTTTCACCGAATGATTCTGTGTAGTTTATATTTGAAGACATTCCTTTTTCCCCTATTAACCTCTTAGCGCTCCGAATCTCCACTTGCATTTTCTACAAAAAGAGTGTTTCATAACTGCTCAATCAAAAATATGTTTTATCTCTGTTAACTTAATTTACAGATCAGAAATAAGTTTCACAGAATGCATCTGTGTAGTTTTTATTTGAAGATATTATTTTTCCCCATGTAGGCCTCTTAGCGCATAGCATGTCCAATTGCAGTTTCTACAGAAAGAGTGTTTCAGAACGGCTCAATCAAAAGTAAGGTTCAACTCTGTTAGTTGAATGCACAGAACAGAAAGAATTTTCACAGAATGCTACTGTGTAGTTTATATTTGAATATATTCCTTTTTCCACTATTACCCTCTTAGCGCTCCGAATGTCCACTTGCATTTTCTACAGAAAGAGTGTTCAGAACGGCGCAATCAAAAGTATGGTTTAACTCTGTTAGCTTAATGAACATATCAGAAATAAGTTTCACACAATGCTTCTGTGTAGTTTTTATTTGAAGATATTATTTTTCCCAATAGAGGCCTCTTAGCGCTCAGAATGTCCAATTGCAGTTTCTACAGAAAGAGTGTTTCAGAAAGGCTCAATCAAATGTAAGATTCAACTCTGTTAGTTGAATGCACAGAACAGAAAGGAGTTTCATACAATGCTTCTGTGTAGTTTATATTTGAACATATTCTTTTTTCCACTATTACCCACTTAGCGCTACGAATGTCCAGTTGCATTTTCTACAGACAGAGTGTTTCAAAACTGCTCAATCAAAAGTATGGTTTAACTCTGTTAGCTGAATGCTCAGATCAGAAAGGTGTTTCACAGAATGCTTCTGTGTAGTTTATATTTGAATATATTCCTTTTTCCACTACTACTCTCTTAGCGCTCCAAATGTCCAGTTGCATTTTCTACAGAAAGAGTGTTCAGATCTGCTCAATCAAAAGTATGGTTTAACTCTGTTAGCTGAATGCACAGATCAGAAAGAAGTTTCACAGAATGATTCTGTGTAGTTTATATTTGGAGACATTCCTTTTTCCACAATTACCCTCTTAGCGCTCCGAATCTCCACTTGCATTTTCTACAGAAAGAGTGTTTCAGAACGGCTCAATCAAAACTAAGGTTCAACTCTTTTAGTTGAACAAACAGAACAGAAAGAAGTTTCACACAATTCTTCTGTGTAGTTTTTATTTGTAGACATTCTTTTTCCCAATATAGGCCTCTTAGCGCTCAGAATGTCCAATTGCAGTTTCTACAGAAAGAGTGTTTCAGAACGGCTCAATCAAAAGTAAGGTTCAACTCTGTTAGTTGAATGCACAGAACAGAAAGAAGTTTCATACAATGTTTCTGTGTAGTTTATATTTGAACATATTCTTTTCTCCACTATTACCCACTTGGCGCTAAGAATGTCCAGTTGCATTTTCTACAGACAGAGTGTTTCAAAACTGCTCAATCAAAAGTATGGTTTAACTCTGTTAGCTGAATGCTCACATCAGAAAGAAGTTTCACAGAATGCTTCTGTGTAGTTTATATTTGAATATATTCCTTTTTCCACTACTACGCTCTTAGCGCTCCAAATATCCAGTTGCATTTTCTACAGAAAGAGTGTTCAGATCTGCTCAATCAAAAGTATGGTTTAACTCTGTTAGCTGAATGCACAGATCAGAAAGAAGTTTCACCGAATGATTCTGTGTAGTTTATATTTGAAGACATTCCTTTTTCCACTATTACCCTCTTAGCGCTCCGAATCTCCACTTGCATTTTCTACAAAAAGAGTGTTTCATAACTGCTCAATCAAAAATATGTTTTATCTCTGTTAACTGAATTTACAGATCAGAAATAAGTTTCACAGAATGCATCTGTGTAGTTTTTATTTGAAGATATTCTTTTTCCCAATGTAGGCCTCTTAGCGCTTAGCATGTCCAATTGCAGTTTCTACAGAAAGAGTGTTTCAGAACGGCTCAATCAAAAGTAAGGTTCAACTCTGTTAGTTGAATGCACAGAACAGAAAGAATTTTCACAGAATGCTACTGTGTAGTTTATATTTGAATATATTCCTTTTTCCTCTATTACCCTCTTAGCGCTCCGAATGTCCACTTGCATTTTCTACAGGAAGAGTGTTCAGAACTGCGCAATCAAAAGTATGGTTTAACTCTGTTAGCTTAATGAACATATCAGAAATAAGTTTCACACAATGCTTCTGTGTAGTTTTTATTTGAAGATATTATTTTTCCCAATATAGGCCTCTTAGCGCTCAGAATGTCCAATTGCAGTTTCTACAGAAAGAGTGTTTCAGAACGGCTCAATCCAAAGTAAGGTTCAACTCTGTTAGTTGAATGCACAGAACAGAAAGAAGTTTCATACAATGCTTCTGTGTAGTTTATATTTGAACATATTCTTTTTTCCACTATTACCCACTTAGCGCTACGAATGTCCAGTTGCATTTTCTACAGACAGAGTGTTTCAAAACTGCTCTATCAAAAGTATGGTTTAACTCTGTTAGGTGAATGCTCAGATCAGAAAGAAGTTTCACAGAATGCTACTGTGTAGTTTATATTTGAATATATTCCTTTTTCCACTACTACTCTCTTAGCGCTCCAAATGTCCAGTTGCATTTTCTACAGAAAGAGTGTTCAGATCTGCTCAATCAAAAGTATGGTTTAACTCTGTTAGCTGAATGCACAGATCAGAAAGAAGTTTCACAGAATGATTCTGTGTAGTTTATATTTGGAGACATTCCTTTTTCCACTATTACCCTCTTAGCGCTCCGAATCTCCACTTGCATTTTCTACAGAAAGAGTGTTTCAGAACGGCTCAATCAAAACTAAGGTTCAACCCTTTTAGTTGAACAAACAGAACAGAAAGAAGTTTCACACAATTCTTCTGTGTAGTTTTTATTTGTAGACATTCTTTTTCCCAATATAGGCCACTTAGCGCTCAGAATGTCCAATTGCAGTTTCTACAGAAAGAGTGTTTCAGAACGGCTCAATAAAAAGTAAGGTTCAACTCTGTTAGTTGAATGCACAGAACAGAAAGAGGTTTCATACAATGCTTCTGTGTAGTTTATATTTGAACATATTCTTTTCTCCACTATTACCCACCTAGCGCTACGAATGTCCAGTTGCATTTTCTACAGACAGAGTGTTTCAAAACTGCTCAATCAAAAGTATGGTTTAACTCTGTTAGCTGAATGCTCAGATCAGAAAGAAGTTTCACAGAATGCTTCTGTGTAGTTTATATTTGAATATATTCCTTTTTCCACTACTACGCTCTTAGCGCTCCAAATGTCCAGTTGCATTTTCTACAGAAAGAGTGTTCAGATCTGCTCAATCAAAAGTATGGTTTAACTCTGTTAGCTGAATGCACAGATCAGAAAGAAGTTTCACCGAATGATTCTGTGTAGTTTATATTTGAAGACATTCCTTTTTCCACTATTACCCTCTTAGCGTTCCGAATCTCCACTTGCATTTTCTACAAAAAGAGTGTTTCATAACTGCTCAATCAAAAATATGTTTTATCTCTGTTAACTGAATTTACAGATCAGAAATAAGTTTCACAGAATGCATCTGTGTAGTTTTTATTTGAAGATATTCTTTTTCCCAATGTAGGCCTCTTAGCGCTTAGCATGTCCAATTGCAGTTTCTACAGAAAGAGTGTTTCAGAACGGCTCAATCAAAAGTAAGGTTCAACTCTGTTAGTTGAATGCACCGAACAGAAAGAATTTTCACAGAATGCTACTGTGTAGTTTATATTTGAATATATTCCTTTTTCCACTATTACCCTCTTAGCGCTCCGAATGTCCACTTGCATTTTCTACAGAAAGAGTGTTCAGAACTGCGCAATCAAAAGTATGGTTTAACTCTGTTAGTTTAATGAACATATCAGAAATAAGTTTCACACAATGCTTCTGTGTAGTTTTTATTTGAAGATATTATTTTTCCCAATAGAGGCCTCTTAGCGCTCAGAATGTCCAATTGCAGTTTCTACAGAAAGAGTGTTTCAGAACGGCTCAATCAAAAGTAAGGTTCAACTCTGTTAGTTGAATGCACAGAACAGAAAGAAGTTTCATACAATGCTTCTATGTAGTTTATATTTGAACATATTCTTTTTTCCACTATTACCCACTTAGCGCTACGAATGTCCAGTTGCATTTTCTACAGACAGAGTGTTTCAAAACTGCTCAATCAAAAGTATGGTTTAACTCTGTCAGCTGAATGCTCAGATCAGAAAGAAGTTTCACAGAATGCTTCTGTGTAGTTTATATTTGAATATATTCCTTTTTCCACTACTACTCTCTTAGCGCTCCAAATGTCCAGTTGCATTTTCTACAGAAAGAGTGTTCAGATCTGCTCAATCAAAAGTATGGTTTAACTCTGTTAGCTGAATGCACAGATCAGAAAGAAGTTTCACAGAATGATTCTGTGTAGTTTATATTTGGAGACATTCCTTTTTCCACTATTACCCTCTTAGCGCTCGGAATCTCCACTTGCATTTTCTACAGAAAGAGTGTTTCAGAACGGCTCAATCAAAACTAAGGTTCAAATCTTTTAGTTGAACAAACAGAAAAGAAAGAAGTTTCATACAATTCTTCTGTGTAGTTTTTATTTGTAGACATTCTTTTTCCCAATATAGGCCTCTTAGCGCTCAGAATGTCCAATTGCAGTTTCTAGAGAAAGAGTGTTTCAGAACGGCTCAATCAAAAGTAAGGTTCAACTCTGTTAGTTGAATGCACAGAACAGAAAGAAGTTTCATACAATGCTTCTGTGTAGTTTATATTTGAACATATTCTTTTTTCCACTATTACCCACTTAGCGCTACGAATGTCCAGTTGCATTTTCTACAGAAAGAGTGTTCAGATCTGCTCAATCAAAAGTATGGTTTAACTCTGTTAGCTGAATGCACAGATCAGAAAGAAGTTTCACCGAATGATTCTGTGTAGTTTATATTTGAAGACATTCCTTTTTCCACTATTACCCTCTTAGCGCTCCGAATCTCCACTTGCATTTTCTACAAAAAGAGTGTTTCATAACTGCTCAATCAAAAATATGTTTTATCTCTGTTAACTGAATTTACAAATCAGAAATAAGTTTCACAGAATTCATCTGTGTAGTTTTTATTTGAAGATATTCTTTTTCCCAATGTAGGCCTCTTAGCGCTTAGCATGTCCAATTGCAGTTTCTACAGAAAGAGTGTTTCAGAACGGCTCAATCAAAAGTAAGGTTCAACTCGGTTAGTTGAATGCACAGAACAGAAAGAATTTTCACAGAATGCTACTGTGTAGTTTATATTTGAATATATTCCTTTTTCCACTATTACCCTCTTAGCGCTCCGAATGTCCACTTGCATTTTCTACAGAAAGAGTGTTCAGAACTGCGCAATCAAAAGTATAGTTTAACTCTGTTAGCTTAATGAACATATCAGAAATAAGTTTCACACAATGCTTCTGTGTAGTTTTTATTTGAAGATATTATTTTTCCCAATATAGGCCTCTTAGCGCTCAGAATGTCCAATTGCAGTTTCTACAGAAAGAGTGTTTCAGAAAGGCTCAATCCAAAGTAAGGTTCAACTCTGTTAGTTGAATGCACAGAATAGAAAGAAGTTTCATACAATGCTTCTGTGTAGTTTATATTTGAACATATTCTTTTTTCCACTATTACCCACTTAGCGCTACGAATGTCCAGTTGCATTTTCTACAGACAGAGTGTTTCAAAACTGCTCAATCAAAAGTATGGTTTAACTCTGTTAGCTGAATGCTCAGATCAGAAAGAAGTTTCACAGAATGTTTCTGTGTAGTTTATATTTGATTATATTCCTTTTTCCACTACTACTCTCTTAGCGCTCCAAATGTCCAGTTGCATTTTCTACAGAAAGAGTGTTCAGATCTGCTCAATCAAAAGTATGGTTTAACTCTGTTAGCTGAATGCACAGATCAGAAAGAAGTTTCACAGAATGATTCTGTGTAGTTTATATTTGGAGACATTCCTTTTGCCACTATTACCCTCTTAGCGCTCCGAATCTCCCCTTGCATTTTCTACAGAAAGAGTGTTTCAGAACGGCTCAATCAAAACTAAGGTTCAACTCTTTTAGTTGAACAAACAGAACAGAAAGAAGTTTCACACAATTCTTCTGTGTAGTTTTTATTTGTAGACATTCTTTTTCCCAATATAGGCCTCTTAGCGCTCAGAATATCCAATTGCAGTTTCTACAGAAAGAGTGTTTCAGAACGGCTCAATCAAAAGTAAGGTTCAACTCTGTTAGTTGAATGCACAGAACAGAAAGAAGTTTCATACAATGCTTCTGTGTAGTTTATATTTGAACATATTCTTTTTTCCACTATTACCCACTTAGCGCTACGAATGTCCAGTTGCATTTTCTACAGACAGAGTGTTTCAAAACTGCTCAATCAAAAGTATGGTTTAACTCTGTTAGCTGAATGCTCAGATCAGAAAGAAGTTTCTCAGAATGCTTCTGTGTAGTTTATATTTGAATATATTCCTTTTTCCACTACTACGCTCTTAGCGCTCCAAATGTCCACTTGCATTTTCTACAGAAAGAGTGTTCAGATCTGCTCAATCAAAAGTATGGTTTAACTCTGTTAGCTGAATGCACAGATCAGAAAGAAGTTTCACTGAATGATTCTGTGTTGTTTATATTTGAAGACATCCCTTTTTCCACTATTACCCACTTAGCGCTCCGAATCTCCACTTGCATTTTCTACAAAAAGAGTGTTTCATAACTGCTCAATCAAAAATATGTTTTATCTCTGTTAACTGAATTTACAGATCAGAAATAAGTTTCACAGAATGCATCTGTGTAGTTTTTATTTGAAGATATTCTTTTTCCCAATGTAGGCCTCTTAGCACTTAGCATGTCCAATTGCAGTTTCTACAGAAAGAGTGTTTCAGAACGGCTCAATCAAAAGTAAGGTTCAACTCTGTTAGTTGAATGCACAGAACAGAAAGAATTTTCACAGAATGCTACTGTGTAGTTTATATTTGAATATATTCCTTTTTCCACTATTACCCTCTTAGCGCTCCGAATGTCCACTTGCATTTTCTACAGAAAGAATGTTCAGAACTGCGCAATCAAAAGTATGGTTTAACTCTGTTAGTTTAATGAACATATCAGAAATAAGTTTCACACAATGCTTCTGTGTAGTTTTTATTTGAAGATATTATTTTTCCCAATAGAGGCCTCTTAGCGCTCAGAATGTCCAATTGCAGTTTCTACAGAAAGAGTGTTTCAGAACGGCTCAATCAAAAGTAAGGTTCAACTCTGTTAGTTGAATGCACAGAACAGAAAGAAGTTTCATACAATGCTTCTGTGTAGTTTATATTTGAACATATTCTTTTTTCCACTATTACCCACTTAGCGCTACGAATGTCCAGTTGCATTTTCTACAGACAGAGTGTTTCAAAACTGCTCAATCAAAAGTATGGTTTAACTCTGTCAGCTGAATGCTCAGATCAGAAAGAAGTTTCACAGAATGCTTCTGTGTAGTTTATATTTGAATATATTCCTTTTTCCACTACTACTCTCTTAGCACTCCAAATGTCCAGTTGCATTTTCTAAAGAAAGAGTGTTCAGATCTGCTCAATCAAAAGTATGGTTTAACTCTGTTAGCTGAATGCACAGATCAGAAAGAAGTTTCACAGAATGATTCTGTGTAGTTTATATTTGGAGACATTCCTTTTTCCACTATTACCCTCTTAGCGCTCGGAATCTCCACTTGCATTTTCTACAGAAAGAGTGTTTCAGAACGGCTCAATCAAAACTAAGGTTCAACTATTTTAGTTGAACAAACAGAACAGAAAGACGTTTCACACAATTCTTCTGTGTAGTTTTTATTTGTAGACATTCTTTTTCCCAATATAGGCCTCTTAGCGCTCAGAATGTCCAATTGCAGTTTCTAGAGGAAGAGTGTTTCAGAACGGCTCAATCAAAAGTAAGGTTCAACTCTGTTAGTTGAATGAACAGAACAGAAAGAAGTTTCATACAATGCTTCTGTGTAGTTTATATTTGAACATATTCTTTTTTCCACTATTACCCACTTAGCGCTACGAATGTCCAGTTGCATTTTCTACAGAAAGAGTGTTCAGATCTGCTCAATCAAAATTATGGTTTAAATCTGTTAGCTGAATGCACAGATCAGAAAGAAGTTTCACCGAATGATTCTGTGTAGTTTATATTTGAAGACATTCCTTTTTCCACTATTACCCTCTTAGCGCTCTGAATCTCCACTTGCATTTTCTACAAAAAGAGTGTTTCATAACTGCTCAATCCAAAATATGTTTTATCTCTGTTAACTGAATTTACAGATCAGAAATAAGTTTCACAGAATGCATCTGTGTAGTTTTTATTTGAAGATATACTTTTTCCCAATGTAGGTCTCTTAGCACTTAGCATGTCCAATTGCAGTTTCTACAGAAAGAGTGTTTCAGAACGGCTCAATCAAAAGTAAGGTTCAACTCTGTTAGTTGAATGCACAGAACAGAAAGAATTTTCACCGAATGCTACTGTGTAGTTTATATTTGAATATATTCCTTTTTCCACTATTACCCTCTTAGCGCTCCGAATGTCCACTTGCATTTTCTACAGAAAGAATGTTCAGAACTGCGCAATCAAAAGTATGGTTTAACTCTGTTAGTTTAATGAACATATCAGAAATAAGTTTCACACAATGCTTCTGTGTAGTTTTTATTTGAAGATATTATTTTTCCCAATAGAGGCCTCTTAGCGCTCAGAATGTCCAATTGCAGTTTCTACAGAAAGAGTGTTTCAAAACGGCTCAATCAAAAGTAAGGTTCAACTCTGTTAGTTGAATGCACAGAACAGAAAGAAGTTTCATACAATGCTTCTGTGTAGTTTATATTTGAACATATTCTTTTTTCCACTATTACCCACTTAGCGCTACGAATGTCCAGTTGCATTTTCTACAGACAGAGTGTTTCAAAACTGCTCAATCAAAAGTATGGTTTAACTCTGTCAGCTGAATGCTCAGATCAGAAAGAAGTTTCACAGAATGCTTCTGTGTAGTTTATATTTGAATATATTCCTTTTTCCACTACTACTCTCTTAGCGCTCCAAATGTCCAGTTGCATTTTCTACAGAAAGAGTGTTCAGATCTGCTCAATCAAAAGTATGGTTTAACTCTGTTAGCTGAATGCACAGATCAGAAAGAAGTTTCACAGAATGATTCTGTGTAGTTTATATTTGGAGACATTCCTTTTTCCACTATTACCCTCTTAGCGCTCGGAATCTCCACTTGCATTTTCT
The DNA here is from genome assembly GCF_028878055.3 of Symphalangus syndactylus. Taxonomy (NCBI): domain Eukaryota; kingdom Metazoa; phylum Chordata; class Mammalia; order Primates; family Hylobatidae; genus Symphalangus; species Symphalangus syndactylus. The sequence goes on along the minus strand of NC_072423.2, from coordinate 166,392,664 downwards.
ACAGAAAGAGTGTTTCAGAACGGCTCAATCAAAACTAAGGTTCAAATCTTTTAGTTGAACAAACAGAAAAGAAAGAAGTTTCATACAATTCTTCTGTGTAGTTTTTATTTGTAGACATTCTTTTTCCCAATATAGGCCTCTTAGCGCTCAGAATGTCCAATTGCAGTTTCTAGAGAAAGAGTGTTTCAGAACGGCTCAATCAAAAGTAAGGTTCAACTCTGTTAGTTGAATGCACAGAACAGAAAGAAGTTTCATACAATGCTTCTGTGTAGTTTATATTTGAACATATTCTTTTTTCCACTATTACCCACTTAGCGCTACGAATGTCCAGTTGCATTTTCTACAGAAAGAGTGTTCAGATCTGCTCAATCAAAAGTATGGTTTAACTCTGTTAGCTGAATGCACAGATCAGAAAGAAGTTTCACCGAATGATTCTGTGTAGTTTATATTTGAAGACATTCCTTTTTCCACTATTACCCTCTTAGCGCTCCGAATCTCCACTTGCATTTTCTACAAAAAGAGTGTTTCATAACTGCTCAATCAAAAATATGTTTTATCTCTGTTAACTGAATTTACAAATCAGAAATAAGTTTCACAGAATTCATCTGTGTAGTTTTTATTTGAAGATATTCTTTTTCCCAATGTAGGCCTCTTAGCGCTTAGCATGTCCAATTGCAGTTTCTACAGAAAGAGTGTTTCAGAACGGCTCAATCAAAAGTAAGGTTCAACTCGGTTAGTTGAATGCACAGAACAGAAAGAATTTTCACAGAATGCTACTGTGTAGTTTATATTTGAATATATTCCTTTTTCCACTATTACCCTCTTAGCGCTCCGAATGTCCACTTGCATTTTCTACAGAAAGAGTGTTCAGAACTGCGCAATCAAAAGTATAGTTTAACTCTGTTAGCTTAATGAACATATCAGAAATAAGTTTCACACAATGCTTCTGTGTAGTTTTTATTTGAAGATATTATTTTTCCCAATATAGGCCTCTTAGCGCTCAGAATGTCCAATTGCAGTTTCTACAGAAAGAGTGTTTCAGAAAGGCTCAATCCAAAGTAAGGTTCAACTCTGTTAGTTGAATGCACAGAATAGAAAGAAGTTTCATACAATGCTTCTGTGTAGTTTATATTTGAACATATTCTTTTTTCCACTATTACCCACTTAGCGCTACGAATGTCCAGTTGCATTTTCTACAGACAGAGTGTTTCAAAACTGCTCAATCAAAAGTATGGTTTAACTCTGTTAGCTGAATGCTCAGATCAGAAAGAAGTTTCACAGAATGTTTCTGTGTAGTTTATATTTGATTATATTCCTTTTTCCACTACTACTCTCTTAGCGCTCCAAATGTCCAGTTGCATTTTCTACAGAAAGAGTGTTCAGATCTGCTCAATCAAAAGTATGGTTTAACTCTGTTAGCTGAATGCACAGATCAGAAAGAAGTTTCACAGAATGATTCTGTGTAGTTTATATTTGGAGACATTCCTTTTTCCACTATTACCCTCTTAGCGCTCCGAATCTCCCCTTGCATTTTCTACAGAAAGAGTGTTTCAGAACGGCTCAATCAAAACTAAGGTTCAACTCTTTTAGTTGAACAAACAGAACAGAAAGAAGTTTCACACAATTCTTCTGTGTAGTTTTTATTTGTAGACATTCTTTTTCCCAATATAGGCCTCTTAGCGCTCAGAATATCCAATTGCAGTTTCTACAGAAAGAGTGTTTCAGAACGGCTCAATCAAAAGTAAGGTTCAACTCTGTTAGTTGAATGCACAGAACAGAAAGAAGTTTCATACAATGCTTCTGTGTAGTTTATATTTGAACATATTCTTTTTTCCACTATTACCCACTTAGCGCTACGAATGTCCAGTTGCATTTTCTACAGACAGAGTGTTTCAAAACTGCTCAATCAAAAGTATGGTTTAACTCTGTTAGCTGAATGCTCAGATCAGAAAGAAGTTTCTCAGAATGCTTCTGTGTAGTTTATATTTGAATATATTCCTTTTTCCACTACTACGCTCTTAGCGCTCCAAATGTCCACTTGCATTTTCTACAGAAAGAGTGTTCAGATCTGCTCAATCAAAAGTATGGTTTAACTCTGTTAGCTGAATGCACAGATCAGAAAGAAGTTTCACTGAATGATTCTGTGTTGTTTATATTTGAAGACATCCCTTTTTCCACTATTACCCACTTAGCGCTCCGAATCTCCACTTGCATTTTCTACAAAAAGAGTGTTTCATAACTGCTCAATCAAAAATATGTTTTATCTCTGTTAACTGAATTTACAGATCAGAAATAAGTTTCACAGAATGCATCTGTGTAGTTTTTATTTGAAGATATTCTTTTTCCCAATGTAGGCCTCTTAGCACTTAGCATGTCCAATTGCAGTTTCTACAGAAAGAGTGTTTCAGAACGGCTCAATCAAAAGTAAGGTTCAACTCTGTTAGTTGAATGCACAGAACAGAAAGAATTTTCACAGAATGCTACTGTGTAGTTTATATTTGAATATATTCCTTTTTCCACTATTACCCTCTTAGCGCTCCGAATGTCCACTTGCATTTTCTACAGAAAGAATGTTCAGAACTGCGCAATCAAAAGTATGGTTTAACTCTGTTAGTTTAATGAACATATCAGAAATAAGTTTCACACAATGCTTCTGTGTAGTTTTTATTTGAAGATATTATTTTTCCCAATAGAGGCCTCTTAGCGCTCAGAATGTCCAATTGCAGTTTCTACAGAAAGAGTGTTTCAGAACGGCTCAATCAAAAGTAAGGTTCAACTCTGTTAGTTGAATGCACAGAACAGAAAGAAGTTTCATACAATGCTTCTGTGTAGTTTATATTTGAACATATTCTTTTTTCCACTATTACCCACTTAGCGCTACGAATGTCCAGTTGCATTTTCTACAGACAGAGTGTTTCAAAACTGCTCAATCAAAAGTATGGTTTAACTCTGTCAGCTGAATGCTCAGATCAGAAAGAAGTTTCACAGAATGCTTCTGTGTAGTTTATATTTGAATATATTCCTTTTTCCACTACTACTCTCTTAGCACTCCAAATGTCCAGTTGCATTTTCTAAAGAAAGAGTGTTCAGATCTGCTCAATCAAAAGTATGGTTTAACTCTGTTAGCTGAATGCACAGATCAGAAAGAAGTTTCACAGAATGATTCTGTGTAGTTTATATTTGGAGACATTCCTTTTTCCACTATTACCCTCTTAGCGCTCGGAATCTCCACTTGCATTTTCTACAGAAAGAGTGTTTCAGAACGGCTCAATCAAAACTAAGGTTCAACTATTTTAGTTGAACAAACAGAACAGAAAGACGTTTCACACAATTCTTCTGTGTAGTTTTTATTTGTAGACATTCTTTTTCCCAATATAGGCCTCTTAGCGCTCAGAATGTCCAATTGCAGTTTCTAGAGGAAGAGTGTTTCAGAACGGCTCAATCAAAAGTAAGGTTCAACTCTGTTAGTTGAATGAACAGAACAGAAAGAAGTTTCATACAATGCTTCTGTGTAGTTTATATTTGAACATATTCTTTTTTCCACTATTACCCACTTAGCGCTACGAATGTCCAGTTGCATTTTCTACAGAAAGAGTGTTCAGATCTGCTCAATCAAAATTATGGTTTAAATCTGTTAGCTGAATGCACAGATCAGAAAGAAGTTTCACCGAATGATTCTGTGTAGTTTATATTTGAAGACATTCCTTTTTCCACTATTACCCTCTTAGCGCTCTGAATCTCCACTTGCATTTTCTACAAAAAGAGTGTTTCATAACTGCTCAATCCAAAATATGTTTTATCTCTGTTAACTGAATTTACAGATCAGAAATAAGTTTCACAGAATGCATCTGTGTAGTTTTTATTTGAAGATATACTTTTTCCCAATGTAGGTCTCTTAGCACTTAGCATGTCCAATTGCAGTTTCTACAGAAAGAGTGTTTCAGAACGGCTCAATCAAAAGTAAGGTTCAACTCTGTTAGTTGAATGCACAGAACAGAAAGAATTTTCACCGAATGCTACTGTGTAGTTTATATTTGAATATATTCCTTTTTCCACTATTACCCTCTTAGCGCTCCGAATGTCCACTTGCATTTTCTACAGAAAGAATGTTCAGAACTGCGCAATCAAAAGTATGGTTTAACTCTGTTAGTTTAATGAACATATCAGAAATAAGTTTCACACAATGCTTCTGTGTAGTTTTTATTTGAAGATATTATTTTTCCCAATAGAGGCCTCTTAGCGCTCAGAATGTCCAATTGCAGTTTCTACAGAAAGAGTGTTTCAAAACGGCTCAATCAAAAGTAAGGTTCAACTCTGTTAGTTGAATGCACAGAACAGAAAGAAGTTTCATACAATGCTTCTGTGTAGTTTATATTTGAACATATTCTTTTTTCCACTATTACCCACTTAGCGCTACGAATGTCCAGTTGCATTTTCTACAGACAGAGTGTTTCAAAACTGCTCAATCAAAAGTATGGTTTAACTCTGTCAGCTGAATCCTCAGATCAGAAAGAAGTTTCACAGAATGCTTCTGTGTAGTTTATATTTGAATATATTCCTTTTTCCACTACTACTCTCTTAGCACTCCAAATGTCCACTTGCATTTTCTACAGAAAGAGTGTTCAGATCTGCTCAATCAAAAGTATGGTTTAACTCTGTTAGCTGAATGCACAGATCAGAAAGAAGTTTCACAGAATGATTCTGTGTAGTTTATATTTGGAGACATTCCTTTTTCCACTATTACCCTCTTAGCGCTCGGAATCTCCACTTGCATTTTCTACAGAAAGAGTGTTTCAGAACGGCTCAATCAAATCTAAGGTTCAACTCTTTTAGTTGAACAAACAGAACAGAAAGAAGTTTCACACAATTCTTCTGTGTAGTTTTTATTTGTAGACATTCTTTTTCCCAATCTAGGCCTCTTAGCGCTCAGAATGTCCAATTGCAGTTTCTAGAGAAAGGGTGTTTCAGAACGGCTCAATCAAAAGTAAGGTTCAACTCTGTTAGTTGAATGAACAGAACAGAAAGAAGTTTCATACAATGCTTCTGTGTAGTTTATATTTGAACATATTTTTTTTCCACTATTACCCACTTAGCGCTACGAATGTCCAGTTGCATTTTCTACAGAAAGAGTGTTCAGATCTGCTGAATCAAAAGTATGGTTTAACTCTGTTAGCTGAATGCACAGATCAGAAAGAAGTTTCACCGATTGATTCTGTGTAGTTTATATTTGAAGACATTCCTTTTTCCACTATTACCCTCTTAGCGCTCTGAATCTCCACTTGCATTTTCTACAAAAAGAGTGTTTCATAACTGCTCAATCAAAAATATGTTTTATCTCTGTTAACTGAATTTACAGATCAGAAATAAGTTTCACAGAATGCATCTGTGTAGTTTTTATTTGAAGATATTCTTTTTCCCATTGTAGGACTCTTAGCGCTTAGCATGTCCAATTGCAGTTTCTACAGAAAGAGTGTTTCAGAACGGCTCAATCAAAAGTAAGGTTCAACTCTGTTAGTTGAATGCACAGAACAGAAAGAATTTTCACAGAATGCTACTGTGTAGTTTATATTTGAATATATTCCTTTTTCCACTATTACACTCTTAGCGCTCCGAATGTCCACTTGCATTTTCTACAGGAAGAGTGTTCAGAACTGCGCAATCAAAAGTATGGTTTAACTCTGTTAGCTTAATGAACATATCAGAAATAAGTTTCACACAATGCTTCTGTGTAGTTTTTATTTGAAGATATTATTTTTCCCAATATAGGCCTCTTAGCGCTCAGAATGTCC